>NC_083632.1:20150388-20492173 GCF_963584025.1 Labrus mixtus
ACGGTCGGTGCTCTCAGAGAAGGACCTCAGACGTGCAAAATCTAATTCAGTGGACTCCGTCTCTCAGGCAGGATCCAAAGAAAGTTCTGGAGCAAAGGAATCACTTAAGGCTAATTTATTATGGTGAAATGGACTTAACATTTCACCCACCCCGTCCATTCCTCAGAGTCAGAGTCCTCAATGTCAAAACTGTTTTTTCAGTACGTCTAAGAAATAGCTACAATGGGCTAAAAGTAAGTTTAGAGCCAAATTTAACAGCAGAGTTAAAGCGTTAGTGTTTTACATCTAGTCATGTAATGCATCCTATTCAATCTCATTTCAAAATTTTGGTTATTGTGGATTTTAAAAACTCTGTAAGAAGGTTGTCAGCCAACACAAACATGGAGTTTTGTGTGTTTAAAGAGAAATGTTAAGGATTGAAAACTGTAATATATTTGTCAGTGTGGTAATGAAAGGAACACAAGAGAGCAAAGAGTTTAGGTACTCGGGTATTTATACGTAAAAGTGATTATTTATGAGTATAATTGTCAGTTCACTCTAAATTCATTTAACACTGTAATGTTTCTGTCTGTGAGACTACAGCCACGACAATCATTTTCAGTTAAATGAGACATATAAGAATGTCTGCGTATCTGCCCGAGCACTGACATAAACACTCATACACACACACTTAGAGCGAGCGAGCGGTGTGTATCAGCTATAATTTAATCAGGGTGGAGCAGCGTCTGGGCTGCGGGTGGTTCTGATAACAGCGCAGACGTCTCCTCTGAGAGCTCGTCGTGTGGATTCAGGAGCTCTCCCGGCAGGCGACTCTTTTGTTGCTGGGGAATGAGGACTGATAAGCAGGGCACCGAAATCACCCATGGAGAATGAGAGGAGAGGGGGGGGACAGTGGCGGAGCAAGACAAAGGCTGTTAAATTTAACCGCCACGGGCACAAAGCGGCACTCCAGCTCTGATTGATTAGCTCCCCAAAGTCGATGATGTTCAACCGGTTCTGGTTTGTTAAGAGACCGGCCTCTGTCTCTCACTGCTTTATCAGTGTATCGCATGTCTGTGTTCTTATCTGTAGTCCATCACATGCAAACACAGTACACACACACACACACACACACACACACACACACACACACACACACACACACACACACTGATCAAAGCTTTGTTGATGCAGGACTTTATCTTGGATGGGCTGTAACTCTGATGCCATGTACACCAGTCAATAAACCACTTCTCTATCTTATGTGGCTGATTTACATTTGAAGTGTCAGACCCCTCCTCCCCCCGACATTCTCCACGTTGGACAGGTGAGGAGTCTTGGTTGGGAGTGAAGACATGACGAAATGAGGCAGCCGCAATTTGGTGTTTACGACATTTTCATGATACTAGATACTACTGTATGATGACAGTTGTTGCCTTAAATATGATTTCTACCAGTAATCGTTCATAGTCAATGTATCCATGAAAGTACGTTTGAAAAAAATACTGCTACCTAGAGCTGGGCACTGCTCCATTGATCAGTTCATTGTTATTTATCAGTGTTACTTTCCTCCCAGTTTACAAATCTGAATGACGGGGATCACAAGAACTTGTTATAGAAGGGTACAACATATTTGGGCGTTGGGTTATCTAAAGGTGGCGGAAGAACACAGCCCTCCAAAAGCACCCACTGATTCTATTAAAGCAGTGGTTCTCAACTGGTCCAGCCTTAGTACCCGTCACCAAGAGGGGGGGGTCACTTAACACGGGTCACACCCTCTGATGATTGCAAGCTGAAAATCAAGCAGGGGCGGGATTTTCACTCAAATCCATGATTAAAAGAGTCTGAATCTGAAATAGCCAGCTGATCTGAAAACTACTTCGCTCTAGTCAGCTTAGGTGGGCGAAGTGAAACTTGCTTTGAGTAGAGATTGATAGTGGGGCTTTGTTTGGGCCGAGCACTTAGCTCTGTGCTTGGAAGTTTTCTGGAGTTTTGAGAATGTTTCAAAAGCCTAATATTCATGGAGCTGTCTATGCATGTTTCTTCTTACAGTCAGCAGATTTGTTGTTATGAGCATTTAGAATCATATAAAGTGTAAAAGAAAGTATGAAAAGGTGTGTATTCATGAGTTTAAAAGTGAGACATTTGAAATGAATTTTTAATCACAGCGTCCCAGATGTGTGTTCAGTGTCTCCCTCTTTTCTTTCTGGGACTCTATTTTGATTAGAATTTCATTCCCCGCCTGCAGTCTTTATCTATTTAGTTGTGTTGATGATGCTTTAACAAGCTACCACCTCGGTTGTCTTTGTTTGAATGATAATTCTGAGAATGAGGCTTTATAAATCTGACTTTTCAATCGACCTAAACCTTCATCTTTGCGCCCCTCCCCTCAGATTGTGCGCCGCGTAACGAGCAAAATCAGGTCGGACACGCCCCCAAATCCCTCGCGTCGATTTGTCTTTGATGGCCCCCTTTTCTCTCCAGTTAAACACAATGCTCTTTTTTTTAAGGTCGTTTCGCAGAAGTATCTACCTTCAGAGAATCCTTTCTCTACCTAACATTCCTCTGACCTGTTTTCTTAGGGGAAAGATTGACATGCTGTAGTTTATTCTTTGTTTTTGCAGTTCCTCCACAGTTTTGAAAAAGTCCAAATATGTGTCAGTCCACCTACAGAGCTGCTCCTCACATTCTGATGTCTCTGCTCCACCTGTTACTGGCCACCTTCTTACTCGTGCTGCAGAGAGGTTGAAATGCGAGTCAAGAGACACTTCGCTCTAAATATGTCTCGGTGTTACCACCTGGATTAGATTTGGATTGTTTTTTTTTTATTTTCATCGTTTCTCAGGTGACGGGATGTCACAACAAGTTTCACACCGTGTCCTTCTGCCACACGCTGTCACAAAACCGAGTAAACAACTTCCTGTTACCGGCCGGGTGCAGCTCCCAGAGGTGTCGGACAGGAAAAAGGAACCCTTTGTCACTCTATGCCGATGATTATTTTGTGTATATGCACGAACCCTTGTGAAATATTTCAAAGCTTTAAGCAAAGGTACCTGACATTAAACGGTCTTAAATGCTTGCATGTAATGTGATGTAGTAAAAGTGTTCTTACTTTATGTGTTGTGGTTTTAATCTGTGTGTGTTTGCTTGTGTGTGTGCAGGGAGAATGAGGTCCTGAAGGTCCAGCTGAAGAAGTACGTGGGGGCGGTGCAGATGCTTAAGAGAGAGGGGAGCCAGGGCAATGACGGTAAACACACACTCACACATGTTTACACACACACTGCATCATTATGACCTGAAATTAGATTTCATATCTGAGTCCCCGTCCGTTCATTTCGCTCTCAAACAGAACGTCTTGTAGACGCGCACACAGAAAAACTAAGGTCATCAGCTCATCATCCCTCATCACTACTGATGCTTTTCTCAGAGGAGTCTTCACATTTACCACGGCTTGACGCCCCGTCACACAGAGCCAGCCTCTCACTCCTCTAACTCTGACTTATTCTTCTTCCTCCTCTTTTTGTTTTTGACTAGATTCGATAACTTTGACTTTGTTTTTCGCTCTGCCAGGGGGATGTAAAGTGCTGCTCTGTGCAAAGACTGGCGAGATAAGCCCCCCGCTGTATCAAAGGCAAATAAAAAATGAACATGGCAGATTATAGCGGGCCACAATAATAGCTAATTGCATTTTCAGGGGAGGAAGGGAGAGCAGTTATCTGTGTGGCCCTGAAGGCTTTATGTGCTGATGCATTTTATGGCTCATTTTCTCTGAGACCACAGAGGTAAAGAGACGTGTTCAACTTTGTAATATCACGTTTTATTATGACTTTTTTAAGGAACAAAGTCCTTTGAATGATGCACATTTAAAGGAGATACTGTATTCTCAGTTATGTATTCATTAAGATGGAAGAAAAATAAAAACTCCAGTTTATTACAGAATCATTTTTGTCTTTAAGTTTATCAGTGATATGACCATGGCAGATCTGGTGGTCCAGCAGTTTGAGGAAAGGAGCCAGAGCCTGGCTGTACATTTTGTTGAATGTCATGTTATTTTAAATGTCAGGATTGATGACCAAACTAGTTAAACTATGATATGTAGAACTTTATTAGAATGTTTACATTAAAATATCTAAATTAATTTAAACTTCACTAAACCCACGTTATATATCTTTTTTTGTCGAGTACCTCAAATCTTTCCAAAAGTTATCAAAGCCAAAGATTTCCGGAATCTTTTTTTCTCTCCAAAATCTCTTTATTGGTTTTTCCAGAGGATAAGAACACATACAGTTGGCTTAAGAGTTGAGATTGTACTGTGGTCATCTTTTGTAAACCCCATTCCTGTCTTTTCCTAATAAACCCCATACCCACCCACCCAGTCGGGAATCCTATTCCCACTCCGAAGGTGGTCTGTTTTCACAGTAGTCTACCCAGGAGTCTCATTCACACTCATGCATAATAAGACACAGAGCAGGAGGAGAGCAGAAGATTTCCATAATTTTATAGTGGTAACAGGACGTGTCTTGTCGAGGCGGCCGTCATGATGAGCCGCCATGACAAACAGAACGTTTACCACACATTATGTTAAAGTCCTTAATGAAAACGTCATGTAAATTATTCTTGGATACATTGTCGGTAAACACATTCTCTACCTCTGGTCGGTTGCCCCCCGTTCGTCTTTGCTATGATCAACAAGGAGTTTGTTTTCTTTGGGAGTGTGGGGGTGGAGTAGCAGAGAGAACTCCCATGATTCCCCACAACCCTCAACATCATCTTTTTGTTATTGTATTGATTGAGAGCCCCCTGGAGGTGGAATCTACATACTGTGTCTTTAAAAAAAAAAGTTAGAAACCAGACTTTCTGTTTTAACAAGCACAGGTATCACCGTTTCATCAATGTTTCTCATCTTTTTGAGTTCAGTCAAATGATATTTGTTCCTTGTTAACGGGGTGCAGACCTGTGCAGCTTCGGCCTTCAACAACATGTTTAAAACATAACAGCAGCTTCACATTTCATCCCCCTTGCTTCCTGGCAATTACCGTGTTCAGCCTGTCAAACAAGGCCGCCAGTCCCGCTTCCACAGGAGAGCTCAGTGGGGAGGAACGCTGACGACGGGAGATAATTGGAGGGAGAAGCGTGGATCCTGTCTCACCTATTTTATCAGGAAATAGTCATCACCTAGCTCAAAAAAAAAAATGTAAAAAGTCTTGACAAATCAGTTCCGGTTAGCTGTCTTTTAAGTTTGCGGCGCTCCTCTTTGTTTGTTTTTTTTTCTGCCGCCTTTCGTTATCTGTCTCCTTTGTGTTGACTTTTCATTCTCCTTGAACCCTCTTCCTCTCTCTCTGTTTTCACCCCTCCTTCATTCCTCTCGTTCCCCCTCGCTCCATCTCGCCTCCCCTCACCGCGACAGGCGTAGTAATTCCCTCTCCTCAGCGGCGTCTAAATGATTTCATCCTCCCTCGCCTCTGTCTTCCGCTAATGATGTGCCACGTTCCATCATTCTTTGATGTCGACTACCGCACTTGGATGAAATACGGTGTGTGCGTGTGGGTAAAGGAGAAGAAGTTGTGTTTGAGGGGGAGCAAAAAAAAAAAAAAAACGGGGGTAAAAAGAGAAAACGGGGATGAATTGATACACAAGCGCTGGTTTTCATGTGCTGTCAGCAGGCTTCTCAATGATCAGTGCGCTGCCTTTTTGAAACCCCTCCTGTCTAATGATAGCGTTGAGTATGTGATCTTTGGAACGCTCTTCAGGCGACGTCAGACCCACTGACATCCCGCGAAAAGACGGCTTTCCTTTTCTACCGTTTCAGTTAAATGGAAAAGATTTTTCCTGCATGGCGCCTGTTAGTTTGGAGGGTTTCCCCCTCTCCTCTCCTCTCCTCTCCTCTCCTCTCAAACTTTCATATCAATGAATAGTGTGTGAGCATTCTTCTGACAGTACTGTACAAGTATTGTGAAAGTGCCTGAAATTCACTCATATTTAAAACCTGCATCACTTCAGTAGAGGACAGGATGTATACAGAGACGTTTGTATAACTTCCATGTCAAATCAATGGGCTCCATTATGTGTGATGTCAAAGTGACTTCTCCACATGGCTTCATATACCTACATAAGGGTCTATGTGCATCCCTCTACATGTGAGTCATTAAGAGAAGCCATTATCAGAAGCCCCGGGGACTTGTAGTGTAACAGTGACAGTCATGTTTACTGTGATGAAGAGAAATCTCCAGGGAGAGACACCAAGCACAACATGAGGAGTTATCATACAACCCTGTTTTTACACCGCTCCAGGCTCTGGAGGATCCGTGAAGGTTTCTGAGAACCTAATAATCGTGTACCGGTTTTGATCTTTGATTGTTGGCCTAGAAGAAAAACATGTTTTTTCATACTTTTTTCATGCCAGTAGCAGATCAGTGCCGTGCAGTAAACTTCAAATTAAAGTCTAAACAGTGTTGATGATCGTGAGACACCTCAAACAGATGCTGTATCTTTTCCAACTGGTTTTTTATTATTCTGCCCTGACTTCATCTTTCTCTGCTTGGGACCAAATCTCAAAGCCGACCTGTGAAGACCCTACCAGAACCTGACCTACATGATCCCTGTCTCCCACCGCTTTCATGTAGAAGTGTCCTTAGGAAAGATACAGACTCAAATTATTAGCAAAGAGACAGCCATTGGTGTGTGTGTGTGTGTGTATGAGCATGAGAACCTGACGGCCATGTTGGCACCTTGCACAGCAGCCTCTGAAATCAGCTCATGATTAAACGTGTGTATTGAGACCGCCCCCTTCTAGTCCACAAAATGTAAATCAATGAAAGAAATCTTATTCTTGTCAATCATTTCTTAGAGAGTTGAAGAATAAGATCCTGAAAGACTTTCATGGAACTCCTCCTTGTCTGTACGTCTGTTTGTCTTATTCATAGCGTTACCAGCCGAGCTCCCCCCTTTAGGGCAGTTGGCCTGATGCTGTCAGCATGGTCGTTTACATACTGCTGTCTTTGGGCATGCCTTTATAAAATAGTTATTTCAACAGCTACTTGTCAGGGTTTTGTATTTCTCTGTAATGCTCAGTGTTTACACAGGTCACAATAGTAGTCTGTAGGTATTCCAGTTAATATAAGATTCATCTTTACTTTGATGTGTCTCACAATTGAAGTCATTTCCATAAATTGATAATGACACAGTGATCCTGATAGTGGAAAGAACAAAATCACTTGTTTGTGTTTGTCTGCTCTCGTGCTGCGTGAGCTGATGACCCAACAGGCCGTGTAAGTAGACATGCATAACTGCCCACGACACTGGAGCCAGTACTCGAAAACACAGGCTGTGGTTTAGTTGGTAGAGTCGGTCGTCTCCCAACCGGAAGGTTAGGGGTTCGATCCCCAGCTCTTGCGGCAAAATGTCTGATGTGTCCTTTGGCAAGACACTTAACCCCGAAAAGATCTCGCTGCTTTGGCATGATGAATGTGTACGTAGTTACTTCTGATGGTTACTTCACACAGCATCCTCTGCCATCAGTGAGCGAATGGATAGGTGTGACCTGCGGTGTAAAAGCGCTTTGACTAGTGCGAAGACTAGAAAAGTCCATTTATTATTTACAGGCCTGAAACCTCCTTAATTATCTGCATTTTAAGTTTCATTTAAATCCAACCAGTTCTTTTCTAAAGTTCAATTTCATGTTTGTCAGTATTGCCATGAGGTTTGTACAAAACTTTATTGAACGTGGAATAAAAAAGGTCTTACAAAATCTTTAATTTAACTTGACCAGATCCAGATAGACCCAGGATAAGTAGACCTAAACGTGTTAGCTCTTCTAGGTCTTCTAAGGCTATGGTTGCAGCGGGTCGGTTGGAAAAGAAAGGGTTCCAGCAGTGGGAGTGTGTAGACTTGAGACACAGGTGAGGGTAATAGGGAAAGTAAGAGTTAAACCAGACTGACCTTAGATGGAGTACTTTGAAGTCAATCATAGGGGGTCAGGATTACTAACGAGGTCTCTGACCGGTTAAGAAAAACATGCTCAGAGAACCTCGCTGTCTCCTCCTCAGTTGGAGCTCGATGTCTCCGAGGAGATAATGTTTGAAGGCTCTTCATTCTCCCGGGGGGATCTTTAACGGTCCGCACCGCTGTTTTGACTGACTGCTTTACCTCGGGGAACGATTCCCTGCGGGGAGAGTCAGAGAAACTTGGGAAACAGGTTTCACCTCCTTCCTCTGAGATGTCTGATGTTCCAGCTTTGGAGCAGAAAATAGCCTGCTCTGCTGTATAGAAAAACGGATTGCTATTGGAATCAGAGGTTATGAACCTTTTCAAGTGCTGGCTGGGCACGAAGAGGACACTCGAGGAGATCGATGGAGGGTCAGAGGGCGGTTAGTGAAGCGACAGTGTTCCCTCTCTTCCATTTTCTCTTCAGGAGCTTTGTGATATTTCTATTTCCTCTCTGTTTTATAACGGCAGTCTAATATTCAATTGAATCAATTCATATTTCTGTCGACACATCCAAAGCAGGAAAAAAATGACCTTTAGCATTCATACAACCTCCTGCTGTTGTTATTCTAACCTGACTATTTGACCTTTTTTTCTACTCAGTTAGTCATTCCAATGATAATGAAGACAACCTCCTGGAACTGTCCTTGAAACAGAAACTGATGTTTTCTGTGGGTGGGTTTGTTTTGGAGGGGGGGGGGGGGGGGGGGGGGGGGGGGGTCAATTATTCTTATTTCTGATGTATTTTCAAGCTGCAGTCTCTTTCTGAGCTTTTTTATGCCACTATTTTAGAGAGAAGACAGTGGATAGAATCAGATACCGGGGAGAGAGGAAATCAGTACAACAATTTTAATATAATTTACAAAGAGTCTGTATTTGGCAGTCATCATGTTAGCACCCATACAAAGTGAAAAACAAAACAAAAACAAACAAATAACAACAAAAATCGCCACCATGTGTACAACCTATCCCACCAGTTTTATTTTACATAATTGTGTTACTATACTGTCCCCATGTTTTTCTTTGTCCTGTTTGCTCGTTTACTTATTTTTTTCCCTCTTTATTGTGAGTTTTGGTGAATAAAAGTAAAAAAAAAAAAAAGAAACCGGGGAGAGAGAGAGTCGGGGAATGACATGCAGGAAAGGAGTCACAGGTAGGACCCGAACCCGAGGCGCCCGCTGTCTAGGACAACAGCCTCTGCACATGGGGTGCACGCACTAACCGCTAGGCTATCGGCACCCTGCAAGCTGCAGTCTCTGTATTTTATATGCAACAATGAAAACATTGATACAGAAAGATTTAAAAATATATTCAGAATTTATTTTTAAAGAATGACGTCAAACTCCCTCTAAGCTCTGTGTTCACACTGCCAGACAGAACATTCTGCATCCTAAACCTTCAAGCTTTGTAATACTTTATCTGCACTTTAATTCTTAGATAAGATGAAAAGAATAATCAGGGTACAGCAGTTAACAGCCAGAGAGACGGAGAAGGAGTGATCAGTAAATAGAAATGAGTAGATCACTGACACACCTACTCAAGATCTTTGAGAACTGTCTGGATACAAAATGAATTGGACAAAATCAACTTTAATGGGAATCAAACGAGCAGGTAACTTCCTTTAGCATTCCTGTTGCTTACAACTTGACATACCTAGAGGTTCATATCTACCCCTCACTTGAAACATTAATCCATTAACTATTACAATAAAGTACTTAGGGACATTCAGGAAGATCTAAAGAGAGAGAGAGAGAGAGTGTCCACATTTCCTACCTCCTATAAATGAAAAAGACAGACAACAAAATGATCAAATAATAATAATATAAAAAGTATATTAAGTAGACAGACTTTGTACACAGATAGATGGGACCTCAGATTGTGCACAAATGTGTACATCACACATGGGCTGAAGCATAAGGGAATGACTCGAATCAGATATTGCAGGGTGTTATTTCACGTTATAAGACAGGCGGTGCACAGAAAAATTCTGACGTAACGATCAAAGGATCTACAGAAGCGTATTGCATTCATATGGGGAGATCATTACGATCTTTATCTTTTTACCCCATATGAATGTAAACGCTTCCATATATATAAACACATCTGTAAGAATGTGTTAGGAAATATGTGATTAAATATGTACAGTGTAAACCAGATGTGTTAGTGGCATGTTCTTCTGTCATTCCCTGGATTAGACATTTGTACAATTTTAATGCAACAATCAAACATGTGTAATGTATCATATATAGATAAATAGATGTGATGTGAGAAATCAAAACACAAAGTACATCCTTGTTTCCCCCGTCTCGTCTCTCCTCCTCCGGGGTTCTAAGTGAACCGATCTGTACTTGGATTCATTCTGCTTTTTCCTGCCTGTCAGTGCGTACGTGTTTAATTTGCCCATAAATAAACCCGCAGCGGACAGCAGCTTATTCATCTCCTATAAGGAAATGGATTACACGGCTGTTTAAAAACCCAATAAAGCTTCCCTCGCCGTGTTTCGGTTCTCTCCTGCTTCCTCCGAGAGCCGGCAGCGTTAATGAGTGAACGAGAGGCATTTGTCAGCGCTTGCCTTTGCTAATAGGAGAGTGTAACTTCTTCATTACACATCACATAGATCCCCGTTTACTGTCGCTGTGCGCGCCCTCACTTGGCCCCCCCCGTAGGGCCGCGGGGGAGGTCAGGACTCCTGCTTTGAGGTGTCAGCTGTGTGGGTAACATGATTGTGTTTATTGGCCTCGTGTGTGCATAAATGAATGTGAGGTTACATATTAATAAAAAAACCGACGACGTGTGGAGCAGAGTTATTTTACAAGGCTGCGTATACGTGTGTGTGTGTGTGTGCATCTGAGTTAACATGGAGGTGGATTTTCATTACTTGTTAACTAACGCAGTGTGTTTGGGGGTTAATGAGAGAAAAGCAGGTCACCATGGCGATAGGGGGCTCGTTAGAAAGTAAATGTGTGTAGGTATGTGTTTTGTTAGGGCCATTTTGCATATGTGTGCATCATGAGACAGTGTTAATTGTTTTTTGTGTGGAGGAGTCCCATGTCTCTTTGAGTGAGTGTATGTTCAGATGTTTGTGGACGTGTGTGTGTGTGTGTGTGTGTGTGTGTGTGTGTGTGTGTGAGTCTTAAATTAATCTGTGCATTAGCAGCTTGTAGGTGTGTATGAACCCTTTGTAACCGACGTGTAAGTGGTTTGTGTTATAAATCTATTTACTTGTCGGTAGGGAGACTGTAAAAGAGCAAATGATGAGTCATTCTCTGTGAAATGAGTTTAATTGTGCCCACACATTACACCGGATCACAACAAGAGAGGCTGAACAGCTCACACTGTTTAGCCTCTCAGGTCTTAATCCAACAGATTGGGCCTGTTTACTGGCTCAAAGGTGTGAGCGACTTTCATTTTGACAGCACCGGGTGGTCTCTCTCTCTCTCTGTGTGTGTGTATTTATGAGAATTAATCCCACACACACTGTTTATTTACCTGGCACAAGAGAGGTGACATCGCATATTATTATTAGTCACAGGTGGGGGCCAGGTGGTCACCGCCCGATTCTCACATATGTGTTTGTGTATTTATGCACACTGTGGCGTCATATCTCCGAGGGGTTTCCATGTGGACGCGGCAGGGGTGTGTGGCAGATTGTCATCGGACAGGTCGGTGTAAATGAACATTTTAATCATCTCGCCGAATGCCAGAGCCTGCTGGGTGTCATCACGCCCGCCTTTCCCTAAAGATAAATATGGACACGCCGAAAAGAGGGAAAAGCCCACCCAGGATGTGTGGACTCCCATCCGATGCATCTTCTGGTTCTATGGGAACAAATCGCAACATGGGTCCAAGATTTTGGTTGAAACATTTTGTTACACAAATACTGAAGATGTGGTAAACTCCACTGTCACCTGTTGAAAAAAAGTCAGAAATGAAAATGATATAAACACTTGCTCATCGTAACACAGCATACATCAAGTCCTTCTAAATCTTCTCTCAAGGCTAACATCAATCAGCATTAGTTCCAAAGCTCTCCCACCTAATCTGATGGATCTGTACATGGAGAACTCATGAGCTGGAAAAGCATTCATGTTGATTACTGTGATAATTAATCATTGCAATGTAGAGTTTGCACATTCTTCCAACTTCAAGTCTTGGAATCACTGCACCAAATAATGCTCCTGAGGATGTTTCTAACAGGAGCGAGGTGCGAGGACAGAGGACCACTTATTATTATTATTTTTTTATTGCACAAAAAAAACAAAACATAATAGATGAATGGAAAAACAGACTTACTTAATGATTAGTTAATTAACAAAATATACATTTTGAAAGAAATGTGCTGGAGGAGCCAAATAAACCCAGAGGGGCTTGTAGAGTGGCCCCTCCTAAAGAGAAACATGTAACACAGAGACATCTTATTAATGTAGTCCAAGCAAAAACAATAAAGCTAACAAGAACACATAAACAATAAGGTGTAAAAGAAAGCAAAACAAGAAAGAAACAAATTAAAGAAGAGGGGGAAAAGGAAAATAAGCTCCTATTGCAGAGAATGATTATGATGGTGCAGTGGTTAATTGGCCAACTTAAGAATTGAATGGCCCTCCCAAGTTTTTGTCACAGCTTTATCTCCTAAAAGCAAAGTGAACTAAACATCACAGATATGAAAAGACTTCAAAGATGCTGACGAATGAAAGCAACAAGTGTTCACTGTAGATTCCACAGCTGGGGAGGGGGGCTGCAATAGACCAGGTAGGTTTATTTATGGAGCATCTTTCAGACAATTCAAAGTGCTTCACTCAGGCAAACAAAGCATTTCAAACAAAATAATTTGATGTTTGTGTGTTCAATAATTCAATATGTAATCGCATAGTACATTGTTTTTCCCCTTTAGTTCAGGCCTTTTTAAAACTGTCAATATTAGGAACACTATTAGTATATATCAAAGTATTTCATTAATGTCCCTTTTCATGTTTAATGGGCTTTGAGTTTTACAGGTGACAAGATGAGACGAATAATATAAAAGATCTACCTCATCTGTTGTGGATGACCTCCTTGAACGCTCTCTTAGTGATGACCTTTAACCCCGTCTAAGTAGAGTCATTGAAGACTGTGTCTGTCCTCCAGTCAGTCCTCCATAGACTGTTAAATGGTGAAGATTCAGTCATTTACTTGATTTTCTTTAGCCCTCTGCTTGGGGGCGGCTGTGGCTCAGTTGGTAGAGTCGGTCGTCTCTCAACTGGAAGGTCGACGGGTTCGATCCCCAGCTCCTGCAGCAACACGTCCGATGAGTCCTTGGGCAAGACACTAAACCCCAAATTGCTCCCAATGCTTCGTCGGCGGCGTATGAATCGGGTTAGTTACTTCTGATGGTCACTTCACACAGCAGCCTCTACCATCAGTGTGTGAATAGGGAGGTGGTGTAAAAGCGCTGAGTCGTCAGAAGACTATAAAAGCGCTGTACAAGCTCATGTCTGTTTACTGTCTTCCTTTACTGCCTGCCTTTGAAGGAGCTTTACAATATGCAAGTCTACGTGTTTCAGTCTACAGATGTGCTTTGTTTTGAAAGCTCCCTTAAATAAAAAAACGTTTCTGACAATACCCCATACCGTTGAGTTAAAGTGAAAGCTAAGATCTCTCACTTGTTTCCACTATGGAATCATCTTCACAGAGGATCAGAGACAAGCTTACAGGGAGTATGGAGGGATTTTCACTGAAGCATTGTATGCAAAAATGGGAGAGCGACTGAAATGAAGGAGGACGGCTCTAATATTCTCGCTGGCTGAATCCTCTTTGTGATGGAATGAGGCGTCTTGTCTTTGAGACTGGATTAAGAGAAGAGAGAGAGGAGCCAATATGAGTCAGAAGGAAACCGGGGGGGGGGGGGAGGGGAGGGGGAAGCCTGCAGGTGATGCAGCTGGAGGATCAGCTCCTCTCTTCGCCTCGGGCTGGTTTTGAATTCACACACACACACACACACACACACACACACACACACACACACACACACACACACACACACACACACACTTGCTTACACTTATATATTAGATACATATTTAGACACACACATATTCCTCTAGGCTGTTACTGTACATGGAACTCATCCTGCTACCACACAAGCAGGTCTATGTTAAGTCTGGGAGACTTCAAGACTCCAGCCACTCAGTACACTATGGAACTGTGAATGGTGAGTGATGCAGACTGCAGGCATGTGTGTTTTTACTAAGCTCTGACTTTGTGGGCATTAGCTCACAGTTTATAAACCTGCAGAACCAGGAAACCTGCTAACTCTACTGTCCTCCAGTTTCTGAGTCAAAGTAGTTTCTCCCCTTCTCTGTTTCTTTTTGTTGTGTGTGGCCCTTTTTGCCTTTAGTGGGTAGGACATCTGAAGACAGACAGGAAGTGTTGGGAGGGTTAGGGTTAGTGACATGCAGTAAAGTGCCGAGGTCAGATTTGAACCCACAGCCACTGCAACAAGGTCTGTAGCCTCTGTTCATTTGGCGCTTGTCATAACTGCCAGATTATTTCCTCCCCCCTCTCTTTCTGACCTCTTGAGTCTTCATCTGCAGCACTTTTTCCCTATGTGTCCATAAAAGTATCCTCTTCTTCTGACAGGAAACGCCTTGTCAGGGCCGCTGTAAAAACATGCACATTTTATTTGTCTTGATGTCTTAGCTTTCTGTTTGAACAGCTTGACCAGTGAGCTGCAGGTGGATGAGCACGAGTGTGTTGGTTGGGTGGCCTGCCGACAGAAAAGTAAAGTGCTGAGAATGTTTCTCTATCTAGCCGAGCTAGGAGAGCCGGTCATTAACTGCATGAGCGCCCAGTTGATGATAACACAGCGGTGGAGGAGAGAGAGTCCTAATGGTCCGAGTTGCAGAGAGTAGATGCCAGTGCTGCTTGTTACTCTCTCTGTGTTGTGTCATTTAACACATGTTTTGGTGCTGAGGCTTGTGGCGGAGCGGCTAAGTGGTGTGACCGTCGAGTGTGTGCATCATCGAGAGCAGAAGTTGACGTGGAGTGTCTGTTTTGTCCCGCAGAAGGAGACTTTGAGGTTGAGTGTCATATTTGAAGGGGAGGGCGGTTTTTAATTACAGCAGCAGCTGGATGTCGGATGCCTGCGACGCTCCCACCCATTTCCACACCTCTTCTCAAAGTCGTTGCAAAGCACTCTGGGTAGGACGCAGAGGCTTTAAAGAATACTTTGGTTGCGATGATGTCATCCGCTCCTTTGAACTGAGGGGATTTTTAATCAGAGCTGATCAGTGGCCTCTGTGGTGTCCCACACACAGAGCTGATAATGAAACTGTAGGAGCATCTGTCTGTGTCGTGCTTTTCCCTCTTAGTGTTGTTTTCTCATGCCAGGAAACATTTTGTTTGGATATGTGCAGCTTACTCAAAAGAAAGTTTTCCTTTTTCTTCTGCAGATTTATTCTGCATGTGATTCTCATGTGATTCTCATGTGATTTTCATGTGATTCTCATGTGTTTCTCGTGTGATTCTCATGTGTTTCCTGACCTAACAGATTAAATTACCGTGACTTTATGCATTTTTTTCTGCATTGCATTGTGTTTTAAGTTTTTGTTCTGAATCATCACAAGCAGTATTTTTTCAAATTGAAATAGCAGAATCAGAAGAAAAAAACAGTGACATATCGTGACATCCTGTTTCATGATCATCATCAACTTATGGGGCTTTCACACTTGCAGAAAGCTAGCGGTTAGCACACAGCTTTCAGATGCTACAACCACCTGCTGGCAGTAGTAGTGCAAAGCAACCAGGCAGCAGGAAAAATAATGGAAATAATGTATTTTTTTTAAGATTAGACGGAAGTTGCATGAACACTTAGATTCACATGACTATTTGAGTATTCAAAAACATGACTCATCCCCAGTAAAAAACACTAACGATGTTTGGGAAAACCAGTCACTTTTATCCAACAATATTCCTCATTTCTAAGTTGTTCATTTGACATAATTAATCTCTACACTTCGGCTTCTAGTTTTCTGTAGTACAATATCATAGAGCACGATTTGTTGTAGGCCATCAAAGATTTTTTTTTTAACATATACAACTACAAATGTCAACCTCACTGTGCTTGCTAATGGAAAATGCAGCAACTCATGTATGTGTTCCAAATTCCATAGAAATCCATCAGGTAGTTATTTTTAGACCAAGTGTTACAGACATCGCCTCCTATTGAGCCAGACTGAGTGAGGCTAAGAACTGAAGGTTTTGAGTGTTTTTGGGGCTCGTCTGTTTGAAAATCTTGATTCTGAATGTGGGACTTCTTGTGCAGGCAGCAGTCCTTGAAGATTTAAACGCCATTATACTTTGACATAAATCATTATCAGAATAGATTACCTTATTGGCAGAAATCAGCAAGTTAGAGAAAAAATAAGTAGTGTCGTTTTCAGTGAGTTGATCTTTGATCAGTGAGAAACAAGCAGACATTAAAGCGCTGCAAAGGTCAAACACACTAAATCTGAGCCACATCGAGACATTCCCATTCATCCTGCTCACCAGCACTCCTCTAATAATAAGAACAATAACCATGAATTCAGCTTGGTGTGCCTTTCAAGGAACCCGAGGATTCTGCAGACACAAAAAGAGTTCATTCTTCTATTCCAGCTTTAGGCCGAGTCTCCAAACATGTGGGTGTAATCTGTTTTTGAGCGATATGTCTGGGCGTGATTATGACTTTTTCTTTTTCCTTTTTTGGGAGCACTGCCGGGGATTTGGATATGAATATTTAGAGTCTTACACAGATAACTATCCACGCCTGTTTGGAGCCTTTTTCATTTTTTCGAACCCCGTGGAGCCTTTTTGAGAAAGCCGCCGTAGCTCCCCGCTGAATAAGAGCCACCAGCAAAGCAGCAAATCTCTGCTATCGCTTTATCGCTGCCTCAGAGCACTTTCACCCCCCCCTCCTATCGCACTGAGTCACACGGCCCTCTTAGACCCCCCCCCCCACCCCTCTTTCTCTTCCATGTGTGTCTGTATGTGTAGCTTGTTAATGTGAGTATGAATACAACCCGGCTCTATAAACATCTCAATCCTGCTGCTGCTTATGAGCCCCGCAGCGCCGCTCTCTGCTCCGTCAGAGAGCCGGAGGCTTTGGAGGAGGGGTGCAGGGGGAGTGAGGGTACGTGTGCATAATGTGAGTGTGTGTTTATACATGTGTGTGTGTGTGTGTGAGGCTGTTGAAGAAACGGAAACGAAAAGGTTGAAAAGGTTTGCCATCAGGTAAGATGATTAAAGCTGGAGTCAGTGTATAGAAATGTTTGCTGCAGTTTGTAAACACAACATTTAAACTTCATGCCGCTGATTGATAACGGTGATGATTTTCATATGCATGCATCTTCTCCATATCTTACATCTTTAGATACTCTATGTAATGGAGCACTGAGGTTCATGAGAAATCTTAGAAATCTCATCATTGTTCTCTGTATGATCGAGTCGACTGGCGTGCATTGTCTCCTTATAGACGAAATCATTGTCCTGTCCTTTTTTATAAAACAGTCTTCACTTTCCAACCCAGTCACAAAACGTATTTGTGTTATCTGTCTGCAAACTGCACCTTTTTAAATTTAGGAAAAGGAGTTTCAGGTAAACGCTGCTCCTGACTCCTGGAATCTCCTGCAGGATGATCTGTGTCTGGTGGAGCTGGTCGCTTTAAATCTCTTTAAAAGTAGTACTGAAGGGGTTTGGAGGAAGACGCTTCAGGATGTTTTGAAAGATGACTGTCTGCTCTGCGACTCAGGATATGTTGACCTGTGTTTACTCAGTGTTTTGTGTCTGTCACTTGTTAGATGTGCTGGAAATGACTTTCTTAATTTCAATGAGATTCTCCTGGTTAAATAAATAGAAATATATATATAAATATGTATATCTATCTTTTGAAGAGGATTCGATGGAGCATTGGATAAAAGCATCTGCTATATGAATTGTATTTACGTATTTTGCGCTAGCTTTCCTGATTTACAAAAAAAAAAGAATAATTTTTGGGGGGCTTTTTGTGCCTTTAATATGATTGGTAGAGAGTTGGACATCAGGGAGAGAGAGAGAGAGAGAGAGAGAGAGTGGGGAATGATATGCGGGAAAGGCCAGATTCAAACCCGGGCCTACCGGCACTCCTAGCTGTCCTGATTTAGAGATGAGCTCTCACTCTGGGTTGAAATAGAATTTCAGCGAGAGAAAAAACATTGATTGAATGAGGTGCACAACTCTAGAAGACAAAGTAGACATAGTATTAAGATTTATTAGACCGATGAGGTGCAGGATGGAGATGAGCTGAGGAGGAGAAAGACATGGCAGACCACTTCCTGTCAACAGAAATTGTTCGATGGATAAACCACGCTCTCTCTCTCTGACGAGGAGGAGGAGGAGGAGGAGCAAGGGTTTGTTGGCCCGCAGCAGCTCGTAGAGAGAACGAGGCATTCACAAGGAATTCATGTTCTCTTTTTGACACTTAACATGCAGCAAGCGTAATCAGATTTGAATTTAGAGCTCCACAATGAATGAAAGCGTAGTCTAAATGCACCCAGGATGGATGGAGATCAGGTACGCAGGCAGCAACAACAACAACAGAGTGAAAGTACGTTTGATGAAGATGATCATAATGAGCATGAATAAACTGCTAACGTGTGTTAAAGGGAAGTCTTTACAAAGTGAACAGCATATGTTTGAATGTTTGATAGCAAACAGTGATATATGATTCATCTGAGTCCTTTTAATCTGAATCTGATGTCTTTGATGGTACACGCGGGGCCTGTGGAGGGGGAACTTACTTCATCTTTAACAGTTATGTGCATAGAAATAGAATCATCATCCAGCTTTTTAATTTCATTACAGGCATGTTATAAGATAGAAACATATCTGAATAAAATGATCAGGGATTTGGAAAGATAACGCATCATTTTTTTTCAGTGCCTCTGTGATTCCACTGGGTTTCCTCAGCTCGTAACTGCATCACTTTTGACAGCTCACTTAGTCTCTGCTGCTCTGAGAAGAGTTAAAAAGAGTTTCTTGCGTCTGGGTGAATGTGGTGCAGAGCATCTACAGCCCATCAAAGTGATTATTGTCGGGGGGGCTGGTGGCACATTGGGTAGTGTGCGCGCCCCATGTATGGAGGCCGTGGTCCTCCTAGCGGGCGGCCCAGGTTCAAATCTGGCCATTGGCTCCTTTCCCGCATGTCATTCCCTACTCTCTCTCTCTCTCCCTGATTTGCGACTCTGTCCACTGTCCTATCTCTCCATTAAAGGCACAAAAAGCCCCAAAATAAATCTTCATTTTTTTTTTAAAATAAAGTGATTATTGTCATACTCAGATCAACCTATAGTAGGTTGTTTTAAAGATCCAGTGTTAGTTTAGCTCCATAGGTAGAGCAGGCGCCCCGTGTACAGAGGCAGAGCACTCTGGTCGCTAGTTCAACTCCCCTGACTGTTAGCTGCATGTCATCCTCTACTCTGTCTCTACATACATCTACATACATCCTGACTCTCTTCAGCTGTCCAATCAACAAAGGCAAAGGCCGATAACATTTAAATAAATGAAATGTTGTGAGGTGAAGTGATGTCGCAGGATGTGACTTCACTTAGTCTACAGTCTATGGCGTAGTATTTAAAGGGAGCATTATTCAGATAGTAAGATGCACATCCAAAGGTGGACAACGTGCATTGCTCTGCTTGTTACACACACAGTGATGAAACAGTAGCTCTCATTCTCCTCAGCTGTACATCAGTGCATTAGCTGCAGTCAAACAGAGTTGTCCATGTACAGCCAGCTTCTGGTATCATGAGGCTAACTGGAGACGCCAGGAGAGGAGGACTGATTCACATCTGCTTCACCTCTGGGAGACTCCTGCTCGGGCCCCACATGGGTCAAATCTCCAAGCTGAGACGGACACAAATCTCCAATGTGCATTCTCTCTAAGGCTGGACATATACTTACTTATGCATGGTGGTTAACCCCGAATGCCCCGTATCTGTTCGAGCGTCAGCTGTGCATACTGCAAGATGCAGTATGCAGTGGTCTAGTGCAGGGTATACTCAGGTATACAGAGTATACCTATTTATTTTTCAGTCTCCATAGGGTATACCCACTTCTAAATCTCTTCTGATTCCCACCATTTATTGATTGACAATATTCAGTGGTTTGCTACTATTCCTAGGATG
This sequence comes from Labrus mixtus, assembly GCF_963584025.1. Taxonomy (NCBI): domain Eukaryota; kingdom Metazoa; phylum Chordata; class Actinopteri; order Labriformes; family Labridae; genus Labrus; species Labrus mixtus. Next base: position 20,170,527 of record NC_083632.1, read on the forward strand.
ATGAAGGCCTTCCTACACTATCTTTAATTGACTAGTACGTACCAACTGAATGTGAATCAGTAGTCTTACATGTCACTGTTTTTAAAAAAGGCTGTTTTTCCTCTGCTGGATGGGTCACTCCCAGCACATTAGGGTGGGAAATTAAGAGTATACCCACTTCTTCAGCCACCACTACACCACTGAGTATGCACATGAACGATAGAGGCAGTGTAGAGGCAGGGGGACGGGTCTGTGACGGGGTCAGCACTGCAGCAGGGACAACAGTGGCCAGTTGATAAACCAAGTCCCTCTGTACGATGTGTCATGCTACTTCACATGCCCGTCAGAAGAGCTGATGACGGATGTTGTTGCCTGCAAAGTAGAAAAGAGGTTGGAGAAATGGAGTGGTGATGGTGCAGAGTGCTGCCCCCCCCTCTATACGTACCACCTATGTTAGTGGTGCTGTGGCTTTCTCTGTCTCAATCTCAGAATTGACATAATATGTAAGGTAACACATAACTTACCTACTCTGCTGCTTACTTTACTCTGCTGTCCCTTAAGAGCAAAGCGTATTAATCTGTTGCAATGGGACTATTTCTACATATTTCATACGCTAGCCTCTGTTAGTGTTGTGTGTACAGACGTATGATGGAAGGAGAGAGAGGGAGAGAGGGAGAGAGAGAGAGAGAGAGAGAGAGAGGTTATGAGCCAACGGGAGCTCGGCCTATTTAACACTCCTGCTCTGACTTCAGTAGAACCCTGACAGGAGGTCTTCATTTGATCTGTGGAAGTATAAAATACTGAGTAATGTCTCTGACACCCTTCCTTTACTTGTAGCAACTAATTTGTCCGGGCTTTCACATCTTATGACAACATTGCATGTGGACACGTTGGGTTAATTAATGGGGAAAAGTCGACTGGATTGTAAATCAAAACCTTCATGATGATGTTATTCTCTATTTCCCTTCTCCTGCTGCCTGATTCTTCTCAAATTAAAAAAAACAAAAAAAACTCAGCGGCACTAATCAAATTGATTCCTCAGAATCAGCATGTTCCCAGAACTTAATACACATGAAAAAAACAGATGGTATGTTTTTTTTTTTAATCTTTGGAACGGGAACAGAAGTGCTGAAGATGAAAAAACAAACTTTTCCACAACATCATTCCGATAACTCACTTGGAGGGAATCTACTCGCTGAGGACACGTTGGACTCTTTCCACTCGGTGAATCCCACTGTGCTGCAGCCAACTCGAAGAGACGCTTGTTTTGTAAAAGTGCTTTGGAGTGTGGATCAAAAGTATTTTCACAGCAACTCACTCTGTGATTGAAAATGTTCATCCTGGCACTGAGCCCCGTGCGATCTTTTTCAATACTCACCCCGTGTTTCTGCTCTGCTGTCCCTCGACCTCTCATCTTTCCTCTCTCACGTTTATTCTCTTCGAGGGTCTGTCTTGTTGCATAAATAATCCACGCTAATGCAGAATATATATAGGGACATACATAAGAGGCTGTATCTATATTTGATCATCTCCGGGACCTTTGACCACTCAGGGAAAAGCAGCTGATATCAGATGGTGTTTGGAGCAGCTGCTGCGTCCTCTCTGGAATAATGGAGGCTGTCAGCGGGGAGAATAAAGAAAACGCAGAAGCACACTTCTCTTCCTCCTTTGAAGTGCTTTCTCCTCGTCATGTTTATATATGAGTAAAAAAAAAAAAAGACATGCCCGGATGTTTCTGGGGAAGCCGCTGACAACAAAAGAAGTTACAGATTACATGTCAGAGTGTTCGAGCCGTTCTCGGCGCTTCGTTTCTCGCTTGTGTTTCCTGCAGGTCTGCTCCGCTGATTAATGCTCAGAGAAGAGAAAGCTCAGATGTCTGCGGATGAGTCGGCGTGATTAAAGGACAGTTTAATAAACTCTGACAAGTTTTTTGGTGTCTGAACTTATTAGCGGCAGCGCACGGAGCCGGGGCGCTCGTGAGTGACACGCGGGGCGAAGTTGAAGAGTTTAAGAAAACAAAAAATGGAGCACGGCGCTGTTGTTTCTGAAGAGCAAAGATGGAGGAGCAGGTGGTTTGCTGATTGAAAGTCGCTCTCACCTCCAGTGATCAGTCTGAACTTCAGTGTGTAATAACACACTCTCATCTCCTGCCTAATTGGCTCTCGTATTGATTAAATAACGTATGCAGGTGGTAATGTTTGTTTAGGAACTCGGGGAAGTTGGAGTTCGTGAACTTGTGCGGTGGAGTTGATAAACAATCCTGTTCACCCGGGTTCAAAATGAACGGAGGCTGCATAAAAAAAAAGAAAAAACCATGCATATGATTAATACATCGTCTTCTCTGTTTGACATGATCATTTGTAATGCTCAGGGTGCTCTCAAAGACATATTGTGATTATGATAATGTATCTTGTTCCCTTTAGCGGGACTGCTCTATTTACACTTATGGAGTGATTTGCCAGAACGACTTTCGACTCTCTGAACTTGTGAGACTTCTTTCATTTGATTTAAATTCAGCGTGTAACTTTTATTTATTCCACTTTGAGTTGAATGCTTACTGTTGCCTCGAGCGGGCAGGCAGGAGAGCGGGACTTGTGATGAAAAGTAAATAGGATGACTAATATGGTTGACATCATGATTATGATTGGGAAATGGATATCAGTGTATTTTATAATATTGTACATATCTTTTCTTTCTTCTGACTGCTACACCGCAGGTCACACCTCCCCGTTCACACACCCATTCAGATTATCATATTCATAAACTGTCACATGCAGGGGCGCTGCTTGTCAACAGGCAAGGCAGGCAACGGCTTGGGGCCCCAGGCCAGTAGGGGGGCCCCGAAGCGCTGATAAACTTTAAACCACAGCAGTGGCTCAAAATGTGCAAATTTTCCAATGACAGTAGGAAACCTCCCTAAGCGGGCCCCATCTGTCTGCTCTCACTCATATAGAGAGACGTCTACTAAATGATTTTGTTGGCGTAGTATAATTTGTAACATAATGGGGATGAACGTGATTTAGAAGACCCCCCCTGTGAATCTCTGCCCTGGTCCCCAACAGACTCCAGAATCACCACGGGTCACATCGGACACATCGGACATGTGGCTGCAGGAGCTGGGGATCGAACCCCCGACCTTTAGGTTGAGAGATGGCCGCCCCGTGATACATGATTACAAAACCAAACAGACTGAAACTAGAAAGTAGTCCCTTCATAATTCTTACATAAAAACAAATATTTGTTTAATTACATAATGACTAATTACCATGGGAAACAGAAATGTGTAATTAATGAGATATAACGTGATGCATAATAATCCATGAGAAAGATTGTGAAGAGATAAACATATCCCTTTGTCTGTTATTGTTGGTGAAATATCAGCCCTATGAAAAAGACATGTTAATCATTCAGATTGCTAAATACTGATCTATATTATCGAATTGTGACATTGCTTTCAAAGAAACTATCGGTTTTAGACTTCAAAGTCCGTCTTGAGGAGAGAAAAGGTTAGTAAAGAGCCGTAGTGGCTCAACGGGGAGCTGCTTGAAAGAAATGTCCTCGAGTGATGAGCATCTTTGGGTTTGAAGTGTCAGCATGTGTCGGCATTAGTAAGACCTGTTGCATTTGAAAAAAAAGGGTTCAATATTAATGTGGGCTATAGTGTGAATAGGTATCAGTTATACTCTGTGCTCATGTCTTTTATTTAAAGAAACACTTTGAAGGGGCGGGCAGCAGCTAAATACACTGTTTTAAAAAAATCTAATATATGCTTCCTTGTTGAACTCATTAAGATCTGAACAGATGACTGTCATTCAAAAAAACTTTAATTGAAAGTCATCTTGTACAAAAAACAGTATTTGAGATATTGAACTCAACAAATAAAGCTACTTTTAAAAGTAGGCCACATGTAAAAGTGGGCGTGGCCTTTTTTTCACCAAGGAGTGGATTTTGTGCAAAACAAACGCTTGCAATGGATTCAGTTCAGAATCCTGAAAAAAACCAAGTTTGACCCCTCACAAGCTTCCTAAGGCAGAGGTTAACATTTTACATTTTTCATCAATAAGGTTCTAGGTATGCTAACTTGCTAACTCTGCTAACTTTGAGCAGATCTCACAGATTTGCCTACAGGAGTTGGATTTCATTATTTTTTACATGTGTTATAAGACATCTTTATGATCTGATTTCTGAATATTTTTCTTAGTGAGGAATTGTATTCCCAGATTGGCCAGATATCTGATAAAACCCTGTCTCTAACTGAGGCCAAGTTAATAAAAAAAATCAAATCAATCAATTCCAATAAAAGTCAAATCTCGAGGTGGGAAGCAGCCCGACCACAAGAGATTTTGTCTAACCTAGTAATAGTGACCAAGGAGGGCGGGGCTTGACGAAGGGCCACTTTTTATTTGCTCAAGTAAACAGAAACACAAGAAAGCCCCGCTGCCAGATTTTAGAAGTAAGAATAACTCATCCTGCCTCAGACATCAGGCATGGAACAAACTCATTAACTCTCTTAAGCTCTCTAACAGAAGGAAGTGAAGGAAGCTCGGTGCAGAAATATCTTGATGTGATTTTGACTCCGGCTGCTAACTCATTTAAAATGCCTTCATGAATCACTTTATGGGATATTGGAAGCTGAGATTTGGGTTGAGGTTTTGGCTTTTCATGTCTAGAAGACTTAAAAATGTTTCTTTTGAGCTGCTGAACGATAGAAGAAGAAAAATATTCTAATCTGTAATAACTACAATCAGTTCTAATACTCACCTGGATGTTACTTAATGCTTTTTCCTCTTTGAGCACAAACCAAATCTACAAAAACAAACCCTCATCTGTGTGGTATTAATGTAATATATACTGTAATGTATTACTGCATACTCACAGACTACTTAGTGTAACGGACAGCGTGATCTAAAGCAAAGTGCAGGTGGAGCGTCTGAACGCATGTTAATGGTCATGAGTGTAAAACCTGTAGGTCTCCTTTCACACTGTCCATGCGCCAGCTCTCTCCCAGTCTATATCTTTACCCATAGATGGCAGTGTGTCCATGAGTCTCCATCATGCCTTCTGTGTGTCTGCTGGCCTGTAACCATGTGAGCAGCGGCAGCAGACAGCCAGTGACAGGCTTCTGTAATGTAGATTTACCATAATGGCCTGCGAGGAAATGAGATGTACACTCTGTTAAACTGTCTGGAAAGACATCTTGCTCCGCTCTGCCGTAGCCCTGACCTCGCTCCACGAGCCGCTGAAAACACCAGTCAGCTTCATTGATTTGACAAAAGGCTTTGACTAATGATACGAGTGACGGACTTGGGAGAGAGTCTGCGAGAACAGAAAAAGCTTGTCACAGTCTGTCCGTGTATTTTGTCTTTTTGACTCTGCTCTTTTGTGAAGGCGTGGCAGGAGGTGATGTGAACCTGTTGATAAGGCCACGGGGGCAGATGGAGACACCTGTCTCACCTCGTCTGTGTGTCTGTCACCTCTGTCCATGGCTGCCTCCTCTTTAGTCCCTTTTTTTGTACGGTTCCCTCAGTTAAGGCTGTTTTTTTTTTCTTCTTGAGGCTCTCTGTGTTGTCCTGCTCATTCATCATTATGGATCCAAACCAGGAGGAGGAGGAGCAGCGTTTTGGGTGATTTGGTAGACAGATGTGATTCTTGTTGTGGGCGGTAAAGAAGCGGGGCTATAGATGTCCATCAGTGACTGAAGGATTGGTATGATAATGATGAGGGTAAAGGGCATGCAGCACAGGGCAAGTGTCATTGCTTTTCTTCCTTGCATGAAGCTGCACAGTTGAAAGAGTGAGATTAAACAGGTCAGGTTTGGCTGGTGCAGGGAGGAAAGAAATGCACAAAATCTCCAGGCAACCTGACTTTGTGAAGATAAACACTAGATACCCTGATGTGTTTGATTTGTATTATGCCAAAAGCACACCTCTGAATAATTAAGGGACTTACTTAATACATCTCTTTTGTGTTTTGCTCATTACACCCCCCCCCCCCCCCCCCCCCATATTGTGTGCTGATCCGCTAACAAAATTGGTTTAGACATGCCCTGAATTGACTTGCCGCTTGCAGTTGCATGTGTAATAGACCTTCTATGTAGGGTCCAAAGACACCCTTAAACAGACGTTTCAATGATTATTCATTTTTGATATGAGGGTTAGCTGATTTATAAAAGCAGGGAAATATTTCCTCATATTTTTGTTGGAAGATTATTTTGCTGGAATCTTCCTTTCTTAGATTTGACTGTGGCGAGAGAGAGAGAGGGAGTGACTTGAAGCAAACGGCCGAGGTCAAGCGTTACACCCAGACTGTTGCTTTGAGACTCTGTAAATGCTCAGCCATCTGAGCTATCCATTTGTTTTAATATTTCATTTAACCGTCTGTCAGAAAGGTATGCAAAGTTGACTAGTTCTTGTCTTCCATAAGTAGGACTAATTTGAAGTGTATTCTGGGTAAGTTTATTTATTTTTTTTACTTTAATTCACCAAAACGTGCATACACACACTCACACAATAAAAAAAGAAATACAAACAAGAGGGGAACTGTGGTACGATATAGTTTTGCAAGCAGATTTAGACAAAAACAAACACACAAACAAAACAAAACAAAAGGAAAAGGGTCAGTAAATAAAATGAATGAATTAGAAAGAGGGACAAAATAAGTAAATGAGCAAACAGGACAAAGAAAAACATGGGGACAGTATAGTAACAAATGATGTAAAATAAAACTGGTGGGATAGGTTGTACACATGGTGGTGATTTTTAGTGTTATTTGTTTGTTTTTGTTTTGTTTTTCACTTTGTATGGATGCTAACATGATGACTGCCAAATACAGACTCTTTGTAAATTATATTAAAATTGTTGTGCTAATTTCCTCTCTCCCCCTTGTTTACCTGCCTGGTTCTGCTGTGGCATCAACTCACCTGCATCAAAATGGTGGTGAGAATTGTAGAGTATATTTTGTTGATTTTAGATTTTGTTGTTCCATTGAAATCTGTTGTGTAAGGAGGTCTAACCATTGTGATGTGCTGATCTTTTTCTTACTTTTCCAGTTTAGCAGTATTGTTTTCTTGGTGATAGTTATGGCTACAAGTAAGGGTATTATGATTTCTTTTGAGTTTGTGTTAAGTTCTGGGTAAGTTTCTGACTTTTTTTTTTTCCAAACTGAAGAAACATGGCTGACTGAGCAAACCGTGTCAATCTGCTTAGCTGTGTTCACTCCAGCAGAAAATGTTAAGAGTGTCTGGAATAAATGGTACAAGAACATTCTGCGAGTGGAAAAACACAGAAAAAAAACCCTAAAGTGAGTTTGGGGAAAAAAATCAGCAGCAACAGGAAACGGTATTAATCCCACAGATAAGCGAGCATGAGAGAAAGTGTCTCAGGATGGTTTCTCTGGGCAAAACCTAAAAGCACGGAGCATGTCCTCACTGCTGCACTTTACGTCTCCGAAAGGTTCCCGCGGTCTCTAAAAAAAAAACTCTTCACCCAGCAAAAACCGCAAATGATGTTTCCCTCTATTTGACTCATTTGGGAGCAATGGTCAGCAGGTGCCAGTGCTTGTTACCATGGAAACATGGCTCTTCGCTCTGACTTGGCCTGAGGGCAGAGAGGCAATTTATTTAGGCCCCGAGTAAGACAGTTTGCATTCATTAACAATCGTACTTGATGAGAATAATCCAGAAGCAAAAATGAAGAGTGGCCTAACGCAGCAGATGTGTTTGAAATATTTGTGACTCTGGCCTGAAATGTAATCTGTTACATGAAGGAGAAATTGTGTCTTAAAGCATCTCGGTGGCTATAGTTGGCGCTTGAGATGTTTCAGAAAGGCCCAGATCATTTCTACAATAGAGTAACTTTACATCTCGGGGGGAAGTTGTCCCTTATCATACTGAAGCATGATTGTCCAACTGGAGACCGTGAGCTGCTGTCACCAGTGATGATGTGAAAGTGGTAATGTTTTTATCAATTATCTTCTGCTTTGATATGTTGGTGAAGTCCATACATATTATGGCCGTCTCTTTTATTCTTCCATTTGGTAGCACAATCCCTCCAAGTCCTCTATTTTCTCAATCTCATGTGGATAATATGAAGACAAATATCTCATTCTGAATAACCACTGCTAAAAGAACAGAACGTTACTTAGGGTGCAGCTCTGATTCATTTAAAGCAGGTTTACAAACTACATGATAATGTAGTCCGTTTTGAGTCCGATTCCCCTTCTTGCTGCGTGTAAATATCAAACGTTCAATATGAATACGATGTCCTGTTATGGGAACCCAAGGAAAGCCGGGCACACAAACTGTGGATTGTGAAGTGGAAACGAAACGATAGCCAATTGGAAGGAAGCTGCAGCAGCGAATACATTTTGGTTCACCTCCAGCTCGAGCTGTAACATAAATTGCCCATGTTCACTCCATCTCCACAACTCCATCCAGACTTTTTATATTTTGTCTTCATGAATTTTCAGTACAAAGTAGTTTACAAACTATCATCTCCAGTGTGTGTTTCCTCTGTCACCTATTTTTAAGGGGTTGGGGACTGGTGTTGTTAATGAATGGAATCTGTTGCTGTGTGTTGTGATGTTTAGGTCATATCTTTGCTCTCCACACACACTGTAGTAACAGAACTGTTTAGTCTGTTATTATTTGTCTTTGTCTTAATGTGTGAGGTCTCTCACATTAAAAAAACTCTTAGTGTGGGCCAAGCTGAAATCAGTAAAAAATGACACGTTTACTGTGGAGGGAAAAAAAAGAAGAGACAGGAAACAGCAGTGCCAAAGCAGGAGAGATTTCAGGATACAAAAAGCTGTAGGCTACAACAGAGGAACCTAATGTCACTTCATCCTCAACTGTTACAACTCAAGGTAGCTGAAAATGTGATTAAGAGTGATTTTAAAAGATTTGCCCTGGATCAGTTCTAACTGTATAATCTGGGGAATAATGTCTTCAGCCATGAAAGTGAATGCGTTTTAAATTGATCAAATCGTGTCAAAATGATTATTTGGTATCACATAATTGAAATTTTTTTGTTCTTTCTTTTCTGCTTCTTGCTCCATCTTAAGACCTTTTCATAACATTGTCGGCTTTCACTTCCACTGTCACAAAGCAGTCTCTGCACATTAACCTCTTGTGTGTGTGTCCTTTAAATCCTGATGTGTCTATTTGTGTCCATTAAGCAGATCGCATCCACTGTGAACCTTCATAACAAACATCCTATGTCCCATAATATTAATTGTCTGGGACCAATTCCATGACAACAAACTCTTCCTTCACACTTAAACCTGGCTCAGACTACAGGATAGTCGGGCCGATTTGAGGTCTAGTCTCTTTTTTTTCTTGGTCTAGACCGATTGCTCCTTCCCAAAAATCACGAGGGTGTTCCTGTCTTGAGGCTGCTCGTAACTGAATATCTCCCCAGATTATGTTGTAGTGTGAGTGTTATGAAGATCCAAGATCGTAACGTCCCTGATCTGTTCGGAGATCGTCGAGGATACTTCGATTTATAATAATAATAATAAATTAGATTTATATAGCGCTAAATACTCAAAGACGCTTTGACAGGAAACAACAAAAAACAAAGCAAAAACTAAGAGAACAATACAACTGGAGTCCATGGCAGTGGAAGCATGTACATGATAAAGAGGAGGGGACCTAGTACTGAACCTTGGGGAACACCTTGGGAGAGAGGAGCAGTGGGGGATTTGCAGTGGTTGGTGCTGATGAACTGATATCTGTCAGAGAGGTATGATTTGAGCCAGGAGAGTGCAGTGCCGGTGATGTTGAAAGTGGTTTCAAGGCGGGAGAGAAGAATGGAATGGTTGATGGTGTCAAATGCTGTGCTTAGGTCCAGTAGAATGAGGATGTTGAGGTTTCCGGCATCAGAGGAGAGGAGAAGGTCGTTGGTGATCTTGAGGAGAGCTGTTTCGGTGCTGTGTTTGGAACGGAAACCAGATTGGAATGATTCATAGAGTTATAACAAACATCTTTGAAGTTTAGGATTCAAAATCTTCCTTTTTAAGGAAGCTTTTAATCTCTCATGCAGATCTTGTGCAATATGGGTAATGTGGAATATATGTTGTGTTTTTCTGTGTTGGTGTGTGCCTCTATGTTTATGTGCAGATGTGGTTTTTCTATTGTTGTTATTTATTGATTGGAGCGAGAGACAGCTGGATGTTCGGCAGCATTGTGAGTCCAAGACAAATTTCCTCAAGGGGATAATGAAGTGTATCGTATTGTATTGTATCTTCAAGGTTACGTATTGAAAGGGACGAGATAGGACAGTAAAGATTGGCCAGCAGTGGCTACCTGCGGCAAGACGCAACCCACATGGGTGCACTGGTCAACTGTATGAGAGTTACAATCTGACCTTTGTTGTGTGTGTCTCCCCGGACATTTCTTAACCTAAACCTTTTCTTTATTTTTGAATTGTTTTGCCCTCTCTATAAAAGGCATTATACTCGCAAATTTAACCGCTAGCTCCGTTGTTCACATGAGGTCACGTGAGGTGGGCATTCCTTCAGCCGGTCCGATAATCCTAGTAAAATCCTGTTGCCATGATTTTCACATCTTTCAGTGTGTGCGAAGTGTGAGGAACTCCTGCAGTGTGAGCCAGGCTTTACAGTAGCCCAGAATCCAAGATCCCTGTCAATCCTTGAACCACCTTCTGTCCTCTTGCTCCGTCTCTCTCTCTCTTACTTTCTGTTGCCCTCTTTCTCGTTTTCTCTCGGTGTAATTCTGTCTTTGATCTCTCTCTGTGTCAGTAAGTCTCAGTAGCCCCTCTCTGTCACCGTCCCTCTGGCTCTCCCCTCAGCTCTAAAATAGAAAATGTCTAAATTACACTTGCTAATAGATTTCAGCAGCACTGTTTATCGCCCCTGTCATCGTCTGTCCTCTTTCTTTGGATTCAGAACACAAAGATAATCCTTCAAAAATGTTGAAAAGGGGAAAAATAACCCTTTTGCTTAACTGTCCTTTTGTATGCTTTCCTTTCCTTTACCACATTCTCTTCCTTTCCTTATTTCCCTTTAATTAGTTTTCTTTCCTTTCCTCACTCCTCCCATCTCCTCTCCTCTCCTTTCCTCCACATGGGAACATAAATTCTTAATGCTCATTCTGCCATGCTGGTACCCGTCTCCCCTCTGGGCATACAAAACCAGAGCACAGGGCACCATCTCAAACATTTACTTGCTTCACTCTTCACCCACACCAAGAAGAACTTTAAAGTCTTTTCTTTTTAAAAGACCTCTCTTGACACCTGAGCCCAATCCTCATTAAAGGTACACCATGCTGTGTATACACATCAACAGACCATTAATGTACTCAATTAAGAAATCCAAATGACTACTTTTAACAAACAAGACTACCCCAGAGAGGATTGGTAGCCTCCTTCTACCTCTGCAGTCTATTCTACATGTTGTGCTGATGGGTTTGATATTAAGGGTTTGAAACGTTATTGAAAAAGAAGGAACTACTTGTTCTGCACAAATGGAAATCATTGCTCCAAGAGGCAGATAGTGAAAGAAGAGTGAGAAAAAAACCTGTTTCAACATTTAATTCAGTATTAAAAAAAGTGAAAGAGCTCGTCTTAGCTTTTGGAAATCTAATCGCCTCAGCTTAATGAAAGCTACAACAAAATAGTATTTCATTAAAGAGCAATGAAAAACACACTTTTGCTTCTCTCCGGGGATTTAAAGAGAGGGTTGGTCATTCTGGAAAGCTGCCAAGATTTGAATTTAATATCTCTTCAGAGATCGTTCTAAACCCAACTCTCCCCCCAGGAGAGACATTGGGTTATATTTGAAGGTAATACAAAACTTATGATAAGACATTAGCACTTGTTTGACAGCAGCAACATTAGCATTTAACCTCATCCCTAGTTTACCGACTTAACCATTCAAAAGGGTTACTATGGAAGCGACTAGTGATCAGAATTCAAATGATGAAGCTAATTTGAAACTGAAAATGCATTAAATTAAAATGAATAAAATGACATTTGCTTTTTAAAATGTCATTTTCTTCTTCATTTTAATTTAGTCAAAGAATTTTGCATTTTTGAAGTTGAAAACTAAAATGCAAATTAGCTAAATGAATCATCATTTTATTTTTGAGTCAAATAATACACCCATGTTTTGAAACTTAAAAAGCATTTCTGTCAATGCATTTTCATTTTCAAATTAGCTTTATCATTTGAATTCTGATCACTAGTCGCTTCCATAGGTTACAGGGTACTACAGGGGATGAGTCAATCCCTGGCTGAAGATAATTGTAGCTAGAAACTGATTGAATTCTAACTCTTTAACCTTGACGTTGTTAAAAGTGAGTTCTGAAATATCTTGTTTTTGTCTCTTTGGAGTTTTGCTTTTCATTCAAGTTCAATTGCTGATCAATCACACACTTGAGCTTCCAGTGCTGCGTGACTTCAAAGGGAACATTGCTGTTTTGTATAGAAGTTGGAAAGTGTTTTTTTTTTTCAACAACAGTTGGAGAGATAATTATGCAATGTGGAGATCCTTTTATGTTCCCCTAATAATGAATTGGGAAAACTTTGCTGGTACCACCATGGTTTGGCCAATCCTTTCTAAATTCCCAGCAGCCCTCCTGTTTAGTGTAAACTGTTTTGTTGTTACATACCTGTGGGAACACACCATGGAACATCCCTGCTGAGCCTTTATACTAGCATTGGTGTTGTGGCAATATTTACATGACTATACGACCATTTAGCATTTCCAAGTTGGTCCAATTAGCATGCTAGCATTGCTATAGAATAATTTCATCATGAAGTCATTTGGTTAGCATCATTCTAGTTGAACAGAGTCGACCAGTCATATTAGTTCGCCCTGCATTATTTATTCTTTAATTTCCACCAATACTTCTGGTCTCACAAAGAGCAGTTTCATTGTATTTTCTGTCAACCTGTGACAGTAGATTCAGTATTCAGTCTGGTAAACTGGAGGTAGTTGAATCAAATGAGATGCTTTTTCCCTGAATATATGCCTGGGCTGTGATCCATGGAAGACCGGGTGACTAGATGAGCTCATTTGTTACTATGGCATGATGTTGCCTTTTAAGTATGCGAGGAACTCAGCCGTTATAGTCGTGTGAAATGCCAAAGGCTGGATGTTTCCTGATTGCATAGTTAGGTTTTTCCTACCTTCTTGACGTATGGCATTTATGTTAACATCACATTTTATATTCATTTTCTACCACCTCCGCAGAACTGGCTTTCCACTGTGTTTTGCGGAGAATTGTACAAGCTGTTTTTGTGAGAACAGAGTGACTGCTCTGACCACATTCTGAAACTCTTTATTTCTTTTCCGTCCTACAAATATTTTAACCTTTATATCACCTGAGAGTACTGACAGCTCTGTTTCCGTGATCTACTCACAAAAGCTTTTCTTGCCCAGCACACTCGGTCTTTCTAACACGATACACTTTTTTTTTTTGGCCTATGGGTCCCTCTTTTTGAGAGGTGAGATTGGTCTCGTTAACTTTTCTCACCCATATTATGTCTGGAATCCCAAATTTCCCCGTTTCAGATCTCCTTAGCTTTTTAAAACATCTCTTACATAGTTCATTTTCCTGCCATTAAACACGACTGAGTTTTTTTTTTCAACAGAGGAGTCACCTAATGTAGTTTGTAGATCATTTGACCCCTTTAACCTTTCTCATTATTCATCAACACTAAGTGGTAGTCGGTCAGCGGGCGGCTCTAAACAGCGAGAGCCGTCGCACAGAAAATAAATGGCCTGTGTCATTAAGTTGGATGTTAGCAGTGCAGGTGCCCTTTAACGGCACTGAGACTATTAACACAATAACCAAAAAGCAATTACATTGACTTTCTAAAATGGCAGTCAATTAGCAGAGGCGCTGTGCCGCATGGTGAGAGAGGTATGTGAGAAAAGACTTGGAGAAGGGGAGGAAATGAAGAGTGCTGGGACTCTGGGTAATGATGTAGCTTCTGATCGCTGTTGCCCCAACAGCCTGGAAAGAAGCTGTTTGATTAAGCACAAAGGAAAACTTCAGAATGAAGCTTAATCTGATGCTGTTTGTGTCTGAATCATCTATAACATTCATAAATTTCTTTATTTACATCAGTAGAAAAGAGATCCAGGCTCAGAAGAAAACAGGTGTTTACTCCTAAAACTCTCTGCCCAGGTAAACTTCAAATTGTCACCATGTAAATGCAGTCGCCATCTTGGAAATGTTGTCTCAAACTAACTTTTGAAAAGCGTTGTAGCAGCCAGAGAGCTGGAGCCCACCAATCAGATCAGCCACGCCCCTTTTTAAAAAATACCTCTTGTTCTTTATTGAATAAAAATGGAGAAGTTTTAAAGAAATTCACCACAGTGTGTGCCCATGTGCTATTTTGAACAAATTCGTTTTTTGAACCAGGCTGTGAACATCTTTATTTCTGCTGTAAAAACATGCATTTTTTAATGGGTGTGTGTGTGTGTGTGTGTGTGACCTCCAAGGCTTTTGGCGCCAGCATCAAGTGGACACTAGAGGAACTGCAGGGGTTTGCACTTCTGCAGCAGCTTCATTTTTCAACGCCGGATGTTGCAGCTCGATTGGCATTCATTAGAGACCATTTCTCCATCATTTGTAATGAACTGCTTTATTAACTGTTGGAGGAGTTTTGCATGGCTTATCTAATTATTTACATTCTTTGTAACAGATTAATTTGGCTTTGTTCACTTCTATTTTCCTTTTTTTTAACCCGAGAAACTGCAAGCAGAGCGCTGTTTTTTTCTTTAATTACTGAAAGCTTTGGTGGGATTTGTTGTGGATGTTGATTTGCAGCAGCCAACAGCTGAACGTGAGAACACTGAAACACAAACAGTGACAACATGTTATGACCTTGAAAGTCCTCTGTGTCTTAGGGAAGAGGTGTATGAGGAATGTGTTCGGATGCATATTAGCAAATCCTTCTTTCTTTCCTTCTTTCTTTCTTTCCTTCTTTCTTTCCTTCTTTCTTTCTTTCTTTCTTTCTTTCCTTCTTTCTTTCTTTCCTTCTTTCTTTCCTTCTTTCTTTCTTTCCTTCTTTCTTTCCTTCTTTCTTTCTTTCCTTCTTTCTTTCTTTCTTTCTCTCTTTCTTTCTTTCTTTATTAGGATCCCCATGAAGCAGCATACTCATTGGCTATTCTTTCTGGGGTCGAACACACATACAGTCAAGTACAGAAGCCATCCATGATTTTTCTTTAGTGTCAAGTTAATGAAAGACACTAAAACATCATTAAGAATTTCTAATTTCCTTGCTGTTTACAGTGGGTGACAGTCAGAACGAGGCGCGTGAGACAAAAACACTTCAGGATCTATTTTGATACTATTGAAACGTTTCAGCTTTAACGATTCAAAGAGTTCACTCTAAAACTACACTTTGTTTGATCCACGTAGCAGCATTCAGGCGTAATTCTTTTTGAAGTAAACATTAGAACAAAGGAACCTTTGGGAAGATGCTACACAGATTTGTTTTTATTCAACATCCTGTCTTTTGTTGGTTGTTTGAAAAGTGTGAACTTTTGTTGAAAGTGTCGTTGTGTCTGTCTTTGTCACCGTCTTTATCTCAAGTCTCCTGCGGCTAGAATCCAAGACGTGATGAGTACACATTTTTCACTTTACAACAGAAGTCTCTCCGACTACGACTACAATATGTGACCTGGCTTTTCTGTCTGCGTGCCTGTCTGTGTATGAGGCTGCTTCTATTTGTTATTCAAGGAAGACGTGCACAGCTTTAAAGAACATGATGAGCACTCTCCCACCTGGAGAGGGATTGTATACATGTGCAGTTAACAATATGAAGGGAAAAGCTTGGAGTGAGAAAGAAGAGGCATGTTGTCATGGGAATAGAGCAGATAATAGGCCGGTCGGCCATGGTCAGGCATGTGAGACTTTTTCTAAGAGCTGCTCTCTGTTTGAGTCTCTGTTGCTTACCTTCTTCATGCTAATGTGTGTGGACTGCAGTTGTTATAATAAAACCTTCTTTCAATGACACTTAAGTTCTTAAGAGGCTCATTTTCTAAACACACTGGTAAGCTCCAAAAGTCCACTGCCCCTCCATATTTGCGTGCATCTCACATCGCATCTGCCCTACAGGCTTTTAAGCACTTAATCAAGAACAACATGACCCATGGATCATGCAAAATGACCATTGGATCTTGATTTAGGGATGCTGACATGGCGTCATGACTTGGTGCATGGGGAGGGGGGACAATCATGCACAGTAGGGGACAGCTTTGTCTACTGTTAGTGCGCCTAAAAAGATTTGGCCATCACTTGTCAGAACCCTTTTATGCCAGAATCTGCTTCTTGAATATTTCCCTTTTCATGCCCTAAAGGTCAAATTTTCAGATCATGGTGTCAGCGTGATGGACCAGCGTCTGAAGTGGCATTCAGACCTTCCTTAGGCCAATAACTCGTATTGAGACTTCCCACAGAGAGACTGTTCGTTTTAAACCCTCCCCTCTCGTTCACTGACGAGTAAAAGTGAAAACCATTTCTGAGCTTTTAGAAATGGAAAAATAAAACCTGCAGTTTTCACAGAACAAAGACCTGCTCCATCTTTCAAACTTCAACAATATAATTTAAGACTTGATAAGTTTTTATTTTTTCTATGATACTGAAACTCACGACTCTAATTTTCAATATTCTCAGATCAGTGATTTCAAATTGCCCAAAGAAAACAAGCTGCCTTATCCTTCAGAGTTTGTTTGATTCTAGTGTTTTTTACTTTCTGCATGCACCAAAGTGTAAGCATGTACAATATTTCATGCCCTTTAAAATGCCAATTCATGCTTGCCGCGTTATGTAAGTGGTTTCATAAGCTCCTCACTTCCAGGCCTGTTATTTTTGTAAATCACTTTGTAAGTAAACGGTGAACACAGTGTGAGCGAGTATCATTTCAGAAAACCAGTTCACATTATGCATGTTGTTCTGTAAATGCGTGAATCTGTCATGCACGATTGAGCGAGCGCTCTGTGAAGGTTTGATCCCTTTTTTTCTTTTTTTCTTTAATAGGTTGCAGCAGATTGAGCTGTGATGTTTCCAGCTGAGACAGTTTTGGGTCAAAGTGTCTTTTCTTCTAATAATTGCTTTGATCGCAGTAATAATGAGATTTCCCTCTTCTTCCTGTTGATCAAAATGCTCGTTGGCAGACACAAACCTTTTCAGAAACACTTTTTGAAAAAAAAAGGTAGAAAGATGTTTCACCAGCAACAAAGCAAGTGAAGCACTGTCAGGTCAAAGATGTAGCAGAAAGTCAATCTTCCTAATGGCATGCAGACACGATAATGTGAAAAGAACAGGGTAATCACTCTGTTGATGCCACTGAACTAACTGTTACCTATTTGTCGTAGACTGTAGAGACGTATAAAACCCAAATTCAATTACAACGTCTCCGACGGTGTCTCCTTTTCCTCCTCAGTGTTTTTTTTTTTGTTCTACCATATCACAATGTAACCATAGGAAGAACAAGTAACCTGGCAAGTTAAGTTCATTCTTTTGTTTTCTATTAATGATGCGACCAAAATCATGGTTCATATGGGAAAGACATTGAACTGCAATACATGTCGATCATGTTGATGTTTTAGATCTAACATAAAGGAATTTCTCCTCTGGGAGCTGAAACCATCAAGGTAAAAAAAAAATATGCACAGAAAAAGAAAATTTTCCAAAGGTTTGTTTTTGTGAAATGAGATTTTGCAAGGAAGAAATGAATAAGTTTGTCTTTGTGTCTGTTTGGTCTATTTCTATACCAACCTGCATGTGTAAGATATTCTCTTGTTGCCCGATGTGTACGTCTTTGATTTGATTTAGAGACTGAAAGACATCCCAGTTACTGCCCGTATTCTGTCACTGCTTTTATGATACATGCAACGCTCCTCTGAAGCGTCCTGGTGGAGTGCAGGTGTAATCACAGCGTCCAAATCTGTTCAGCCAAACTTCATCCAGGTTTGTAACACCAGCTCCCTTGAAAAATGTACAGGTGGAGTTGAGCTGAGCCGATGTGCGAGGGCAGCAGGTGATAGTCTGGACCATTCACTGCAGGGCGGGATGATGCACTTCCATCATGTTGAACACAGTTTCTTTACTGCTCACCTCCATGTCCTGTATTAAGCTTTTTAAAATGGCATGTGTACATTTTATACATCTATCTACATAGAAACAGTCCCCTAGACTCCACCCTCACCCAAATCAAACAGAGTGGTCAGTGTTACAACAGCCTGTCTAAAAGACATTGTACTACTGTTATGTGTGAATGGCAGGACCTGAATGTTGAGGCTGATGATTGGCTCTCTCCCTGGTCAGAGGTGGGACTTAACTTTTTATTTTAAAGGTTTATGTTTTGGGCGTTCTATGCCTTTATTTTAGAGATAGGACAGTGGATTTAGTCAGAAGGCGGGAAGAGAGAGAGAGAGAGTAGGGAATGACATGCGGGAAAAGAGCTGGAGGTCGGATTTGAACCCAGCCCGCCCGCTTGGAGGACTACAGCCTCTGCACATGGGGTGCACACTAACCACTTGGGTACCAGCACCCCGATTGGGACTTAACTTTTAACCAACTTATCAGGCTTTGATGTAGCGCCTGCATGCACCTTGAGTTGCATTGCAACTTTTTCTTTCATTGGAGGCTTTTGGAGATATAATAAATTATCTTTTTTTCCATATATAACCTATGAACAGGAGTGTAACAACAGTATGATAAAACTGAAATAATGAATCCTGTTTAGAAGTGTCTGACCTCCTCTGCATACCATTTCATACCCTCCCTGTGTGTGCCCTGCAGGTGGGTCACCCCAATTGAATAATTCTGATCACGCCCCAGACCGACAATGACACAAAAATGTACAAAAAAATCCAATTTCTGTTTCCACTTATTAGTACAATTTTTCAGATTAAGCTCCTTATATGCTCTAACACTTATGAATCAAATCATGTCCACTACATAATATGACAGTATTGATCCCACCCCCTCTACACAATCAATGCCCCGTCTTAACATCCTCGTCACACAGTGTTGCATGCTGCTAGCACTCTGTTACCTCAGCGAACGCTCATGTAATGCCGAGAGGTGCGAAGCCTGAACAAAGGCTGAGCACTTCAGATTAGAGCAGATGATAAAATGAAACTTTAATAATCCCTCTGGGGAAACTGGGTCATTGCAGAAGCGAAGAATAGAGGACAGGAAGAGAGGAATGGAAAATCACAGATAATGCGAGTAATTACAAGCAAAGAATATACTGTACCGATGGAGAGGAAAAAAAAAACAGACAGGATAAGTTATGATGGGGCATTCGCGCTGGCAGCAGCATGTTAGAAACCTTCATTTGGACAGAGTTGAGAACATATGGTCAAAACATATGTTCAAAGATGCAAGCCAGATTTGTCGAGGTGCATATAACTGCATCTAATGAAGCCAGAAAACTGTAAAATAACCTCGTCAAAGTGTTGAATCCACACAGCAGTTTACAGCCTGTTCAGGTCACAGTAACACGCTCACTGGGATCATTCACGCTTCCCGATAACCACCTCGCTCATTTGATCACCGGTGTTGCTGCTGCAGATATCCAGAATCTCTCATTACAACCTCTTCGTACCATAATCTGATTTAATAGTCTGAGTCCTTAGAGGAGTGTCAGATGGACTTTATCGATCATGGCGGATAAATTTGATCATTACAGTGAAAGCTATTAGATAATTATGTTTTCTTCAAGAACATAAAACACATTGTATGATTATCTGTTGACCCCTGAATGAGATATCAATCTGTTTGTGACCTTTAAAGAGGACATATTAAACACCTTTTCAAACCTTTTCAAACAGTCCCCCTGTGGTCTAAATGAAACATCTGTGCTGTGCTTTGGTCAAAATATAACATGAATCAAGCACCAGAGGAGGTTTGTGACCCTGTATAAACCAGCTCTCTCAGAACGCTCCGTTTTGGTGTGTGTGTCTTTAAATGCAATAAGCCCCTCCCCCTGAGTTTTCCCAGTAGACATCACTCTTTAACTAGCATGAATAAAAATGACAGACCTGCACAGAAGTTGTGTTCTAGGCTGGGGGTGGAGTCTATGGGTGGAGATACCAGAGGAGGGGAGGGGATTTTTTTTTTACCAGAATCCCACTGTGATGTCACAAGGAGAGCAAATTTGAAACGGAGCATTTTTCTCTGTGTTGTAAGACTTATGCAGACCACAAACAAAGAACTGGATGGGTTTATTTCACATTTTGTGGGTCAGTAGTCACTCAGGCTACCCAATTATATGTTCAAAAACACTGTGAAAGTGGATTTTTCATAATATGTCCCCTTCAACTCTCAGTTCTGAATGAATAGGCAGGTGGTGGTTACATAGAACTCTGGAGTAAGTGCTGTCTATGAGTCAGTAGTAATAGCTTACTATTCAGCACTTTGCAGACTTGCTTTCAGTTTTACAGACCCTTCTTTATCCTTGTAAATCTTCTCTACTCTGGTAGTTTTTAGCATGTGTTGTAGCTTAAGAAAATCTTTAAGCTAGGGAAATACAACTTTTGCCACTAAATTATCTGGAGCGTATCTCCAGTCACCTTTAATGTTTTAACCAGTCTCCCCTGGTGGCATCACAGCAGCACCAACTAACACTGCGAGCAAATGAAACAAAAAAAAAGCCTGCTCTCTGTGTCCCCCAATGACTGTATAACGAAATGGAGGACACGTTCCATCTACCTGCGTTTACAATATTGAAGCCAAAATACTCCCTGTGATGAGCGCAGACATCATGCGCTTGTGATGTCATTTGGACCGTCAAGGGATCTGACTGGTGGAACCTAGGAATTGACGCCCAATCCCTTCCACTAACCCATCACTAATTTCAATGACCAATGGAAAGGCAAAGATCCCTCAGTTCAGTAAAGTCTACTGCAGAACAGATTCGGTTGTCGGTTTGGATCGGAGTGTCTGATGTGTCCCCGGGATAGAAACTTAACGTCAAGACTCTTCTGATGGTCACTTTACATAGCAACCTCTGCCATCAGTGTGTGAATGGGTATGAATGGTTAAGTGTGACCTGAGGTGTAAAAGCACTTTTAGTTGTCAGAAGACTAGAAAAGCATTATACAAGCTCCAGTCCATTGACCATAAAGCACAGGTGATGGTATTATGTAAATGAACTATTCACATGTTAAACAATAATCAGTATTTTGCCAGATAGAGGCCTGAAACATGTGTTATGGACTCTCCAGATGTTATCATTAACAAAAATCTGATTATCAGTGATAAAGACTCTCCAACATTGTTAATGTCTTCTTTGTGTTACAAATGCTCCACATGAGTCACGGCCATCTTTTCATACTCTAGACCTGAGTCATCACTTCTTGTTACTATGTAAGGCTTTTATAGAGAGATGTGTTTTTCCTTATTCTTAAACATATGCCAATTTATTATTTCACACATACATTGAATGTCAGATTCTTACAAACTAATCAAACATTCTTTTAGGGGAACAGGTCAGTGTGAACTCTGAGTCAAGCCCTGTTTTTTATGTGCTTCTACATTTCCTGAAAACTAAAGAAAGAAAAAAAAAAAAAAAGCTTTCAGGTTTCTCTTCAAAGGGTTGGGACATAATTTGACCCGCTGTGTGGTGTGAAAAAGGATATTCTTGGGCAGGCGACAAGTACTTTTCTAACATCCTCTACCTTTTTAGTGAGAAGCAGGGCCGGAAACAGGCTGCATTTTGGTTTGTGATGGAGGCTGGATGATTTGCTCTGATTGGAGCTATTCTGTACGCAAGAATGGAACCAAGAATATAAAAAAAGATCAAAGGGGTATTTTGAAATAAAAGTGGAGCACACACAAACAGTCCATGGTTTTGAAATAAGACATTTTTTTGTTCATTTATATGTTGATGATGTGTTGTTCTACATACATGACTCTGTTTACCTTTTGTACATCCAACAATCATTTTTACATGAAACATTTATTATACAGGTTGTTTTGCTCCTTGGTCTATTCCCTCTATCTTTAACTTGTTTAATGGTAAACAATAGGCCTGTCCCTGACTGAGGATTTACATAGTCGAACCTGATTTGTCAGATTTTGCCTACTGATGACTGATAGTTAGTTAGTTAGTTTTTTTTTTGCACTCATTGATCCATATTCTCACTGAGTTTAATCACATCAATAAAACTATCTGTCTTCTAGATTTGAAATAACAATTTATTCTAAAAAAGGACTTGATCAATCCATGTCTCACTGATTAGGTCTACATTAATGTGACCTTTTCACCGTATTACACATGTCCAATACAGTAGACACACACTGACAGCCCAGCGTCTGCGGGTCAGACCACCAACAAACAAACAACGTCTTTTGTCTAACCATTTGAAGATTTACTGAACTCTCATGATCATAATACTCCACCAAAAGTGAGTCCCAACGATTTACATCCAGTAAAAGATTGAATCCAAACATACACATTACATACTCAACGATCCACAGAACTCTTAAAAAAAAAAAAAACAGTTATTCCACTGACATTTTTTTGACACCTCATAACAGCCAATGAGAACCTTTGTTGAAAGGTGTTGCCTCCCCCTGACCTGACAGCCAATTGCACACGGCTGTGGCGATGACTGACATTTCTCAAATTGTCAGTCTCAATCTCAATTTCTCAATTCTCAAAACATTGATAAGCTGCTTCTTCTTTTTTTTTTAGGTTTATTTTTGGGCTTTTGCCTTTATTTGATAGGACAGTGGATAGAGTAGGAAATGGATAGAGAGAGAGAGGGGAAGGACATGCGGAAAAAGAAGCCGCAGGTCAGACTTGAACCCGGGCTGCCCACTTGGATGACCATAGCCTCTGAACAAGGGCCACGTCTGAACCGCTTGGCCACCTGCGCCCCGGATAAGCTGCTTCTAACAGGCAAATCTATGTAAAAATCAGTTTTACCCCCCAATAGCTCGAATGGAACGATCCTTGTGCTCTACTGTGAGTCAACGGAGGCTCTGACCAACAAATCCTCGAGTACTCGACTATATCGGGTCACCCCTAGTATACACAGATTTATCAGAACATATAGTCAGTTGTTTCTTTTCTATTCAAGTGTCCATTATTAAGCTCTCACCAAAAGTCATAGTTTTCTCTTTCTTTGCCCGTCATATCTGACAGGTAACATTTGTGCCACCTCAAACCACTTAGCAGCTTTTTCCACAACTGTCTTCAGCCTGTCCCTGTGTTTTTATACACTCATGTGTAATCAGAAGGTCAGCTGTGCTCCACTGATGATCAGCAGGCGTCTGCATGAGTCAGGCCGGCGACAGAAGCTCGCTGATTGGAGCCGCGAGAGCAAGGAGAACAGTGATTTCCACACCTCCTTCCTCACGTGTGTGCTGATGGAAACCTTGTGCCGTTTTGACCTACGTAAACAGCCGCTGAACTCTCTTTTCCCCCCTCTCTAAATGCACATACATGCTCTGCCACAAAAAGGCCCGAGTTATTTGAAGGGAGGCGAAGGCGAGGAATGAACTATGAACGATTAGAGAATTAAGGAAGATTGCTTTTGATTAGCACTCGTTAATTAACTCAGTCAGCCGCCTGCATGCTCCCTAGCCAGCCCATCTAGAATTCTCTCGCACGTGTGTGATTAACCTGTTTGTGTGGAGCAATGTGTGTGTGCGCAAGACACGCTGCCTTCTTTTTTGTTTTCCTCTTTCGTAGCCATTTTTGATCTTGTACTTTTATAATGACGAACAGATGAACCTTGAACACCGATTTACTCTTGACGCCTGTCGGGCATACATGCCGCGCACTCTGTGTGTCGGTGTGTGTGTGTGTGTGCGTGAAACATGTTTTTATTCATGTTGTCATTGATATGCATGGAAGGAAGAGGCCAGCCTTCACAACATCCATGATTAGTGGGATGGGACTGATGTTACAGCGCAGCACGGCACAGCGCGCTGCCAAGTCAAGTTGAATGGAAATGAATGATTGATACGGGATATGGGGGAAAAAATAAGAAATGAATGGAGAGATGGGAGAAGGACATTGAGGATGAGGGAGGAAAACTTCAAAGGTAATGGGAAGAATGAAGGTTGCATAAGCGAGTGGAAGGTGGGGAGCACAGTTTTGGAAGGAAGTCGGGGGAAACAGAAGCCGAGTCAATACTTCATAAAAGAGAAGCATGAACAACAACGAAGGGGAAATACATGTAAGAAAGTTTAAGGGCACAACAACGGAAAAGAACAAAGGAGTGGAAGCTGGAGCTGGAAGGGATGGAGCGATTTCATAAGGAGATAAGAAAAAACAGACGTGATTCAGAAAAAAGCCCCAATTTTTCACCGGGGTGCGAGAGCCCGGGGTTTGTGCCAGTTGCGTTACGAGGAGCACTCCTCTTGATTGCGCCTTTGTGCTGTTGTGCAGGGAGCCACGCGCATGTTTTATTTAGCAGGCTACGCCGAGCGCCTCAGCTGGAGAGGGACCGACGTTTGTTTGCTCTCCAGCCCCGCTGTGCGCTCGAGGTCGTGGATGCAGCGCCACGTCTCCTCACTGCTAATGGACGGAGCAGCATTAAGTGTGTCAGCCTCTGCCCTGCTGTTGCTCCGGCGTTATTATGAGCCCTCAAACCTACCACTGCAGAGAGGATGTTTAAGGGGTTTTTTTTTTCACAGAAGGGCAAGGTTACAAGTCAATTCTAATTTGAGTACTCTATTCCTGCTTTCTTTTGCTTAACAGCGTTCTAAAGGAACACAGTGATGGCTAAATGAAGCTGAGATGAGTGAAAACACAACTTCAAAACATTATGATTACCTTTTGATCACCTTTAATAGTGTATGTTAAAAGTATTCTGAAGCTGTCAGCGTTAACACATTAATCATGATCAGGTGAGAAATGAACACTTTAAATGATTTTATTTGCATTAATCGCATGCTTTTAAAAAAATTATTATTGTTACTTTTACAACAATAATACAGCTGAAGAGAGACAGGAAACGTTGGGGAGGAGAGAGCGAGGGATAGCATGCAGCAAAAGGACCAATGACGGATTTAAACCCACGGGCTACAGCCTCCGTACACGAGGCACGTCATAACCATAGGCCGTCCTCGCGCCCCAAATTGCGTGCTATCTCGTCCTTTTGGGCGCATTGTAGCTAAGCTGCTGTAGCATCTTCTCCTGCAGTTATGGAAAAATGACCTTGCAGACCTTTATGAATTACTCCTTTCACTTACAAAAAACAAAAAACCCCACAGCTAAGTTGACGAGTCAAAAGTTAGTATCCACCTTGTGTCAAAGAGTTGTGTCAAACTAAAATATAACGGCTCAAAGGAACGGTACAATAGTGACATTTTTGATGTCGTGAGGTGGATTTAACTTGGTGGAATGAGAAATTCAAAGATGCAGCAGTGTCGTTCTTTTATCACTGTGACTACAGGGAGACACAGCAGAGGCTTATCTACGGTGCGCCTGAAGGGACAAAAAAAAAACATGCAATTAATGAAAAAAATGAATTCAGACCTTCATTTTTCGTGATAAACTAGTAAATGCTGACAGCCCCAAAAAATGCTTGAGTGAGACTTAAAGCAACCTGACCGTTATAGTCATATTTATCTCATTCATATCTCATTCCAACTGAAAGTGTCTATTTCAGCGCCTCCTGTGGACAAAGAGGGACCTCATATCTTTTAGCTGCTCTGGTTCTATACATATTTAATATTTGACACTTGTTCATTAACATTTCTTCAAACAGAACCTTGATGTTGATTTCACTGCCCTCTCAGGCTCATGCACACACAACAACAACAATATACACACATCACGTTAAGTCGGCATCCTTTGCTGTAACTTTGAGCCAGCGACAACTACTCAATTTGTCTTCTGTAATTTTATTGAAATCAATCCTTTTTACATGTAACACAATAACATTATGGGAAACACTAAATACTAATACCCATTGATACCAGTTGGATCTGCTTGGATGTAACGATTCAAAAATACGGTCCAGTTTTAGGACAGATCCTCTCTGTGCGGAGATGTAGCCGCTGGCCAGTTTGTGTGTGTGTGTGTGTGTGTGTGTGTATGTGTGTCCATCTCTCTGTGGACTTCCCCACTAAACTGGCTCATTATCTCGCACACTGTGATCATTACAGAGCCGTCTCTGGAGATGCACTCTCTCAGGTGAAAACCCAGGGGATACACACTTCAGGGAATAGCACAGTACAGCACAACACACACACACACACACACACACACACACACACACACACACACACACACACACACACACACACACACACACACACACACACACACACACACACACACACACACACACACACACACACACACACACACACACACACACACACACACACACACTGCTTTATTACTTCATCTGATACTTTTCTGCAGCAGTATCACTGGCAGCTGATTGCTCATATGCAGCTCAACTACACTAATGTCTTCCACATGTTACACACACACTCGGACACGCACACATGCACACACACATCTGCCAGGGAGTTTTGCTCAGTTAGCTCCGTTATTACAGACCAGCTGTCTGCCCAATTTCCTAGAGTCAGGAACATCTGTGTGTATGAGGCCTATGCTTTCTGTAACTCGCCACACACACACCTTTCTCTTTTACTCTCTCTTTCTCTCTCTCTCTCTCTCTCTCTCTCGCGCTCTCCCTCCTGTATGTGTAATTATTAAAAGTCTGTCAATGTGACGGGTAACAGAAATCCAAAAAAAATTTGGAGCTGAGGGAAATATGTGTGGCAAGTGCAACCGTCAGCAAACCTGTTTGTGTGTGTGTGTGTGTGTGTGTGTGTGTGTGTGTGTGTGTGTGTGTGTGTGTGTGTGTGTGTGTGTGTGTGTGTGTGTGTGTGTGTGTGTGTGTGTGTGTGTGTGTGTGTGTGTGTGTGTGTGTGTGTGTGTGTGTGTGTGTGTGTGTGTGTGTGTGTGTGTGTGGCAGGTGTTTCTTTGCAACATTTTTCTGTTGTTCTCATTGTCTGTGCATGTCTTCTAGACTCCTTCTCTCACTGTGGACGTCTTCTTTTAGTATATTTTACAGTATGTATACATTTTCATTCTGTGTGTGTGTGTGTGTGTGTGTGTGTGTGTGTGTGTGTGTGTGTGTGTGTGTGTGTGTGTGTGTACAGTAGTTTTCCAGGCTATTAGGCTGCTGACTGAGGTGTACAGTAAAGCTATTGGCGGGCTAAAGATAAGCTTGGGGATTGCTTTGCTGCTGGGCCCTTTCAGCAGCCATGATAATGCAATTCTGTCAGCCTCTGTATATATGTGTGTGTACTCTTGGGTGTGTGTGTGTGTGTGTGTGTGTGTGTGTGTGTGTGCGTGTTTGTGTGTGGGTAACTTTCTTGCTGTTTCAGTGAATGTAGGCTGAGGCTCTGCTTTGTCTTTTTGCTCTGATTTCTGTATCTCTGTATGTTTATCCTACATGTGTATATGTGACTTTTCTCTTTTTAGGGTTCATGAATCAGAAACAATAAATTCATAAACTGATTGCTTATTACAAATATAAGATGCTCTTATTAAAAAGAGAGAAAAGAGAATTTTTGATATCCCGTACTGTTGTGAACTGAATCCTTTGGAGAATTTTTATTATCATCCGGACAAAAGAAGCAAAATGAACACTTCAATGTTTTTGTGTTTTTACCGCAGCGTCTCTCTGAGTTTGCATGTTGTCCCTTTGAGATTGGGTTCTCTCCGGATACCCCCGCTTCCTCCCACAGTCCAAAGACGTGCTTGTTAGGTTAATATTTGACTTTAAATAACCTGTAGAAGTGAATGTGAGTGTCAGCCCTGTGATTGACTCGTACAATCCAGGGTGTAACCCCGCCTCTCGCCCAATGACAGCTGGGATCAGCTCCAGCCACCCGCACCCCCGAAATGGGAAAAGCAGTACAGATGATGGATGGATATTTCATATCCCTGAAGGGACAATCCAAGACTCATCCAACATAGGATAAAAGCTCTACTTGTACACCGGGGTGTCCAAATCATTGCACAAATCGTAGCCAATTTTTACACTTGCACCTCACTCCTGGAAACTTCCAAAAAGACGGTATTTTTCTCTAAACTTGTTTCTTCCAGCCCCCCGAGTAGAATTCACACAAGAAGTCAGGCCAATGTGTGAAGGCGGTTGTGATGGCATCTATTACCTGCAACTGGTGCAGAACCAGTGGGCTCTTCTTACCAGTAATAAAGCTTCTACAAAAACGTCTCGCTGTGGGAGATGTGTGAAAGGGAAATTCAGGAAAATGTCCGGCTGTCCTGTGTGGAGGAGTCTTTTCCTGAGTGCTCGGTAATGTTTCTTTTCAGCATGGCTTATAACAAGTTAGATTATGCTGATGGAAAAGTGATGGGAAAGTTAAATCACACACTTTTTACTAGATGGGCCAAGTTGCCTTTAAGTGATGTATTAAGCCAACCTGATACCATGCTGGTTCACTACTTACTGTTTAAGTAGAACTAAGGAAATAGCTTCCATTGGCCACCAGAAACACCAGTCTACTCTGACAATGCACATGTTTAGTTGTGTGTTAGTGTATGACTTCATCCATCTGGGCTCTTATTTTGAAACCTGTACCTGCTGGTAACTTCAGCATTATTTACTCCTACAGTCCTGCCTGTTCCAAACTAGCATGTACGGTCCTCCTTCATCGATGCCTGCCTCTCTCTGTCTGCACATTCTTTTTTTTACTCAGAGTCCAGCTTTATAGTTTCCTGAAGTCCTCCCTGAAGAGCCATCACCACAACTTGATTTGAGCTCTGTGCAGCCTTTGGACAAACTGCATTTCTATACTTGCACTATATTATCCCGCTTTCTCCTTCGCTTTGTGTTTCTCTTCTTAGCTGGGTGGTGTGGCAGTGAAGTATCGCCGGTAATTTTCTTTTTCTGAGGTGAAAAACATCCCGCCTCCCTATACCACTCATTCGCTGAACGACACAAGAGCTCCAACTTCAGCTAAGTTCTGCCTTTCTCCTCGGAGGGAATCTGATTAGTTGATGTTTATGGGCTTCGGAAGCTTCCCTTCAGGCTCTGTTGAGATGACTTTTGCTGGTTAGCGAGGGACAGTAGTGCACAGAAACAATAAGCGCTGTCGGGACAGAGTCAGAGTAAAACAGACGATGGAGAGAGGAGGGAGGTTTATCATTTTGACAGAGAGCGAAGACGTTTTCTCAGAAGGAAAAAATCTGTATATATGTGTCTGTGTGTTTGTAATACTGCACATACAATGGAGTGTTCATGCATGTTTTCCTGAATGCCTCTTCCTACTTAATTTATTTTTTTTTAAATTGTAAGACTCCTATCTGTTTAAATGCATCATTAATTAAATAAGATAGAGAGGGATTGTTCTTACCTTTCTGGTAGCTGGTATGTCATGTTTCTCTGTTGTTCAATTTAAGCCGTCTCTCTGTTTAGTGAGAAGAAGAAAGTCTTTTCATTAGTTTTCATCTTGAATTATGTGCTTTTGAAATGTCACAGTGTTTATGCAGATGAATAAAAGACGCTTCTGTCTCTCTTTGTCTTGCTGCTGCAGTTACGTCCGTGTTGCCTTCGAGTGAAGAACAGGCCCCCGTCCCGCAGAACAAGTCCATGGGCGACATCGAGGAACTCGCTTCCAGCTATGAGCGCAAACTCATTGAGGTGAGCTCTTTTTTTTTTGTTGTTGTACCCTGTATGAGTTACTCTTTCAGAGAGTACCACATTGTGTTCCACATATTCAATGAGGTCGGTGGTTTGAGAATGCATTACATTTTTAAAGGAATGTCTGTAATATGAGTTTCATATTTTGGGAATCACTTTTTTTGGGGGGGGGGGGGGCTTTTTTGATTTAGAAAGCTAGAGGGAGCAGGTGAGTATCGTAGCTTAGCATGAAGCCTTTAAGCAGATGACTGGAGGAGACGAGGAGTTACTCTCAAAAATATGTTCCATATGTTAGTTAGTCAATTTAAAAGCTATTATGAGATGTGGAAGTCAGTGTATCAGTTGTGTATGCATGATTGAAGTGATGTAATGTGTTGTGTGGAAAGTCAAACAAAATGAAAAAAGGAGTCTGGCTGAATTAGCGAGTAGCCTCTCTTTAGCCCTTTTCAGACTTCTAACTAAACTCAAGCGTCATCACGTCTTTGTACATTCATATTGTTCCAGCGATGGAGTAATATCGGTGTCCCGGTCGGTGAATTCCTGTTGCGCTTCAGCGTTGTGAAAGCACAGCATAGCGGGAGCTCCATATCGACACACACAATGCTGCGCTCCCCCCGCTGGCTCCCAGCAGAGCTGATTTTTAACTAAGCGGCAACCTCCACTCTTGTCTAAAAAATGAAGCCAATGCGGAAATGCTAAATCCTGCAGTGTGTCGGGCTTCGTCCATTATTATTTATAGTCTATGGTTTTAACTTTATTCAATGTGTGTGCTTCCACTGGCTCCGCTCCACTGCGCTGCATCTCAGCTCTGTCTCAGCTCTGTCTCAGCTCTGTCTCAGCTCTGTCTCAGCTCTGTCTCAGCTCTGTCTCAGCTCTGTCTCAGCTCCGGCAGTCTGGAGCCCTCCGCAGCAGATTAGCAAGGCTTCTATTTTTGTTGGATGCCGGAGCATCAATTTAGCACAGAAAAGATAGAGCGGGACGGAAAGTCAGACACCGAAACAACATTTAAACGTCCGGTTGATTTTCAGAATAAAACAGGAGCGTGCCTATGTTCCCACATTTCTAAGATTTTTTTCAAAATTAGGCCCTATGTTCTCACATTTCCTTTTTCATGAATTTGTAACTTACCCTTTCCCTAACCCTACCCTGTGGGAACATAGGGCTGACCCAAATAATAAAACACTCCGTTTTGACAGTTCAGAACAATGACCTAGTTTGTGTTTTGTTTATACGGCTCTATAACACATATACATCGTATCATCTTGCGCTGTCACAAGTGAATCTTTAAAGTGAACGCGGGAATGCCTTTGTCTCTGCACTCCAGGTGGAGTTCTGGTGAAAGTTCTGGCAGACTGCACAAAAAACAAAAATAGCAACCAGCAGGGTCTCTAACATAAAATCTTGATTGATTTTTATTGAAAGTGAAGGTTCTATCAACCATGGGATGATTATTTCATGATTCCTCGCTATGCCCATCATCATGAATCTGCGTCTGTTTTTTTGTTTTTTGATGACATCGAACCACAAACTTTGAGTATTTCCTTCCAGTTTGTGTACGGATTAAACAAACAAGATAAACTGTTCATAAAAAGTCCTAATAGTTTCAACTATTTTTGCCAAACGCCATGAATACTGTAGAGCTGTATCAAACGTCTTATAAACTTTCTCCTTGCTCCAAAGTCGACTCCTTCAGTCAAAAGTTATTTCCTGTTCATTTTAGTGAAGAGGATAAACATGATCTTTCCATCTGTATTTCCCTCTTTGTATCATCTGCTGGTGCCAGAACCTCAAACAGCATTAGCTGTGTTTGCTGTAGACAAGGAGTTCAAGTCAGAGCTGCTGCCACACACATCAGCGAGCAGTGTAGCAGCCAATAATCACTCGCTGAAAGTCAATTCACTTATATTAGTTATTTCATGTATGAATTGATCTTACTGGGGCCCTCAGGGCATTTAAAAATACTTTAATCGTTCATTAACAATTCAGGATAAACAAAGAATGCTAACCTGTGTTTGCAGGGGGGGAAGGAAACTTCTGATCAAACTGCTCAGTTTAACAAATCAGAGAATTATTCTTTTTGCAGCTGCATTGATTTAAAATTCTACACAGCGCAGAGAGCTAATCCCTGCTCAGAAGCTTCTCAAAGATACAGATTGCAGTGCATGGTGAATATCTGTAACAACGGGACAGCAGACTTAATGTAACCATCTGCATGGTGGTATGATGGGAGTCAGGAACAATGAGAAACTACAAGACAACACAGAACATCTGAGTATTGTAATGTGTGCTGTGGTGTAGTGAGGGGGGTCGTCCACATGAATAATTAATCATGGTGTTATATTTCTTTAATAAGAAATAATTCTGCCTGTGTTTAGCCAAACTACATTCCCACTTCTTTATGCACATGTATGTGTGGTGCATTTATAATGGTGTTTACTTATTTATTTGTCCATTTGGCTTGGCTGTCAGTCTCCACCTGGTGTTCTCAGCGAGCCTGGAGGACCAGTGTGGGACACAAAAGCCCCACAGGCTGCCTGCTGGACCCAGGCCAGCCGGGCTGCTATGGCTATGTTAAAGAAGACCATTAAGAAAATTATATTGTTTCTTGGTCCATGGTTGACAGTCTGATGGTAAACATTCTCAAATTAACAGAGATTTGGTTTGATTTATTTTATTTCCAACATGTAAAAAACATAAACAAACAAACAAACAAAGAAATGCTGTAATTAAAAATATGTTGAAGACAAATAAAATATCAACACATTACATGCCCGAAAAGGAGTAGGAAGACGTTTAAATGTATCTAATCCTTCGCCCCTTTTAACTCAAATATATAATATGAATAATAGGTATTCATTTGTATTAATTGTCTAATAGTATATAATGTAATATATTATTAAATAATTACTTTTATGACATTATCTAATAATCTAATTAATCTAATTACACCGATAATGCCTATTCACATCACCAAGATTTCATTGACTGTAAATATGAATGGATGAAGTCCAAGTGATGTCATCCATCTGTTGAGGTGGAAGATGCCATGCTGGAAATCCTGTTTCACCTTAACTTTCAGTCAATCTAAGTAGCTGGAGCTGAGGCTGGTTTTAAGCCTTATGGCAAACCCTTACATCACGCCCACCTGTCAATCAAATCAGCTAAGCACCTAACTATGGAAAACACGTATTGTTTATAAAATCAAAACGGATGCATTATAAAAAAAATAATCACCCCGCTTACAGTCTGTGCCCATGAGGACAATAACTTGTAAACATGTTCATTTCTGCTGTAAAAACGGCTTTTTTAAATAGTCGCCTTTTATTCTGCTGAACTGTGGAAAAGATGTGTAAGATTATATTAGGCTGAAGAGGGACACCAGAAATATAAAAAAAATTATGCAGTGAGTGTTAGTTCTGTCTATTTTTCTTTCTGCTGACCCTGAAGGAATGCACACAAACACATACTGATGTCAGGATTCAGAAAAAGTGCCATTTACATGAGCAGCTGTCAACATACTGATTCAGCAGTCACTGCAGCCACTGAGACAAACTGTGACCCAGCAGGTTATTGATTTTTCAAAATGT
The DNA here is from genome assembly GCF_963584025.1 of Labrus mixtus. Lineage (NCBI taxonomy): Eukaryota > Metazoa > Chordata > Actinopteri > Labriformes > Labridae > Labrus > Labrus mixtus. Next base: position 20,203,724 of record NC_083632.1, read on the forward strand.
CACATCGAATCCTCTTGGATTTATGCTGGCCTGCCAGACACAAATAAATATTGGACAGAGACCGGCATTCATTAACCTGGGAAACGGGCCGGAGTTAGTGACCTAGTTTGGTTTAATGATGCTAATGTGTTGTATTGACTTGGACTTTGTTTGTGTTTGAGCCAAACCTCAAGGCTCTTTATTCTCTTTTGTAACCCATCCTCTGCTGTTCATATGTCCCGCTCGGCCTGATACTGTGCAGGAGAAATACAATGTCTCAATTTCTATAAGCTTAGTTAGGGTTTAACAGTAGGGAAACATATTTCCATGTGTCCAAACTTTAAGTGCCAAATTCTACATTTGTTCAAAGTTGTTTTGTGTGACAGCACTACAGTGAATAGATGGATACAGTGGATGGATGGATGGATGGACACAGTGGATTGATGGATAAAGTGGATAGATGGAAGGATAGATGGATGGATGGATACAGTGGATAGATGGATGGATGGATACAGTGGATAGATGGATGGATTGATGGATAAAGTGGATAGATGGAAGAATACAGTGGATAGATGGATGGATGGATGGATACAGTGGATAGATGGATGGATGGATACAGTGGATAGATGGATGGATACAGTGGATAGATGGATGGATGGATGGATTCAGTGGATAGATGGATGGATGGATACAGTGGATAGATGGATGGATATAGATGGATGATACAGTGGATAGATGGATGGATGGATACAGTGGATAGATGGATGGATGGATACAGTGGATAGATGGATGGATAGATACAGTGGATAGATGGATGGATGATGGATACAGTGGATAGATGGATAGATACAGTGGATAGATGGATGGATGATGGATACAGTGGATAGATGATGGATGATGGATGATGGATACAGTGGATAAATGGATGGATAGATACAGTGGCTAGGTGGATGGATGATGGATACAGTGGATAGATGGATAGATACAGTGGATAGATGGATGGATGATGGATACAGTGGATAGATAGATAGATACAGTGGATAGATGGATGGATGATGGATACAGTGGATAGATGGATAGATACAGTGGATAGATGGATGGATGATGGATACAGTGGATAGATGGATAGATACAGTGGATAGATGGATGGATGATGGATACAGTGGATAGATGGATAGATACAGTGGATAGATGGATGGATGATAGATACGGTGGATGGATGGATGGATACAGTGGATAGATGGATAGATGGATGGATGGATACAGTGGATAGATGGATGGATGGATGGATACAGTGCATAGATGGATGGATGGATGGATACAGTGCATAGATGGATGGATGGATACAGTGGATGGATGGATGGATGGATACAGTGGATAGATGGATGGATGGATGGATACAGTGGATAGATGGATGGATGGATGGATACAGTGCATAGATGGATGGATGGATACAGTGGATAGATGGATGGATGCGATGGATGGATACAGTGGATAGATGGATGGATGATGGATACAGTGGATAGATGGATGGATGGATACAGTGCATAGATGGATGGATGGATACAGTGGATAGATGGATGGATACAGTGGATAGATGGATGGATGATGGATACAGTGGATAGATGGATGGATGATGGACACAGTGGATAGATGGATGGATGATGGACACAGTGGATAGATGGATGGATACAGTGGATAGATGGATGGATGATGGATACAGTGGATAGATGGATGGATGATGGATACAGTGGATAGATGGATGGATGATGGACACAGTGGATAGATGGATGGATGATGGACACAGTGGATAGATGGATGGATACAGTGCATAGATGGATGGATGGATACAGTGGATAGATGGATGGATACAGTGGATAGATGGATGGATGATGTATACAGTGGATAGATGGATGGATACAGTGGATAGATGGATGGATGATGGATACAGTGGATAGATGGATGGATACAGTGGATAGATGGATGGATGATGGATACAGTGGATAGATGGATGGATACAGTGGATAGATGGATGGATGATGGATACAGTGGATAGATGGATGGATGATGGATACAGTGGATAGATGGATGGATGATGGATACAGTGGATAGATGGATGGATACAGTGGATAGATGGATGGATGATGGATACAGTGGATAGATGGATGGATATAGATGGATGGACATAGATAGAGAGATACAGTGGATAGATGGATGGATATAGATGGATGGATACAGTGGATAGATGGATACAGTGATTGAATAGATGGATGGATGGATACAGTAGAGGGGGGGGGGGAAAGGGAGAAAAGCTTTTTATTTTTTCCAAACTAAGCCTTCGGGGGCTCCGTGCAACAAAACAAAACTCCCGTTTTAAAAAGTTTCACTTCATCTTTGTTATCACAACACGTGAGCCTCCTGTGGGGAGATTAAGGCACAGCCAAACCAAGAAAAGCAGAATCACATCAGCAGCGAGCAGCTCCACATAACGAACCGGAGAACATTATTTGAGGTTTAGAATAACATACACTGAAAGATATGCATTAAAATAGACTTTACAGTGGACATCTCTCTCTCTCTCTCTCTCTCTCTCTCTCTCTCTCTCTCTCTCTCTCTCTCTCTCTCTCTCTGGTCACCTGCAGAGTTTTTTTTCCACAACTGGTGGAACTGGTGGTGCCTGTTGTGAAGATGGTCGGCTTAACTATGAAGCTCAGCGAGAAACAAAGACTGAGTGTAGGACTGGCTGTGACTTTGTAGCATTTCTGTGGGTATTTTCAAAGCGTGTGCTGTTTTTAATGTCATATATGCTGTAAGGTTTTTCAAAACATTCTGAGTTTGAGGCAGTACTCCTGAATATGGCAACCTGGGGAATCGCCACATGACGCGGGGGGTTCTGCATCATGGGAGGGAAGGACATTCAGCTTGTAATGAGAATGTTCCAGACATACAATTTTGAGTGTGACTCGAGTCTGAATCTCAAACTTGATATCTAGATATTTCTCTGATATCTAGCAGCTTCTAACTGCTTACCAGTATAAATGCCTACAATGTATTCAGAGGTTAGTTAAGCTTGCTTTATTTGTTTGTTTGCTGTTTGGTGATGAGCAGACAGTTGGCTAATGAAAGCTAATATTATTTGTTGTGTGAATCATTAAATGGTGCAGTATGCATCCTTAATAATTTAACCAACAAAGCTGAACCTTGTGTCCCTTCCCATTTGCTTTTCAGATATTTATTCAACCTTAAACCCAAAGTTTACAAAACGTATTTACAGAAGTGATTTCAGGAAGGAGGTTGTTTCATTTTTCACCCTCTGGTGACTCCGGGGACTCCGTCTCCTCGTCACATTCTCACATGTTTTTCAGGCTTGAGAGAGTGTATGAGAGAGTTTGTAACGTATCAACCTGCGTCAGTTCTAAGTGGGTTTAAAAAGACGTCAGACTCGGAACACATCCCAATGGATCAGTGCCTGAAATGAAGAGGACAATAAAATAATGAGCAAATAAAACAAGTGAAACACAGAGTGGTGCAGAGAAGAAGAAGACAACGGAGGGAGAAATTGAAAGAATAACTTGAGGGGATACAAGCATAATCATTTTAATTTTCAGCTTTATTGCTAGTTGCTTTTTTTTTATTGTTAGTGAGTAACAAAAACAAATTACATAAAGTAGTTTAAATGTCCGCTGAGCTTTCTGAGAAGCAGCAACAACTGCCTGACATTGATTTGTGAGGCTGGTGGGATAAGGAGAGGTGGGCAGGTAGTGATGTAACACTTCTTCAGTGCTCACAAGCTGCTGATGTCTGAACCTCCTCTCTTGACCTGTTGGCCTCAAATCATTCACAGTCACCTGTGGTTTTAACTGTTCACTTTTTAAGCTCAAACTGCGTGGATTTAGCATTATTTTTTTTACTTTAGCATGTTGTTTTCTTCATCTCTTTTTGTAATAGAATGATGTTCAGGTGTTGTATCGTTGTTGTCCATGTCTTACACTTGTCATAGTCTGAGAGCTGATTTAGAAAGACACTGAAACTGGGGCACCAGTTATGTCATGTGCCCAATGTGTGGAGGCTGTGGTCCTCGTGGCAGCGGCCTTGGGTTTGGGTCCATCCTCGGCCCTTTGCTTTGAATCAGTTATATCAGAACCAGTTATCTTGCCCGCTTCCATCAGCGCTACAACTGTTGATTCGCAATTTGCTTGGCAAACCAAGGGTGTGCAAAATGGCCATGTAGGGGTACATACCGCAGATCACACCTACCCATTCACACCCGTTCAAACACTGATGGCACTGGTCGCTATGTAAAGGGGCCAACAGAAGTGACCAAGTGCCTTGCCCAAGGACACATCAGACATGTGGCTGCAGGCACTGGGGATCAAAAGGGGTTGATGGGCGACCGACTCTACTAACGGAGCCACAGCCGCCCATGTGTTGTCCTGTAGGGCTTCTAGTTTTTGGTCACTTATGTTGTGTTTTTTATGCTCTCTGTGCAAGGCAAATTATCCTAGGGGCAATAAAGGATTCATTCATTCATTCATTCAACTGGACATGTCATTGCAAAGGGGCTTTCTCAAGCCTTACTTTCCATCTTGACATCATACCCATCACAGTCCGCATCGAATTTAGAGTGCATTATGAGATCATATGTGGTGTTCCTCAGGAAAGTAAATTAAACTCTGCTTATTGATCTCCTCAGTGCTGTTTGTTTTTATCTGCAGCAGTTCTTCATCTCACTAACAATGAGAAAGCTTTAGTGGGCGTTAAGTTGCATACCACGTCATGTTCTTGTACAAGCTTGTACCAATCAGCATGAAACAACTGTGAGTCATAATCTGATGACAGTTGTTGGCTTGTTTGATCACAGTCCATCACAGCTGATCTAAGAGTTCTCACACCGTCCTGATAAAGCAGATGAGCTGACTTTGTGTGTGTGTGTGATTAATAACACCTACATAGAGTGGGTTTTTTCAACTTTGATTTTGGTTATTAAAAATGTCCAGGCTCTTAAGATGAATGAAGGAGTGTATCACTTTCATCAATGACTGCCATTATCCTTTGAATTAAACAAGTCGATGTCTCACAATGGATCGTCCAGCTAATGAGATTCAGAGATCAAACAGAATGGCCTGAAGATATCATATTATAGTCCAGACCTTTTCATACTCTCTACATTTGGCTTGACAACAAAATGATGCGTGAATGTCTAATCTTTAACGCAGACTGAAAGGTGGGTTTCTTAAATGCAGGAATCTCAGCAGCAGGTTTTTTTTAAACCTTTATTTAACCAGGTTTGTCCAATTGAGATTTAGAACCCCAATTCCAAGGGAGACCTGGCCAAGAAGGTCAACAGCAAAAACACAAAGCTACAGACAGAGAGACAAAGTACAATTAAAAAACACTCATATTTCCATTTAAAGAGAACCATCTTTGAGTCAAATCTGTGAGTCAGGCGTTCAAGCAGTCGAGCTAAAAACATTGACATCCAATAGAATCTGCTTCGAGGTCTTTCATTCTAGATTTAAAAACATTTAAGGACACCAGCTCCTTGAGTTTCAAGTCATTCGGCAACAGATTCCAGGCTGAGGGTGCAGAATACCCAAAAGCCATTTTCCCAATTTCTGTTTGGGACAGAGAGCCTGAGAATACAAGGAATGCTGTCCAGTTTCTGTGTGATTTAAAAACATAGGTAGTGTGGGAGCAGACTGAAAATTGCCTCATATATAAAGGTGCACTAGTGTATGAGCCTACGGGTCTCTAGAGCAGGCCATCCTACCCGAGAGTACAACTCACATTGGTGAGTCAGAGCAAGAGTTGTAGAATAATCCTTTCAAACCCGTGCAGATGCAGCTTGCTGTGGTCAGTCATTGTAATGGAACTCTAAATGTCTTACATAATGCAGATGAAGCGAACAGCTTGCGTGTCTTAAAGTAGGCCTCATTACATTATACAGCGTTCTATGAACTAACTCGTCCTAATCTAAAATGTTCAGCAGCAGTCTGACTCATATCTTATAAACAAACAGACTCTAACTACTTGAGTTAGCATGTGACTTTGCAGTAACAGCCGATCTCTTTTCTTGTTTTGTTTTGTTTTCCCATGGTGCATTTTAATATAGGCAGTGTTGTAGTGATAAATAGAAGAAAAGTGCTTTTGGAGGATAGAGATGAGATATGGGTCGAAACTTCCAGCGGGATCAGGGATTCTCCCTTTTGATCCGCAAGCTCATTAATTAATCATAAACAACATCAAGAACAAGAACAACAATTACAAGCCACCGACTCAGAGTCTCCTCTGTTTCGGAGAGGAGAGGTAGAAATAACTCTGAGAATATGAACCCATATCCCTGTACAATGCTTGTTGTCTTTGCTGTGTAAGGCAAGTGAATGTGACTCTTGAAAACCCAAAATACTGCATAATGTATAATGTTCCCCTCAGAACAATGCAGGTGGATCTGCTTTGAAGTGTTCACACATGCTTAGAATACAAAATCATAATTCTTAAACTGCCAGTAAGAAAGTCTACATCTACATTGGGAGGTTATTCCTCCTAATTATTACAAAATCATACTGCAGTAATGATTTTAGTGCATCAGATAGTTTGTTGGTATAATTGGACAAATAGCTAAAGACATTCGACGCCGTAGACTTATCACAAAAGTTGACATGTATAATCCTGCTTTGTTAGTTGAGCATGTTTATTTTAAGTCATAAATCTCATCTATACTGTTTCAAAGTATTGCTCTCCATGTGGAAATGGCATCTGTGTTGCTACTGCTAAAAAGAAAATAAGGTTTGAAAGTTTGTTTAAAGCACGCCTGATACAAAGGGGTTTTTATGGCCAGTCTTGTAAGCTGTTTACCACTCAAACTGGTTTGTGATATTGGAGACAGTGGGGCATTATCATCAGATAGAAGTAAACACTGCACCTCCTCTCTAGTCAAAACCCCCCTGAAATGACAAGTGGCTGCCAAATTTTGGCAGCTGTTGCTAGCTAGCTAATTAAACCAAACGCTGTACATCCAAGAGGTGAGATTGAGAATGATGCCTCAGGCTGTCTCATTAATGTCTCTGTCATGTCTCCATGTCATATAATTAATGCTTTTGTCTCCACAACTGTCAATGCCCCCCCTGAAATGGTAGCTGTAGCTGGCAAAATTTTATAGCCGTAGGTAGCTAGCTAATTAAGCTAACATTCCTAGAGTTGCTAAGAACAATGCCTCTGTCTCTTTCTTTTTCTCAGCTTTTTATTAATAGAGATTTTTATTAAAGTGACCACAGTATTTAATGGTAAATGGTAAAATATTAACATATTAAATCAATATCATCAGAAAAAAATGTTACTGTTACTGTTATTTCATTTTAACTTACCATATGTAGTTGTGGCAGTTTATTATATGTAACTTGTTTCAGTATTGTTTCTTTTCTCTTATTGATGGAATCAGTTGTTAAAGCTGATAAAAACTGGTGGTTAAATAAGGCAGTACAGATTCAAGCCCAAAAAAGTGAGGCAATACTTGCTCTGCGGTTCGGTTGCCTGTGATTTAATTTTTTTTTTCTCACACTGTCAGTGTATATTAACATTTAGCCCTGCTGAAGAAGTTGCCTACTTCTGAATGTAAACCTAATTTCAATCTATCCAAATACATTAGGCATCCGTACAGTGGGAGAACATGCACTAAGAGGGTTTTAGTTCTCACTGCGTTCATCCTGTCGTGATGAAAACACATCCACATTAAAGCTGATGGACTGTACTTAAACTTTGGCAGCACTCTGGCCTTTCAAAGTAGTAACTCTATCCAAGTGCTCATGGAGGTCTCTGTGTAATTCAGCAGTGATACAGATTGTGGGGCGGCTGGGGCTCAGTTGGTGAAGTAGGTCATCCCTCAACCAGAAGGTCGGGGATTTGAGTCCCAGTTCCTGCAGCCACATACCTGATGTGTCCTTGGGCAAGACACTTAACCCCAAGTTGCTCCTGCTGCTTTGTCTGCGCCGTGTGAATGTGTATGAATGGGATTAATCAATTTTGATGGTCACTTTTCATAGCAGTCTCTACCATCAGTGTGTGAATGTGTAGGTGTGACCGGCTGTGTAAAAGTGCTTTGAGTATTCAGAAGACTAGAAAAGCGCTATACAAGATCAAGTCCATGCCATGGCCCAGATTAAGCCTTTTTTCTATAAACTTCCAGTTCTGGCTTTTCTATCGGACCATCTGGCGCTCTCATGTGCTCACACTTCTTTACTCTCATCTGTCTCTCTCTGTCTCTTTTTGTAACTTTTTTTCCCACCTCAGTTCGGAGTGGACAGCGCAGCTTGTCATGTCTATATTGGTACTTTCTCACCCTCTTTTTCTTCGCGTTTTCCGTCTCTCAGCCACGTCTTTTCCTGTTTGTGGAGCAGCTGAGCTGGAGTGAGTCAGATACAAGGATAGAGACACAAGCTGCATTTATATTTACAAAGTAACCCAGTATTGGACATATTCCTTATGAGGTCTTAACCAGTTTAAGATGTTTAAATGAACAGTTTGATACCCTGAGACTCGGTCTCCTCTCTACTATAAATTAAAGAAGATGCAAGGAATTTATTTTTTTTCCTTCATGTACTGCCCCCCCATGAAGTTATGCAGTCCCAACATGAACACCAAGACCACCTGCCATTAGGTTTCATGTAACATTACAGTGCATGATGGTATGAAGATGTGAACATGGAAACGCCTGGGCTTAACTTGAAAGGAGACAAGCATATACATTTTAGTACTAGATTTAAAAATTCACAGGTTTTAAATTAATAACATGTAAATCAGCTTTTTTGGACTGCTTTTGATAGAGCATGTGGAAACTGGAGATGAGTTGTAGAATAACATGCAAGATTGAACAAACCATTAAGAGTACTTAAATAAATAGGGGTCAGTAATTCTACATTTGTGTGGCCATTCGTGGATATGGTATGGTATGTTGGGATGATGTTTTTTGGATGTAATATTTTTTTTGCCATTTCTTTGGTCTGTTAGATTTAAAATCTAAAATTGTGCTGAAACAACTGACACAAGGTACGTTTTTTACTGCACCTGTGAGAAATGTGTTTAGCTGGTAATAAAATAGACTAAAGTTGATGCTTCTATCAATGATGCCTTCAGGCTTTAAAGACACACACACTTGAATATCATCAGCATAACAATTGGTACGTCTGAGTTGATAGTGTAAAATATATAGTACCCAAGACAGATCCTTGAGGAACACCACAGGAATAAGCAGCAGTCTCCAACATTTAGGGACCAAGTGGCACAGAGACTCTGTTTTTAAGACATACGGTAGAACAAGTCCAGGGCGCACCCAGGGACACCCCCCCACTGCCAGAGCAATCAGGATGCTGTTCAGGTTAACAAGGCCACTGTACTGTACGTGACCTCAGCTCTGGTGTCAGCTGTCGCCTGTTATGTCATTTTGTCTCGCTCTGCCCTTGTCCTTTTCTTGCCCCTTATCTGTCTGAACATGGACTTGTTTTTATATTATCTCCCTCTTTTTCCCTCCCCCTTTCATTGTACATGCCTTGTTTAATTAATGTTTTCAGGTTTTGTGTCGGCTCCACCCCAGCTGCTTTTTCTCTCCATTCTGCTTTTTCTCTCCATTCTCTCCATTTCTCGCCCTTTCTCTGTTTTGGGGAGTTCCTCTAAGCCATGGCTTTCTTAGCTATTTTTTATTCAGGCCAGCTCAGCTTGGTGCAGCTCAGATCAGATCATACACAGCGGCAGAGGAGTGGAAGCAGCACAGAGAGATTCAGTAAAGATGGGAGAGGATCACAGAGGAGGCGGTTAAGGCGTTGTGTGAAGGAAGGGATTGTGTGCATCTGCATGTGCACTTTTAAACAGTGTATCAGAAAGTGTTTATGTGAGAAGGCGTGTGGTCAGCATCACTTGGGTGACAGTTAGCTGTGATGACTACAGCAGTACGGACAGTTGCGTCATACTAAAGCAGCCCCTCAGGCCAAACACAGCGTCTGATAGCTAACAACAATTTGCATCACTTGCTCTGCTTTTGTCCCATTTTCAGGCATAAAGGTAACATTAAATAAAAAAAACCTTCAATACATAAGATACATACAGTTGTGCTCATAAGTTTACATACCCTGGCAGAATTTGTGATTTTTTGGTCATTTTTCAGAGAATATGAATGATAATATAAAAACTTTTCTTTCACTCATGGTTAGTGGTTGGGTGAAGCCATTTATTATCAAACAATTGTGTTTGCTCTTTTTAAATCATAATGACAACAGAAACTACCCAAATGACCCTGATCAAAAGTTTACATACCCTAGTTCTTAATACCGTGTATTGCCCCCTTTGACATCAATTACAGCTTGAAGTCTTTTGTGGTAGTTGTGGGTGAGGCACTTAATTTTCTCAGATGGTAAAGCTGCCCATTCTTCTTGGCAAAAAGCCTCCAGTTCCTGTAAATTCTTGGGCTGTCTTGCATGAACTGCACGTTTGAGATCTCCCCAAAGTGGCTCAATGATATTGAGGTCAGGAGACTGAGATGGCCACTCCAGAACCTTCACTTTTTTCTGCTGTAGCCAATGACATGTCGACTTGGCCTTGTGTTTTGGATCATTGTCATGTTGGAACGTCCAAGTACGCCCCATGCTCAGCTTCCGGGCTGATGAGTGCAAATTTTCCTCCAGTATTTTCTGATAACATGCTGCATTCATCTTGCCATCAATTTTGACCAAGTTCCCTGTGCCTTTGTAGCTCACACATCCCCAAAACATCAGTGATCCACCTCCGTGTGTCACAGTAGGAATGGTGTACTTTTCATCATAGGCCTTGTTGACTCCTCTCCAAATGTAGCGTTTATGGTTGTGGCCAAAAAGTTCCATTTTGGTCTCATCACTCCAAATAACTTTGTTCCAGAAGTTTTGAGGCTTGTCTCTGTGCTGTTTGGCGTATTGTAAGCGGGCTGCTTTGTGGCATTGGCGTAGTAATGGCTTTCTTCTGGCGACTCGACCATGCAGCCCATTTTTCTTCAAGTGCCTCCTTATTGTGCATCTTGAAACAGCCACACCACTTTTTTTCAGAGAGTCCTGTATGTCAGCTGAAGTTATTTGTGGGTTTTTCTTCGCATCCCGAACAATTTTTCTGGCAGTTGTGGCTGAAATTTTTGTTGGTCTACTTGACCGTGGCTTGGTTTCAACAGAATCCCTAATTTTCCACTTCCTAATTAGAGTTTGAACACTGCTAATTGACATTCTCAAATCCTTGGATATCTTTTTATATCCTTTTCCTGTTTTATAAAGTTCAACTACCTTCTCCCGCAGATCCTTTGATAATTCTTTTGGTTTCCCCATGGCTTGGAATCCAGCAACGTCAGTGCAGCACTGGACGAAACATGCAGGGGTCTGTCAGGAGCCCAGAAACTCACTGACTTTTTATACACACACACTGATTACAAGCAAACAGATCACAGGTGAGGCAGGTTACCTTCAGTAGCCATTTAGACCCATGTGTGTCAACTTGTGTGTATGTTATCTGGCCAAAACCTACCAAAAAATCACAAATTCTGCCAGGGTATGTAAACTTATGAGCACAACTGTACACTCTAAAGGTGTGACAAATTACATAATATCGCTATTGTCCAGTTTACATTACTGTGTCTGTCAAACTTTGTCCTGACCCCTCTTCTGATAAAGATCAAGATTTCGATAAAACTAAATTATGGCCCCCTCTTCACTGCATGACCATGTCTCACTGAAATAAATCATATTTTAGAATATGCTGAAATTTGTTTATACAAAACAAAAAGTCAACCATACCAAAAGAGGGGGCAAGTATACTCTCATTCTGTGACATAAACTGATGATTTCCACATTCTGACGATCAATTCAGCTCTATTATAATGTGGCTTTGGCTAATTAAAGGGACCCTGTGGAGTTTCCTCTTAAATAAATAGTTATTTTTTTACGTATAACGAGTTTCCTGCTGAAATACATTGTTTGTATTCTTGAGGCTTTAAAACACATTTTCTTCCTCATTAAAATAATTGCTAACTTATTTTTTTAAATATAACTTAAAACTACATTGTTTTACTTCCATGTTTTTTTTTTCTCTTTCTTTCATGCTTTCCCCACAAATTGTTTTGTTGTTCAGTGGAATAGAACTGAAGTACCCGCAGCATTGTGTATTACATTGCTAACCTGAGTGCGTAATGTGTAGTTGTGAACGAGAAACAAAGACAAAACGTGGTCCCTTTGTGCTATTTGAAACTAGTCTTAGTGTTCTTTTTTTTTAAACCCTACCATTCATGCAGTCTCCTTACTAATGATTTACAGTACATTGTTGACAATGACATAGGAGTTACACAGATTTTTGAGCATCTAACTAGTTAGCACAATCTATGCAGAAACTAGCATTTTATTACTGTGATCAGTTCTTAAAGGTATACTTCTCTATTTTACAAATGGGGAGTATGAGGTAGTTGTTGAAGTATGGTTGCCACAGGAGATGCGGGGAAGTGAGGTCCCTTTAAGGAGAAACCGGCTGGTGTGCCTGGACAGAAGCTAAGATTTACAGCTATGCAGACGGCGACTTCTGCTACATGAAACTTAGCAAATTTAAAGAAAATTTCAGAAGCCGAGCGACAACACAACACTAGTTGACTTCTTCTCACAGGACTACAAAAAGAACAGTTGTAAAGATTTGTAGATATTAACGTCCAAGCTCCCCAGACAAAACCTTTCAAAACAGTGTGGTCACTTTATTTCCCCCCGTCTGTGATCCTAGTACGGCTTTGAGAATTCCTTCTCTGAGCCACTCTACCACAAGCTTTAACCTTGAGCAGAAATAACAGCCTCCCAGGCTTTTTACTTTGCTGACTTGTTGAGCTGTCAGGTGTATCGTTATGTTTTTATTGTTTAACTCTGAAAGCATTTCAGCTTGAAACTTCAAACACTTAAAGGAAATTGTAAGTGAGTCCATCACTTCTCAGTAGACTTGTTCCTGTTAAGGAGAAAAGACTCAGGGAAAGAGACACACACACACACACACACACACACACACTGTGACGTCTTACACGTACTTCTCTACCTGCTTGATTTGTTGTGTTTGCCATGTTCTTTGATACATTTTATGCAGCTGTATTTCATATTTTTTAAATCATAGTGATTTAAAATGTATTACTTGGACTTGGGATCACAGGGTAACTCATGATATGAAACATAACAGTAAGATACGATACACTGCGATGTGATGTGGAACAAGTTTTTGCAATATGCAACACTTGGCCCACATTTACAGGATTTCCCAATATATTATGTGGTCATTTAAATATTGCAATAAATCCATATGACAGTACATCACGATATCTAGACGGACTGAAGAATATGTGATTCCTCTCAAACGGTCGAGTGCAGGATGGAGGCATTTAATCGCTGGGATTTGGTGTCAGTTTCACCTCTCGTCACGCTTCATCTTTTTTCACCGCTGTCTGACATCATCCCGCTTTCTTTGTCTTCTTCTTCCCCTTCCTCTCTTTATCCTGCTGTCATCGCCTTCTTTTGCACATCAACTTCGGTTCACATGACTCCTTATCTTTCATGTCATAAGTGACATGAATGAGAGGAGTCATGAGGTGTCGAAAGCAGACAAATTGGCAGAGAATGTTGAATTTTTAAAACTAAAAATATCGATATTTGGCACTAGTGATTCGAACGTTGTATCACACATGACAGCATGACGATATATTGATCTTTTTTCTCATTTATTTGTTAGCTGGTTGAGATTTCTGCAGCCACTTATTCGACCTCATCCTGCAGATTTTTATAGCTTGATGTAAGCCTGAGGGGAGCCTCTGTGTGACCTTGACTATAGAAAGGCGTTATAGGGAAGTGGGAATAATGCATCTGAATAAGAACGCTCATTGCATGTAAGGTCCTGGCATGAGTAAACGAACACTAAAAATAGGTTGTGCATCTTAATGACCCTGCGTTAATAACAGCAGAGAAGATGGACCTGCTTGTTTAATCAAATTGGCAACGCTAGCACTTAGCCACACAACCACTGCTTAACCATTATGTGTGTAAAATTAAAAACATGTGCATTCACACACACACACACACACACACACACGCCGTACTGTATATGCAGACCCACACGAATGGTGGGAGAATGACAAACTGATTAGCTCCCGCTTACTGAGAATTAATTGGGTTTCTTCACGCCTAAAATTAACTCCCTCTTTCATAATGTCCCATTTAAAAGACGTGGAGGGGGGAAAAAAAATAAATAGAGGTGATGAACGGCCGGCGTGCCGAGGACAGTCGCAGCTCCTGGGCACACTTCCTGTTCCATAACTTTGAACATAACAGGAGGTGGCATGTGCCTGTTGGACTTGGCCATCAAATTGACCTTAAAATATGTGTTTGGTTGTCCTTTTCATTGTCAGAAACGGGCTTCTCTCAGGGTACAGACACGAGCATTAAGATGTCTGTTTTTTTTAGCCTGTTGTTTTTTTTTTACAATGTGAGATAACCGACGGCTGTGTTTTTATTGCTTTGCAGCCATATCTGATCCTGAGATTTCTACAGCTGTTTATGGACATGTAAATATGGCACTCTGAAAAATCTGTTTGTCCCGTTAAAATACAATGCAGTAGAGCAGGAGATAAACAGAGCCCTTGTGGTTTGATGCTTTTTGGTTCTCCTGCTCAGCTTAAACAGTTTGCCTTCGATATACTCCTGGAGGTGAAATAACACTACCTTGTTTCTATCTCTAAAACTAAAGTAATGTGTTTTCAGAATTGAGGAATTGATAACAGCTGAAATCTGCTTCAAGGGATTGAAGGCCTTCCAAAAGTCCCAGACTTGTTGCTGCGTCTTTACTTTATACGCGGGGTGGATTAGCGCCTATAGAGCTACGGTCGTATTTGAGAGTGGAGAGATTTAACAGCCTGCCTGAGGATACACTTATTGTTATTCTCTTCATAACTTCTGAGCTGCAGTTAAACAGTAATATAAAGAAACAAAGGCAGCCGGATATGCAAATAAAGCTGTGCCAGTTTGGGAAAACTTTCTTTCTTTAAAGAAGCTGTTGTGTTAATGAGTAATTGCTTACATTTAATATTTCTATTACAGCAACACAGCCGGTTGTTTGTGGGGGGGGGGGGGGGGGGGGGTTACTGTAGGTAGAGTATTTGTACTTTAGTTGGTTGATGTGTCACACAGGGTCATGTCTTTATGATGTTTTTTAAGGTTTTGCTTGTTGACCAAATAGTACATTATTTTTTTAAAGGAGCAGTATGTAACTCTGACACCTAGTGTTTAAAATGGGTACTGCAGTCCAAATTCAACACATTGAAGAGAGCTGTCTCCCCACGCCCCCTCCTCCCTAGAGTCGATGTTGCTATGTCGCAGAGACGGAAGCTTCAGTAATTAACCAGCTCTGCCTGCGTCTATTTGAAACACATCTCCAGTATTTATCTAGTTTTACCACGTTTCTGCTCGTGGAGCTTATTAGAGAAATAGCGTGGGTTTTTAAGTCCGGTAGAATGGGTTATATCTGAACCAGTTCGATTGCCCGCTTCTATCGCTGCAACACCTGTTGCTTTGCCGTTTTCCTGGCAAACCAATGGGCGTCCATCTACCGTGTCAGGGTATATAAAGACCATTAAATATAGACCGTTCCGCACAGGAATGATATAGTCAGGTAACTCTATGATAGAAATTTAGCAGATATCTTACATATTGGACCTTTAAATGGAACATTCTGTTACATATTTTTATTTTTTTGTTAATAAAAAACCAACAGTAACGATGCAGATTCGTTGTTTCCCAAGTTAAACCTCTGCTGCATTGAATCTTTAACATTCATTCATAGTCATAAATAACAAGGGAGCTACATGTATTTAGAGCAGTGCTGGTATTTCAAAAAAACATACTTGCTACATTTTAGCATCTGGTTTAGCAGTGCAGTTGTATTTTAGGACTTACAAAGACCTGATTCAGAGCACAATCTGTTCCTGCTCTAGAGCCCTCATAGCACATTTCATTCTGCCCACATTTAAACTTCATATCTCTCAATCATGCACAGAAAGAAAATCTTATTCTTTGTGACAAAAGAGGCCTTTCATGTGAGTTTGCAGAAGCAGATGCATCTGTAATTTTTCGCTCAGAGAAAGTCTGAAACCAGAGGTGAGGACAACACATCTACTGTAGCCTTGTTATCTGTATTTTGGCATAGGGTTGCTATGGCAACTTAAAGCTCGAAAGTGCTCAGTACATCTACCTCAGACTGTATTCAGGAACATTTTATACATTTTCAAACATTCATGAAAGGTGTTCTACAGAAGTTAATGGTGTGTCTGCATGGGATTCATGTCAGGCTCGGTCTAGTGAAGATGCAATCTGCACGCAAAGATTTAAAAAAATATTGCCTTAAAAATTTATTTGCGAATACATGTTTGAATTTTCAGTTTCTGCAAAAGTTTCTTCTGTCAAGAATCCCTCTGATGTAAAAGAGAGGGAGAAACCTCAGTGTCGTTGTTCTGCACAGGTTCTTTTATTTAGAGGATAAAAAGAAGTCTGTGTTAATATTCATCCACTGCAGCTAAAGAAAATACTTTCTGGGTAAACACAAAGAGGGATTGTTTTACATGGGAAAGCTTTAGAAAACAACTTCTCAGTGAACAGAAACTGTTTCGATGTTGAGCTTGCAATGTTTTTTCTTATAGAAAAGCTTTCCCCAAATGTTTATTTGTTTTTAAATGAGTCATAGATAAGAGACTTGATACCACTTCCATGGCTGGCTGTTATAGAACGGCCCATAGCAGGTAGCCTGTTGTCTTCTTACACTTCACACTGTATGATTTATCATTTTTGAAATTTATTGAGGTGTACACTCACCAGCCACTTTATTAAGTACAGCTGTTCAACTGCTTGTTATTGCAAATATCTAATCAGCCTATCACATGGCAGAAACTCAATCCATTTAGGCATAAAGACATGGTTAAGACGATCTTCTGAAGTTCAAACCGAGCACCAGAATGTGGAAAAATGTTGATTTAAGTGACTTTGAACGTGAACGGTTGTTGGTGCCAGACGGGCTGGTCTGAGTGTTTCAGCAACTGCTAATCTACTATGATTTCCACGCACAACCATCTCAAGGGTTAACAGAGCATTGGCCAAAAATGAGTAAATATCCAGTGAGCGGCAGTTCTCTGGACAAAAATGCCTCGTTGATGCCAGAGGTCAGAGGTCAAATAAGAATGGCCAGAATGGTACGAGCTGATAGAAAGGCAACAGTAACTCAAATAACCCCTCGTTCCGACCGAGGTCCCCGTTCACTAATTGATCATCATTTAAACACCACAGCTTACCTGAGCATTGTTGCTGACCACGTCCAACCCTTGATGATCACAGTGTACCAATCTTCTGATGGCTACTTCCAGCAGGATAACGCACCATGTCTCAAAGCTCATATCATATCAAAGTGGTTTCTTGAACATGACAATGAGTTGACTGTACTCAAATGGCCTCCACAGTCACCAGATCTCAACCCAATAGAGCACTTTTGGGATGTGGTGGAACGGGAGATTCGTCTGATTGCCGACAAATCTGCAGCAACTGTGTGATACTATCATGTCAATATTGACAAAACATCTCTAAAGAAATGTTTCCAGCACCTTGTTGAATCCATGCTATGAATAATTAAGGCAGGTCTGAAGACAAAAGGGGGTCCAACCCGGTGCTAGCAAGGTGTACCTAAAGTAGCCGATGAGTGTATATTTGCCTTCTACTAATTACCTGCTGCTTTAACACATCAGTTCCAAATTCCCAGTGATCTGTGTCCGTCCATCCCTCTCTGTGTAGCATAGCTTAGCATTGACGATGAACACACATGCGTATAGAACAACTAAACTGTGTGTGTGTGTGTGCATGTGTGTGTGTGGTAAGACCCACACTGCTTATGTGTGCTGGTGCTTGATTTTTTTCACCATAACGTTTTCGAAAAAAATAATAATCTTGTAGATATTAACTGGTATCATTATGAAAGTTGTCTTATGCAGCCTTAAGTGTTTCAAGTGTTGATAAATCAAGTTTATTATGATCATCATCATCGACGTTGTTTGTTATTACATAAGAAGCCTCTCCTCCTCCTTTATGGCAGTGTGTGGGCTCTTAAATGCGATGTGAAAAGTTAATGCATGAAGGCCGGGCGTTTCAGCAACAGTGATGCAGCGACTCCACTCACCTGTCAGCCCGCTCTCTGCTGAAGCGGCTGTGACAGCAGGTGTCCTCCATACAGCACAGTGTGTGTCACAGCTGTCAGTGTGCTGACAGAGACCTGTCCGTACTGTCCAGCCTGGTTAGGCAGAGACACACACACACACACACACACACACACACACACACACACACACACAGCTTAGCTTGGCCATATTAAGATGAGCCCCCACATTCACAGAAATGTTAATACAACGTCAAGGTTTGTTAAAGCTGATGACAATTGATTAGCAGGCTGGCAGGAGTCTGACTGTTAAAGATATGAACTGGTTTCACCCCTCACTCTGTCTCTTTCTGTCTCTGGTGCTCTGTCTCTCGCCCCTCTCTCCCTCCATTCCTCCCCTCTCTGTCAGGGGTTTGACTGTTTCCCAGAATCTGTCCAGCTGTCAGAATCCATTTCGTCTCACCTGGGGTGCTCGCCACCTTTTGTGTGCTTTACCGAAACATAATCATCCATTTTTAATGTTTTCATGCTTTTTTTTAATGTATTGACTTGATTTTCTATTGTCAATTGTTTACATAACTGTGTTTAACATAATGATTTTCCGCAGCATGATTAATTCAAGTGTGTTCTTTGTCCTGTGTGTGTGTGTGTGTGTGTGTGTGTGTGTGTGTGTGTGTGTGTGTGTGTGTGTGTGTGTGTGTGTGTGTGTGTGTGTGTGTGTGTGTGTGTGTGTGTGTGTGTGTGTGTGTGTGTGTGTGTGTGTGTGTGTGTGTGTGTGTGTGTGTGTGTGTGTGTGTGTGTGTGTGTGTGTGTGTGTGTGTGTGTGTGTGTGTGCTGCAGGTGGCCGAGATGCACGGGGAGCTGATCGAGTTTAATGAGCGCCTGTACCGCTCCCTCATGGCCAAAGACCACCTCATTGTCCAGATGAGACAGGAACTCATTGACCTGAGAGGACCGGTGAGTGACTGGACACACACACAATCACACACACACACACTCATACCGATGTCCCACCGCACATTATTTATCTGCTGTTTCTCTCTTTTTTTGATTCCTCCTCTCTGTACCCCTGCCATTCTCTCTGCCCTCCACATAGTAATTTCTTCTCCACTCTTCCCCTGCTCGTTTTTCTCTTCGGTCAATTGCTGCAAATAAGAGTTAACAGCTATTTTCTTGAAGTTTTGAATCCTCAGATTGCTCTTGTTTTCATTTCTCTTTGATGCTCCCACACTGCAGTTCCCAGAGATAATCTGTCAATCAAACAGTGTGTGCTCACATCTCTGTACTTTCCTCCTGATGAGGTTTGATTTTCTCGACGCACTGCTCTTTGAGTGTCTGCCGAACCACGGCGACTCGCTTCCAATGCAAACTACCTATTTGTTCTGTTAGAGGGGGGAGTTCAAACTGACTCCTTTTTTTTTACCCCCAGCACTTTCAAAGTTGTCCTCTACAATAACAACAAACAGGAACAGAATGCCAACATCTGGTCATGCTCAGGAGAGCTTGAAGCCTTTGGACACACAACAACAAACACACATACACATTGTCCACAGTGTGAGTTGATGCGGCAGCAGAGATGGGAGCCTCAGGCTGAAGATAGGACCTCTTATCCCCAAGCTTCAGCCTTGCTCTGCTGGACCATTCACTGTGTGTGTATGTGTGTGTGTGTGCAGGAGTGTGTGTCCATCTCTTGCTCCTTACTGCTAGTATTCAAGACCTGCTACCGCCTCTATTACCCATTCATTGTCCCTTTCTCTCTTACTTTCACCATCTGTTTTAAAATGTGTGTGTGTGTGTGTGTGTGTGTGTGTGTGTGTGTGTGTGTGTGTGTGTGTGTGTGTGTGTGTGTGTGTGTGTGTGTGTGTGTGTGTGTGTGTGTGTGTGTGTGTGTGTGTGTGTGTGTGTGTGTGTGTCTGTGTGTGTGTGTCTGTGTGTGTGTAACTCTTGGAGAGTCTGATCAAAGCCTGGATGTGGGAGACCCCGCGGGCTGTAGTGACAGTGTTTCAGCCCAGGTTTAGATGGTCTCTGTGGGAGAGCTGAGAGGCTGACATGCCAGCTCTGGATGACAGAGATGGAGGGAAATAAATAATCACATTGCACTCACTTTTTCACACGCATACGGCAGCATCCACAAGTCCAACATCTGGGCCTGGTCATATGATTACACAAGGGAACTGGAAGCATTAAAAGGCTTGATGAACTCCCACACACACAGAGGTACAAAGGCTGTAAGGTTTGGAGAAAGACCGCCAACTGAGGGTATTCATAAACAATAACATCATCACACAAATGTGAGTCAACAGTCTGCTGTTACTGCAGGCATTTCCAACCAGTTTAGGCCAACTCACCACAAAGTCCTGTCAAAGTAACTCAAGTCGGCCTACTCTTAGATTAACACCACCAGTCATGTTCCAAAAATCTTCATTTTACATGATGAAGTTTTTCATACTATAATAACACATTTTCACTTTCTTTAGTTTCGGGGAAAAGGGAAAGATTGCAAATTTACTTCTGCCTTTTCTGATTTAGAATTCAAACTGTGAATGAAAAGCTTTTAGATACTGTTACAACAAAGACATTAAGCTAGCTGATTAATCTGTTTTACACAATACTTTTAGCTAGCTAACTACTTTTCCTTTTTAAGCCTGTTTAATGATGACATTTAACTTAAAGGATTTATATGCGATTTTTTGATCCAGCAGATGTCGCCCTTGAGCACCAGCATGAAACCAAAACAACTCGCGGTACATTGTTGTGTTAGCATGCTAATGCTAGCGATCTTTATTTTGCTCGTATCTTCACACTGCATGTAAATTTACCTGAAATGAGCGTGATCTAGAAACACAGTTAAGCAGTGAGTACAGTATGTTATTCTTCTTTTCTCTAGTCCCTCAATTAAACAACTTTTATACACGAGGGGAGGAGTCAGCCGTCGGGCCGGCTATGTAAACATACAGAAAAAAACTCTGAAAACATCACAGACAGTGGGACTCGAGTGTTATACCCATTGTAGACAGTCATTACTCACTCAGTTATTTTCATAGGATGTACTTAATTTCTATTATATTTAAGTGTGAAAAATCACATATAAAGCCTTTAATATTTCAGTTGTTAATCTATTCCAAATTCAGCTGGTCACTAGTTATCCAGGAGACTGTTTATGACTGAAACATTTTAATCCCTATACTATTTAGCTAGCTAGCTTAGTCAATGATTGATTCATCACATTTTGGTTGATTCAACAACTGACTTTAAGGCTAACTAGTGAACTGTTAGCTACTTTCAGCTAACTTTTTAAACTCCTTAATTTCTAAGCTAACTGGTCAACTGTATAGCCTATTCATTTCTTTTAGCATTAATAACTACTGCTGTATATTTCCTGGCTAATTATTTGATATCCTTTTAAGCTAACAACTCAATTTTTAACATTGGCTTTACATTTCCACTAAAATAACTTAAATAATTTGTCAACAGTTTATCCATCAGTCTTAGCTAAGTATTTCAACAATTTATTTTCTGTCTCACTATTTTAAGCGTCTATAAGTTCTCACTTGTTATCTGTTATTTCATGACTTTTAGCTTACTTTTAAAGCTATTTGTTACTTTTGGCATTTTAAAATGTTACATTTTCTTTTGTTTCTATTTCTGCCACTAATCCATTATCATTATTTATAGCTAACTACTTGATTATTCGAAATCACACCTTTTGTTCAGATGTTCCTGATTCAAATCAAGGGAAAGTGTGTTGAGTTTTTTTATCACATAATTTTTTTTCCTGTAGCGCACATAACTGGTGATATTTGATATAAAAAATATCTTCTCAAATAACCTGAGCCATTCAATATGTATTCTACGTTCCCCATGGCATTTGAGACGTATTTGCAATTCTAAATATTTTTTTTCTAAGTATGGTGAGTAATGAATGTCTATATGTTTATTACTTACTTCTTATCAGTCTCCCCTCCTCTCTTATTTCCCAGGTTGCAGGTGATTTAAGCCAGACGTCAGATGACCCCAGCCTTTCAGACTTTGAGACGTGAGAATATTTCTCCTTTACTTCTCCAGATGTTCCCGATTTCTAAATTAATTCAGTCGTACCTCTATGGTTTCTCTTGTTTTGTATCTTGCAAGAGCTACATAATCATCCATGCAAATGTGTCTCAGCACAATCCTTTCAAAGTCATTATTTTTCGCATCTACCTGTGAATAAAGCATAATCCCTGTTTGATTTCACACATCCATTCAGATCATAACCAAATTAGATTTGGAGGTGTTTTACCATAGTAAGCTGTAATCTGCTCTAGCTGTACCAGCAAAGTGCTGACTCACTGTTGATGTTGCTGCTGCCAGAAATAATGATTATGATGATGAAGCTGATGATGATGATGACGGCAGTGAGGATGGTTTGTTGTGTGTCACACAGGGCTCATCGTGCTCTCATCAATGTGTGGATCCCCTCTGTGTTCCTGCAGGGCAGAGCTGCCAACGCCTACCACGTCTATCAGGTATTTTCAGCCTCTTTTTTCATCTGTCTTTCTGTACAATGTCCACTGTTCATCTGGACAACCAAGAGGTGCAAATACGGACATGAAATGGAAAACCCTATCCAGAAGACGAAGAAGTTGATTAAAACAAAGGCAGGGTGGTTGTGGGTGTTTTTTGTTATCAATTCGCTTGAGTTAAATTAAATAAAAGAGCGATGGAGTTACAAGTTCATTAAGTCAAGCTGCAAGGAACAAATGAGCAATCACTTAAGTAATTATACATTGAACCAAGATTGCATGAATAGCTCATCATCAATGTTCATTAGCAATTGTTGCACTCAGGGCTTTTACTACTCACCTCTGCTCAAGTCCTGTGACAGAAGCTTCTTTTCTGGCTTATTTATTTAAGGACACCCCTTGTTCGTTCTAACCATGCTAGAATTGTGGCAATGGAGTGCCATGATTGCACACACCCCAAAACTGACTGATGCGTTGACTTAAGATTTGTTGTAGATGTCAGTTTGTCACCAGTGAGTTTGTTTAAAATGTCTCTGGTGCCACCAGGAAAGCAAACATGTATTTTACCTTGTGAAATATCTCAACTTAAACAAGTTTGTTTTTTGCAATTGTTATATGTACTCTCATGATACTCACATGAAAGATCTGGTGCGTCTTAATACTTTTGATTGATTTCCTCTCAGTTCCACCATCATGTTGACATAGCCTGTGTGGGTTTAAGTACATTGTCTCGTAGTATATCAGATTGATTGTTAAGACATTTAATGCAGTTTCATTTCCCCCTATACATAGAGTTCATCATAATATCTTTGTTTATTATATGTTGTGACCTCACCAGTTCACATTATTTTATCCAATAGTTGGGTTGTTTCCATACACAGCAAACCTGATACAATTCCAATCAACATTTGCTAATTGACAGACATTAGCATGTTTGCACTCTGGATTGCATTTTTATATGTCAAAAGTTAGCATGTTGGCTTTTGCATTTGGCTAAAAGAGACTGCTGTGCCTAGCTATAACTTCATAAAGCAGTTAGCTTAGCTGTAGGCTTTAAAGGTCACATGTTATGCAAATTACTTTTTACCATGTTTTTCTAAACACTAATTTGTTTCTATAGTCCGTCTATAATTATGAGTCAAGATTTTCCCTTCATGACATCACAAAGGGCAGTGACCCCTCCCCCAGGTGAGTGACACTCCCACAGCTAGGTGTTTGTTCTGCCCTCTGAGTCTGCCTTCTCACCGTAAACAATAGGACATGGAGCAAGAAAGACTGAGACACCCAAGTCCTTCCAGAGAGGGGGCGTGGTCAGCAGCTCATTTACATTTAAAGGTACAGACACAGAAACAGTCTGTTCTGAGCAGGGTTGAAATAGAGGGGTTTATAGGCATGATCAAATACAGGATCAGAGTGGATTTAGAACAAGAAACTTCACAGACATGTTTTTACAAGCTCTGAGACTTATTTCAAACTGGTTGAAAAGGAGAATAATATGTGACCTTTAAATCATATATTCCAAAGACTGGATCAAAAAAGGCCCGTCAATAAAAGTGAACGAACATTGTTGGCTTATAATTTGGCTTCTAGAATGATACGCAATAATCAAATGCCAAAAGAGTTAAATACTACTGTTTCCAATGAAGAAGTTCAAATGCACTATTTTTTTTTTGGTGTTCCAAAAACAGCAGATGGATTTGAAAACTCTGAAGTCTAAAGTGCTTTTCCTCTCAAATCTAGAGACATTAAAAACAAGACTGATGGATTTTGCAAAGACCATGTATCTTACAGGATCATTACTTAATTAATCATTATGATTAATTATTTTAGATCACAGCTGCCTGAGCGTGTGTAGTTGTTTTCTTCAGTGATTAAGGCAGTAATGTTCGCTTGGTTAACTTTATGAGCTTGCAGGTCAATAGTGAGCCATGTTTCATCTCACAGCCTCATAATTGAACTGGTTATTATTACATGGCTGTGTGAAGTACTTTTATTCTGATTGTCTGTTTACGCAAAGCAACAACCTGCTATCCGTCTGTTGCCAAGATCAAACCATTCTGAGGAAAAGCAGATGGTTGCTAGTGACATGGCTCTCATCACAGACTCTGGAGGGACTAACTTTTATCATATCAATCTGTGGGAAGACGTCGGGTTTATTTGATGTTGTCTGTTTACTGTCGGAAAGGAGAAAAAAGGAGGATAACAACTGAATAAGGGGTTTAAAGACACAAAAAATATATATATTATGACACAGAAAACAGAAATCTCCAAAACTGAAGATGGCACATGAAGTAAACATAACAGAATGTGCTTTGGGATACAGCTGTGTTTTTAAAGACGGCTAAATAAGAAAGAAAATGTCAACAAACTCGGACAGTGACATGGCAGATAAACTCAATCAGGTGCTGCACTGATTCATGCCGATCTGGTCGCCTTGTCTCACTTCACCATCAGTGGAAATATTCAGTTTAATGTGAGTTACAGTTAGTTTAGCTCTTCAGGCTTCAGAGTTAACTGTTGCTATCGACACAGCTCTAACTTTGGATACCAATGGACTATTTGTTTAGTGTTATACATGAGTATTTTTTTAAATTCATAAAATAATTTCCAAATCAATATTCTGTTTGTAATCATTGTAATTTTCTAAGTAAGTAGCCATATAATAAATGGGATAATGTACAGTGAGCAGATTGTTACGGTGGAGGAACCCTTCAGGATAAGTAAGTCTCCTCTGCTTTGTGTCAGGGTTCTACTTATTCCCTTTCAGCAAGCAAGTGTCCAATGAACTCGTCGCATGTATTTAAGACATCGTGGCTTCAGCCCAGTGCAGTGAAGCTTCATCCCCTGCATTTGAACTTTCTATCTCGTCTCCTGCTTCCTATGTGGTCCTGTGGAAACACATCTACTGGTTGGTGATAATGTTCATGTCAATTAAGTTTAAACAACTTACAAAATGACTCTTTTAGAAATGTGTCTACAACAGTGAAGTTACTTGAAATTAAATTTGGTTTTTAAGGCTCACAATTCCCGTTGCTGGTTATTGATTTGTACACAAAAAAACTTTTCATGACCTAGAAATCAACATGAACAATGAGTGCACTTCTCTCTGCAGTGTCACTTCAAAGTTTGGAATCAGGTCTACTTAGAAGTTGTGACAGAACTCCAGTAATAATAGCACATCAACACTACATGTGGGAGGCACTACTCTAATCAAGGTGGGTGAGGAACCGAATTGAGTGCAGCTTAACAATCCCAACCGCGGCTTCTTATGGTATCATTCCCTCTGTGACTGTCACATTTACAAGGGGCTGCACTTCACCTCTCTGCGGCTGTCCTACAGCGAGACAAACACACACAGACATGCAGCCAGACATGCAGGTAGACATGCAGTCCCCTGGTTCAACTTTGTGAGACACACACACAGACAGGCTGTCGCAGTGACACACATGAATAAGCACACAGGTCTTCTGTGGTACAGGGAAAAGTGTTGACTGGATGGAAAATACACACACACACACACACACACAGAGGAAAAACTCGAAAAAACACAGAAATACATAGAAACATACAAGTGAAGGTACAGTAGACACACACCTTTAGCTGTACAGAGCCCCTTGTCAGGCACACACACACACACACACACACACACACACACACACACACACACACACACACACACACACACACACAGACACAGACTGAGCTGTTATCTGCTGTGTAGCCAGGAGCTACAGCTGTAAAGTTAGTCACAGGAAACCATATGGGACGGAAAGAGACAGGTGACACATCCTTCAGCTCTAACTGATAGTCAGGACTGAGCGGCTGCAGAGCTCAGCCCGGCTCAGCTTATACATAATAGATGTAAATTCACCACACCGAGCACAAGCCGAGAGCACGCTGACACCTTTTTTTTTTTTTTGTGTGTGTGAAATAATCTCCATCCTCCCAACAGGACAGAAGCTGGACAATTGCAAATGAGATGCATTGTTTTAATTCCTCTCAATCCTGCCAGTTACATCCTCAGACAAATGTGCACAGACTCCTGGAGTCTGGGTTCCCTATTGAAAATGGACACTGGTAAAATAATATCAGAATGACCGAGTGGTAATGTGCTAGTGTGGAAAGCAGCTCAGTTTTAATTTGCAGTACAGTGTTGGGGAAAGTGACTTTTCCCTGCAAGCAGGTGGCTGCTTCGTAATAAATCACAAAAATAAATGCACTTTTGGAGGACTCACTACAGAAAGATGTGGCACCAACACCTTAAATGACCAACAAGACAGAGTTTACACTTCTAATGTATCACCTGTACAATGGAGTAACAGTGCTCAACCTCTGATAGACCTTTAAAAGACACCAGGTTTTTTTTCTTTGGAGGTGCTGATATCTCAAGTGTCCGAGTTGAGGTGAATCTTCTATCTTTTTCGATCCGATAGAGGTGGTTCCAGTCTCTGCAGGGTCATAAATAACTCTCTGCCTTACCTCCCTGGGATCAGTCCAACAGAGCAGGTTAGTTTCCTCTAGGATTTGCCCTCCAGGCTGAAAAGTCTAAACAACAAATTTGAGTGGGAAAAAATATTCATCCTGTGTCCTGAGACCAGATGTGTGATCTTGTAGGGGTCCATAGATCTCTCTAAGGGTGCTGTGGAACTAAAGTTCTGGGCTGTACGGGGTCATTGTGTCTCATTTAAAGTCAATCCAGGGATATGGAAAAAAGCCAGCACACTCTGTCTTAAAGTCTCTTCAACTGATGCTGATCCAGTATTGGATCACTAGCATTTTCTGTTCCCTCAATCGTGCATGCTACATTGGTTTCAAAGATTGATGTTTTTACAGAAAATTGGATGCATTTCTCATTTTCAACATGAGGGGTAGAAACCGAGGCTCATCTCCAACATGAGTGTAACATTTCCTGCGAACAGACAATAAAATGATCAGA
Organism: Labrus mixtus; assembly: GCF_963584025.1. Taxonomy (NCBI): domain Eukaryota; kingdom Metazoa; phylum Chordata; class Actinopteri; order Labriformes; family Labridae; genus Labrus; species Labrus mixtus. The sequence goes on from NC_083632.1 coordinate 20,231,345, forward strand.
CAAATGTTTTGCCCGAGGAATTCCCACCCTTTTTTTTTTTTTTTTCAATGAATAAAATATGATAGTAGATCAGTTTAAAGTGTGTGAAGCGCATTGGAGTCAGTGGATATCTGCCACGCTTTGGGCAATAATCAGTGTCCACCTGCAGTTTCACAATTTATGGAGCGTCTCCAGCATGGAACCTGAACATTCTCCATGTGTTTCACTGATTTAGCCTAATTTCTCTCCTCACCAGCGCTCTCACTGAGACTGCTGTCCAGCCCTGGAGCTGCTATAAAGCACAGCCCATCTGGTGTATTGGATACTTCCAGTCCCAGAGCTATATTCGTCTAATGGCTCCCAGTGGAAATGGCTTTTGTTCTTAGACAGGCTAATGGATGGCCAAGGTTACTGGAGTCATTGTTTGTTAAGGTGAGGTTGTTGTGCTGATTGAACACCAGGCCAACAGCCTTAAAGACCGAAGAGCGTTAGGAGGAGAACGCAAGGATCTTTAAAATACCCTTCAGCGACTCCGTAGACGTTTTTTTTTCTCTCAGTATTTTTCCCATTCTCGCACTCGCACACACGCGCACATGCCTCCAAAATTGAACCAATGATGAGAGCAATGAGCCATAGCCGGAGCCAGAGAGGGTTTTGGGAGCCTCTTAGAGTGAATGGGCTTTTAGAGGCGGGAGCCTAAGTTAGGTCACAGCAACCTTGTGGTTTGAAATAAGCACACTAACAGCTCTGTTCTGCTGCTGAAGGCGCCCAGAGATGAGAAAGGGTCTTCCAACCACCTCCTCTTGAGTGGTTTGCCCGTTCATGTCAGCATTTCTGTGCTGTCCGTACTTCTCTCCACTCTTCATTTTAATCTTTTCCTACTATCTTAACTCCTCCGGCAGATTGAATTGCATTATTGTGACACTTAAACCACTTGTACTTACATCCTGTCCATGCATTTCATCTGAGCCAAGATTTCTGAAATGACTTCCATCTCCAGCTCTGCAAAGCCTGTGAATGGTTGTCAAGAGACAGTCAGAGACGGAAAGCGAGGGACTGATGGATTTGCTCCATTATCAGCCGGGGTTCTGCTCTTAGTGGCACGTCGTGCCTCTGGGCCTTCAGCCCTCTATCGCTCCATCCCTCACTGTGCTTCTTTCCCGCTTCTGAACTCATAATGAGAGAATTATACCCGCCGCGGCGAATCAGTGTCTCCCTCCCACACATTACCAACAATGGAGGTTATCATGAGAGGAGGAAAGGAAGAATCATTTGCACGCCGTCGATGAACACAAAGTGTCATTTGTTGGGCGCAGGAGTGTGTGTGTTTTTATCACCTGTGTACTTTAGACTGGCATCATGCTGTGAAAAGAGCATCAGTCATAGGCTGATGAGGAACTCTTCTTCCTTCATTAAATGAGGTGCGGGCGAGCTCTGTGTCATTAGTTGATGGATTTAAGTGTGCCATAAGGCAGAACTCATCCAGAGAAAAGGGAAACTTTGAGAAAAAGTGCTTAAGGAGCTATTTAGATCGAGGACTGACTATGACAGTTGTTCTTTTGAGTGACACTGAAATGTCTCAGCAGCTGTGGGATTGCTTGTGATCAAGTTATGTACAAACATTCATGGCTCATAAATGATAGATTCTTCAGATTTTTGTCATCTTCTTATGGTTCCTTTTAACACCACCATAAGGTTGAAATTCATACTTTTAAGTGAAATGTCTCAACAACCGTTGGATAGGTTGCCATGGCAGTGGTTCACATTTTTTTAAACTTTGGTGATGTCATTTCTCTTGTGATTTTTGGGCAAGTTGTTCCATTATAAAATAAGTCAATAAAGAGAGACAGGAAGCATTAGGGAAAAAAATGTGTGGTGCCATGCGGCAGAGGTCAAGTCGAACGCGGGACGACAGTGAGTTCTTTAACCTCTGCAAATGGGGAGCAGGCTCTAAAGACTAAACAGATGTGTGAAAAGTTTAGTTTCTCTTGTTCTCTGACATTTCAATCAGTTTAAGCTAAAATATATGCTAAGTGCTAGTGAGCAACTGCTAACACTCTTACATGCTAAATAAAGTTACAGAACATGGTAAAAAAAAAAAAAATCTCCGAGTTAGATTTAGTAGCATTGCTAACATGTTGAGTAACTAATTCAGCTAACTGAATATACTCAAGCACTGCATTATGTACAGAACCCATCACAGAGAGTGCAATGTTTTGTGCCTTATGCTAGGGCTAGCATGGTAGCATGTTTAAGATGTGGGTAGAGCTGTGTCCTGTTACACCAGTTATGTATTAAGGACTATCTTACTGTAAGTTATGGATTGAACTCCACACTTAAGTCTTGTTGAAACTACTTTCAACTTAAGTTTGTCATTGTTTGGTTGCATCACGGGGAAGTAAGGTTCATCTTAACTTGTATCGTCCAAACTAGCCAAAGTATTGTTGCAGAAATTACATTTCAAGTCCAATTTGACCAATCAGTGAAAAGCCTTTTTCTTAGTGCAGTGTTTGTTACAGTGTTGTTGCCTCTAATGGTGAGACGAACGGATGAAAGATACGTCTTTTGACTGCCAGAAACAAAAATGTATGTAAACTAAAACAAAGCGTTATATCTACCAAGAGCTAGGTTTAAGATTTAAGTTGTCGCATGCCTTCTGTACATTTGCACCATCTCAGCTGGCAGAACACCTTTAATGGTCAGATCCAAACTTTGTCCTTAATAATCATAATAATAATAATACAAATACATTTTATTTAAAGGCTTACCTTACAGAGCAGAGATAAAAACAACAAAGTAACAACACAACAATAAAATTAACATTAAAAACACAAATGTACAGCATGTAAAGGAGTTATGAGACCGGGTGGAGAATGATCAGACTGAATATGCCAGTTTAAAAAGATGTGTTTTGAGATGAGATTTGAAAATGGAGAGAGAGTCGATATTACGGATTTGTGGTGGGAGGGAGTTCCAGAGGTGGGGGGCAGAGCGGCTGAAGGCCCTGGACCCCATGGTGGACAGGCGGGCGGGTGGTGCAGTGAGTTGAATGGAAGAAGAAGACCTGAGAGTGCGGGTAGGTGTGTTGATGTGCAGGAGTTCAGAGAGGCAAAGTGGAGCGAGGTTGTGGATGTCCTTAATGAGAAATTACATTCCACCAAGGCTACATTGGAATTTAAAGACACATAGCTGGTGCAACCGAGTGCTGAGCCGTTATCTTCCTACTGTACTGTGTTACTGTTTATAATTGATATCCTGTTACGTGAAGTTTGGAATCCATCCATTTCCATACATTGACTTTTAAGTCTTATTCTTCTTTAAACTCCCCTCCTAAAATGTTTATCACCTTAAGTGTTGGAATAGAAGTCCAGTTGGAGTTTAAATAGAGTTATTTTATTTTGATATATATCTTCGATCTCAACAGGAGTTAACCCAAAGTGCTTTTCCTCTGGTGCATGAAGTTTACAAAGTGCCTAAAGTACAGGTGTACACATTCAAAGGAACAATGAAAGCATACAGCACAGCATCATTTCTGAGCCTCACTATCTGACTCAGGTTATTTTACATTTTTCCTGTCAGACACTCTGGGGAGTCCCGCTGAGCAGCTCTCTGCTGTCTGATGGGAGCTTTCAGCTCGTTGATTACTGGGTGTCATACCTGTGGCGCTGCAGCAGCGGGTGGGGTACACTCTTTGTACAGCAGCTGTCATTCTATGAGAAAGTTTTGTTTGCTGACAAAGAAGAAACAAATATCACATGTTGACTAATGTGTAGTTGATAAGTCTGACAGGGTTTTTGAATATTTCAGGCATATATACTGGAGCACCAACTCTAGAAAATTGCATTTTCTTCTGCTGATTTGGGGCTTTCCGAAACACAGTAGTCAAAGACATCATAAGCATCAGTTTACAGCAGAAGCATGAAAAGCTTTTGTTAAAAGAATGAAAAAGAAGCTATTCAAACCCTTCAAATAAATACATACACACTGTCAACATGCCAGAGCAACACGGAAGAGAAGAGTTGAACTTTTCCTTATATTAATATTATTTTTGGGCCTTTTTGCCTTTTTTGGATAGGACAGCTGAAGAGTGGCAGGAGGAGAGAGAGAGAGTGGGGACCGACATGCAGCAAAGGGACTAGGTCGGATTCGAACCCGCAGCCTCTGCGATGAGGACTATTGCCTCTGTACATGGGGCGCACAACATAACCGCTAGGCTGACAGCGCTCCAAGTCGAGCTTTTCTTAACTTTTACAACCGACGTTGAAAAGTTAGCCTCATCTTGTCATCATCATCATTCGGGGCAACTGTGGCTCAGTGGTAGAGTCGGTCGCCTCTCAACCGGATGGTCGGGGGTTCGATCTCCAGCTCCTGCAACCGAATGTCCGATGTGACCTTGGGCAGGACCCCAAGTTGCTCCCGCCCATTTACCATCTTTTGTGTTATATTACTTTGTTTACTGTGTGGAGGAAGACGTCTTCCAGTGCACATTTTCCCACTTCCACTCCCATCATTTTCTCATCAGCACTAATTTATCTTTCCTCCTCTATCCAAATAGACAAAGACAAACGTTTATCTCACGTCTTCACTTTCTTTTTCACTTCCATTTTCTATTTATTTTTTTATATTTTCTCGTCTGTGTTAATTGTTCACAGGAGAGAGAATGAGAGACTGACCACAGCAAGATCCTTTTTCTTTCAAATATGCATGCACTTTTTAACTCAACAATCCATCCATCCATCTCTCATCAATCCATCCAAGCATGCACACACAAACAGAACAACCACCATCTAAGCACAGATTGAATGCAGTGTGAAAAAAGAGTATGTGCATCACAGTATGCACCAATACTTCCACACCAATGCTGAGAACTCTCACTGTTGATCCACGGCTCCATAGCTGTTTTACATATACATTTAATAGATATATGCATATATTCCATACCAGTTATTCTCTTTGATCAGCAAAAAGCTGAGCCTCTAATTTCCACACAAAGTCAGGGACTCACTGCAAACTTCTCGCCGTTTCTAATTATGCAAATGCAGAGCTAGATGACATTCACTGTAACGTTTCCCTTCCCCATTCTTCTTCTTCTCCTCTCTCTCTGCCCTTCTCACATTTGTTCTGTTCTCCAAAGCGCCGCGCTACGTTTAAGAGATACAGCAGGTAAAAGTACACGCTGTGTGCACTTTTTTGAAAAGCACCTTTGTGTTATCTGTTCTGCATACGCTCGTCTTCATGCATAGCACAGCACCTTTATCCGTGGCTGTTTGTGCACGCTGGGAGAGAAAAAGCGATAGAAGGTCCCAATTAATAGCCGTTACGCAAACCGTCTTTTCACTTTGCCGTGCCTCCCAGAGCCTTTAACGTGCTCCGTATGAAACCACATAAATCAGCCACTCAATGAATAATTGAGATGTCCTCGCTGACATCTCTTTCAGATGTGTGCATCGCTGCCTGCAATGGTCCGCCATCCCTGACAGAGATGCAAATGTGGGGAAATGTGTTAGCACCTTTAATTTCTATATTAGCCGTTTTGTTTAGCCGGGTTAGCTCAGGAGACCTGTGGCAGCCGAGGCGGTGAGCTTTACATTCAGAGCCGCTCTGTGCGAGTCCCTCTGATCAGCCAGAGGCTTAGACCGCATGCTGATGGGCTGCTTTAGCAATGCAGATGAGATAATACATCCATATGTATAAATGCTAGCTTTGAGTGTGTGCGTTGAGTTGTGTGTGCGTGCGCTTGTGTTACATTCAGATAGATGGTTCTTCTGTTTTGCTGATGATCTAGCGTGCATATTTTCCCCGGCGTGTGTCGTTGCGAGTGTGTGCGTATGTGCATGTGAGTGATTATGGTTTATGATTATGGCGGCTTGGTGACAGAGGGTGATAACTATTATGTTGATGAAGGCGATGATGAATGTTTTACAGCGATGATGATGATGATAATTACGATCGTTGCCTTGGTTCTTACCTCCATCAGTCTCAGATTGAACACCCTCACGAAGACGCCGGAGCTTCTTTGACTGCTGAAAACTGCAGAGCAGGACCCACATTGACTTCAGCAACACTTTGATTTACATTATATTTCCATTCCAGCCACTTAAGTTGGCGCTCTTATCCCGAGTAATTCAGCATGAAGAGGAAGTGGTTCAGTGTTGTGTTCAGTGGCACTAACTCGATGCCGTTTTGGGCATAGTGGACATGACTGGACTGGATTCTCTGACCTTTTTTAGGAAAGATTTAAATTCAAATAGAATTTTTGACTCTGAGTCAATAATGAACGCGTGTTAATGGTGAATATCTGTTACCATCATGATGTACTCTGCAGTTATCCACTGTAATTTTATAACTTTCATGACAAATAACCTTATCATATCAAAGGTCAAGTTTGTTCTAATCAGAATGATACTGAGATACAACATTTTTTAACCCTAATGTGACCAGGACAATTCCCATTGAGATATAAAATCTCATTTTCAAGTGAGTCCTGGCCAAGACACAGTTCCACACAAAAAACAACAGACCATAATACAGAAACTACATCAGACAGTACGTTTGCATTGTTAAGCAGTTACACATGTGCACACACTGGTGGTCAGATGATCCATCGTCATGGTTTTAAAACCATTCCAAGCTCACAAAATGCTCTCGTTTAAGGTGACTCTTTAACTCAGACCATGACGAAGGAGCAAAAACATAAAAAAGCACTTTTACCAGGTTTACCCTTTAAGAGAGGGTGAGTTTGAGGAATAACATCCGTGATAAGTCCATGAGAGCGAAGGTTACAGCTACTGACAGTTGTTGGAGTCAGTCTAAGAAGGCAGTTCATGTAGAAAGGCCTTATAGAGGAAGATAAACCAATGCTCCATCTTTCTGTTGTATAAGAAAAACAACCCACTTTCTTATACAATACACAACAATGTGTGTGGAAACCTACAGCAGAGAGACCACAATGCCTGCATTGTACAATGAGGCCAACACTTTCAGTAAAGAATATCCTCGTCATCAATCACTGAAGATAACGTTTCTTGAATGAGTTTCTTTGTCGTAATATAAGAAAACAGGATTTGATTCAGTGGAAGAAACACAGTTTTACCCTCATTTCATTTTCTCATTGGAGACACAGCACATGTTGAGAGACATATTCACTCAGCTGATTTTTCAAAGTTCAAATCTGATGATGATCTTCAACAGTTCTCTTTGACCTTAAAAAGCACATCATAGTGAGGTTTGTGATTTCACAGAATGCATTTAAATGTTAGAAGGAAAGTGTGTTGAGAAAATGAATTATGTACAGAATTATAAAGAGAAAGATATCTCAATATAAAGTCAAATAGGTCTCCTTAAAATGAAAAAAAAATATATTTTTTTATATATGAGAAAATTTCAATTTTAATTTGAGTTGCTTGAAAACAACCCAGTCCCCTTTAGAAAATGACATGCTGTATAAGTGTACATTAAGGTAAAACGCCTGAAAATACTACCTCCTCTATTTCTTTAAAGTTTTTTTACACTGAGCTAAAGAACCTTATTTCACTTCACACCTGTATCTGCTTCTGTTATTGTGTTCACTGTTGACACCTGTAAGTCATCGTAGAAGTAGTAATAACATAGTCTGTATATAAACATGGACGTAGTGTCAGTGATGTCACCCATTGGTTTCTGAAGCAGACTTTTGAAAGCCATCAGTGGCGGAGGCCATATTAGAAATGCTGTTTCAAACTAAGTTTCAGTCACCCCGGTAACAGGAAAAGAGCTGAGGCGGGTCTTAAGCCTCCTGATAAACAGCTACAATATGCCCGCCCCTCAGTTAGATCAGCCACGCCCCTTATTATAAATGACTATTACCCTTCAGACAACTTATATATTAAAAAAACACATCCATACAGTGTGTGCAGGTCAAGAAATGAGCTCGTCAGATCAAAGTTGTATTTTGGACCAGGCTGTAAACTTTTTTATTTACGCTGTTTTGAATGGGTGTGTATGGGACTTCCCAGGCTTTTGCAGCCAGCCTGAACAGGACACTTGGGGTGTTTCAGTTTTTTGTACTTATGCATTGGATGTTGCTGCTTGGTCTGCAGTCATTTTTGTAAAAGTTTCTGCTGTTGTTGTGTTGCACTGCGTTTCATAGAGACAAGACATTTCATTCACTTTTACTGCTGCCCAGTAAAAATGCAACACAATATAAAGCACCTTAAACTCTTTGGAACATTGGAAAGGACACATTTTCAATAAAGTCTCAACAAATTCTAACATTATAAATGTTTGAGTGGTATCACAGGAATGTTTTATTGGTATCCATGAAAGGACTCTTAAGTCACTCCTTACTGTTATGAAGATTGTATTTTGTTTAGGGGGGCAGGTTTTATGTTGCTGAATCACATCCCAAACTTGTGTCAGAATCAGAATCAGAAATACTTTATTAATCCCAGAGGGAAATTCGATCGTTACAGTTGCTCCAAAATATACAATATAGCAGTAGAAATATAGTAATACGAATATTAATCAAATAGAATAGGATTGTGTATTGAGTTTATGTTGCACTCTTCTGATAAATCCTGCAGGTTATTGCATCATACAGCATCTCTTTGGCACCTTTTAATCTGGATTTTAACCAGGTCTGGCATGGCAAATGAAACCCTAATTTCTCTTTTGAAGTATGCCCTGCAGCTTGATCCGAGGTGAAGTCCTGCTGTCTTACTTCATCAGCCAGCTTACCCCTAATCAAAAACTTGAAAGACTCAGGTGGGAAGGGGACTTTGCTCGACCATTGCTGGTGTTGTGTACGGGGGATTCGACTGGTGACGGTGTTGTCTCTTTGAGGAAGTCAAGAGGGAATGTGATGATCTCTTCCTCAAGACCTGGGATCAGCTACACATTTCCTCACCTCCCCTTCCCTGTCTTGATAACACTCTCGTCCTTTTCTTCTATAATTGTCTGCCTCTGCTTCCTTTTTTTCCCACATTTTCTGCCTCTTTCTGTCAGTCCCATTCAGGTCTACTTATCCCTACACTCCAACCCCCCACCCCTTTTCTCCCTCATCATTTGCTTCCTTACTACGCTAAAAGCCACTTCTAGGACTTGTCAGTGACTCATTTGTTAACATGAAAGAGGGGAACGAGTGAAAGAGTCTCTTCCAGTGACTGAGTTTTTTAGTCAAGTGTTTAAGGAAGTGACACACAGAGAGGTGGAGGAGAAGGAGGGAGGGAGAGTAAGGGTAGCAATCGAGATAAAAGATGCAGACAAGAGCTTCAGCGTGTCGCGTTTTCCTCCTGCTGCGGCTTCAGATGGTTTTCCCAAGGTAACCCCCAGCTTAGACGCTGAGTGCTAATATCTGGTGACCACCCGCTGGTCTTCAAGAATGCGTGCTGAGTCTTGTGATAGAAGCTCCCAGTTTTGGGTTTATTGATGGCTGTTCTGGATAGTGAAGAGAGATGGAAAGCCTGCAAAACAAACCCTTTTTTTTTTTTTTTTTCCCAGTCAGCCGTTAAAGCAACCATTTTTAAAGGTTAACCTGCTGGCATATTCTACCTGAATGTGTACTTACCAGCAATCTTCAGACTCTTCCACAGACGCCCTGCACATTTCTCTAATTCTCATTTTAGCTGTGGCAATTTAACATCAAGTGCCTCTTTAAGTTCTGACCTTTGCAGTGTTCCTTTGCAGATTAGCAAAACAATACAAACAATTGTCATCAATCTGAGTCAGCAGTAATTTATCATCACATAAACACTGCTCCAAATATGCATAATGGCACAGCCGGCATTAAATTAATGTCCAATTAATCCATTTTAGGCTTCGACTCTTCATCGCTGTTTAGATTTGACAAACAGTGCTGAGAGTTAAATATTTCAAAAGGTCACCGTGGAGTTTTAGTTGGAGGGCTTTGTTTGTTTTGGCTGATGTTACTTTTAAGCTGTATAATGAACATTTAATCTTTAAAATGGTTCATATGACTACTTTAATTATGACGTACCAAAAGAACAGCACAGTCAGCAACAATGCTCAGGTAGGCTGTGGTGTTTAAATGATGCTCAATCAGTGAACGGGGACCTCGGTTGTAACGAGGGGTTATTTGAGTTACTGTTGCCTTTCTATCAGCTCGTACCATTCTGGCCATTCTCCTCTGACCTCTGGTATCAACAAGGCGTTTTCGCCCAGAGAACTGCAGCTCACTGGATATCTTCTCTTTAACGTACCATTCTCTGTTAACCCTTGAGATGGTTGTGCGTGAAAATCCTTTTTAGATTAGCAGTTGCTGAAACACTCAGACCAGCCAGTCTGGCACCAACAACCGTTCACGTTCAAAGTCACTTGAATCAACTTTTTTCCCCATTCTGGTGCTCGGTTTGAACTTCAGAAGATCGTCTTGATCATATCTACATGCCTACATGGATTGAGTTTCTGCCATGTGATAGGCTGATTAGATATTTGCAATAACAAGCAGTTGAACAGCTGTACTTAAAGAGATACTTCACTTCCGTTGAAACATGAATCTGTATTGACATTGGGTCATGTAGTAGAAATGTGAAATTCATTCTCTGCTGCTGAGCTGGCAGTGGCTGGTGGCGGCCAGCAATATTTCAATATAGCCGCGAGACGGTTGCTGCCGACAGGCCGGTTTTGTGTCTCGGCTGCTGCGGCCAGCGGTGGCCCCGGCGGCCAAATATAGAAATATGATTTCCCATCTCAGGGGAAAATGAGGACGGGATGCACGACCATTCAAAAATACTACCAGGTTTCTAATGATACAAAGCTTAATGCAAAGGGGTGAAGTATCCCTTTAATAAAGTGGCCGGTGAGTGTATATCTTTTTAAGTGTTTGATAACTGCATTTCAGGGATCAACGTGTGTGTATGTATCTATCTTAAGAAATCAAACATAGATCAAAGAAAGATATCGTCCGATATATCAGTATTGGATTCTTTTTTCTCCAAAACATTGAAATCTGTATCTGCCTCAAAAATCCCGTATCATTTGGGCCCTTTAGTAACAAGCACACTGTTATTTCTTTGCCAATTTGTAGAGTGATCTGCCTTTTTTCTCTAAAATTCAAACAGGAAATGAAAACAGAATAAATTAATAATAAGTCCCCGTCAGATTGAAGACTTGTTTTTGACAGGGATTGCAGAAAAAAGCTCGGGCGGGGAGTCTGTAGCATGTGTGGAGAAACCCTCTCTTGTCACTCTCTTTTAGTTTCAGTGATTACATTTTAATGAGAAGGGTTCCCCTTGAAACACCATCTGCTTCTGCTTTATGATATTTTACTGATTAATGGAAGCAACACCAAAGTGATCCGTCGACGTCGTCGTCTTGATTCAATTCTCTCTTATTACTTTCACAACGTACTTGGTAATGGCTTATTACATAACACGTCATTAAAATGTGTTTCCTTCTATTTTGTGGTGAGTTCAGAGTAAATTGTCAAAACATCTTTAGAATAACAATTGAAGAGTGAGGTCCTTTCTGAGGTATTAGAGAGATGCCTTTCTCTCTTCTCTTTGATATTTAAGAGCTCATCTCTACCTCATGAAGCTTTAAAAACCTCCCCGGGCAGAGACAGAAGGTGTCGGACATACTAAAGGTGAATGACTTGATTTTATGTCACCAAATAAATATCCCCGTCTCTATCAGCCGACCAGGAGCAGTTACCTGCACAACTGCCAACCTAAGAAATGGGGGGGGGAGGTCACTAAATAGAGCTTGTTTCAACAAACAGAAGGCCGTGGTGAGACATATAAAAAGCATTTTATTCACTAAGGCAACACAGTTGTGTTTGGTCCTGTGTGAAGCTGCTTTGTACCAAAACAAAGGAATATGGATTATTTTTCTCCTGGTGCCACCCATCGCCTCACCACGCAGCCACAGTGATGCTCGTCTTTGTGTTGCTTGTGTATTTCTTTGTTGGCTCAATCTTAAGACTGTCAATAATTCCCCCATTAAATCGTTCCCATAATTCAAAGGCAAGCAAACTCATCAGAGCAATTCTTAGTTTTGCCTCCATTTTCTCCTCCACTCTTCCTTTTCTTCTACTTCTGCCTATTGTTCTCGTGTTTCTCTACAGGTTCAACTGTAGTTGCCCCTTGTATTGAATGTCTTTAGTTCCACCTCCTCCTCCTCCTCCTCCTCCTCCTCCGCCTCCTCTCTACTCGTCCAACAACATCCCTCCACCTCCCTCGTCTTTCTGTCTTCCTCATCTGCATCCTTTGGTTTTTCTCTGCACTGTGTCTAATTCTGTGGGCTGTGAGGAGCAGCAGCAGCAGCGCTCTAAAATAAACATCTCTACTGCAGTCAACTTAGTAATCACCCTCTCTCTGACTTCCTCCTTTGGACTGTTTTTTGCGCCTATCTCCTCTGCTTATCTACAATTCTCGTCAACCGTAGTTTTGCTCTTTAAGATGCTTCGTCATAACATTATCATAATAAAAATGACATTTCTAGTATTTTTTTCAAAGATCACCCTTAGCCCTATAGGAGGGCATTCCATAAGCGCCACCGGTTTGCCAAACAGCCCATTAGTCACTCTATTAGTGTTTCTAGTAAAAAGTTTGACTTAAAAGTTTTTCCCCTGTTTTTCCTAATGGAATAGTTCAGGCGTAACTTAAGACATATCTCAAAAGGTGCGTTAAAGACTGGTACATAATTGATATTTATAGTAAGAAGAAACTAAAAACCCTAAAATGAGGCGACAGTCCCATCACTAATCAGTCTGTATGATAGAATAATGACATTTAGATGTGCCAGAAGCCAGAAAAATGTGTATCCGTAGAATGTTTTAACCGTTTCCAGGCCTACACAGACTGATTAACCATAGATATTTTACACCACAGGTCACACCTACACATTCACAGAGGCTGCTATGTAAAGTGTACATCAGGATTAACTAATCCTATTCATACACATTCACATGCCGCCAACGAAGCAGCAGGAGCAACCTGGGGTTAAGAAGAGTCTTGCCCAAGGACTCATCGGACATGTTGCTGCAGGAGCTGGGGTTGAACCCCCGACCTGCAGGTTGAGAGGTGACCGACTCTACCAACTGAGCCACAGCCGACCCCAAATGATGATGATTAGATGAGGCTAACTACCACAGAGCCACAGCTGAGCCACAGCTGAGCCACTAAAAGAATGACATCATCCAGTCAAGCTCAGGATTGATTTTAAAATACTTCTGACTGTGTTTAAGGCATTAAATGGACTTGCCCCCGCCTACCTCTCAGAACTCCTATCCCCATATAAACCGGTGAGAGATCTTAGGTCATCTGCTCAAAACTTTCTGTCACTGCCTAAATCGAGGACAAGGTGCAATGGGGATCGGGCCTTTTCTATTGCAGGACCAAAACTATGGGACTCTTTGCCCCCAGACATCTGTCTCTCTCCCACTATTGGTGTTTTTAAAACTCGCCTTAAAACAAAACATATTTTTACTCAATTGCTTTTAATGTTCAGTAACCTGTTTTTTTTGTTTTTGTTTTTTAATTGTTGTTATTCTTGTCTGTTACTTTTTAATGCTTTGTTTCTGCAATGTTCAGCACTTTGGATCAATCAATGTTGTGTTTAAAGTGCTATATAAATAAAGTTGATTTGATTTGATCTTAGACATTTCAATCCACAACAGTCAGCAACTAACTAACATCGTCAACACCAGAGCAACATGTATGCATGGTTTTCCCCCCGTCTGGACAGAGGTCAGAGGCATCAGTCGAGTCTAACTATATTCATGTTGTTTTTGTTTTTTGTACTGTGGTTCTTCCCTGCCTTCCCATTTCTAAAAAAAAAAACTCCAAATGCTATTTCCTGCCTAATTGGGCAAATGTTTTGGCCTGAATAGTGAAGAGGGAGGGAATGACACGAGCCTCTGCTGGCTTGGCGTCGGTTCCACTTGGCTCACTCTCTTAATTTGCTTGTTAATTATCACTCTCCACCTAAAAACACCAATACAAACACCTTTGAAGAAGTTCTGAGCTAATCTCTTTCACAGGATCCAAAGCTTTCTTTTTATTTTGCTCACTCAGTTTTATTGGTGGCTTTAATCATTGTCCTGCAATGAAATTATATTAAAGTCTTCCTCGATCTCTCTCAATAGCTCTGACCAGTGTTCAAATGTTTGTCAGTCCCCCAAAATATGTTGAAACTGGTGGTTTTTGCTTCACATGCTTAACGGTGAACCTTGTGGGGCGGCAGTAGTGTTTGGGAACCGGAGGGTCGCTGGTTCCAGTCCTGATGCGTAAGTTGGTCTGCTAGCTGGAGAGGTGACAGGGCACTTCCTGGGTACTGCCAAAGTGCCCTTGAGCAAGGCACCGAACCCCCAACCGCTCTGGTGGGCTCCCTGCTTAGCAGTGTGTAGCAGCCCCACTCTGGCATCTCTCCACTAATGTCCACAGATTCAGATTCAGATTCTTTATTGTCCCACAAGGGGAAATTTGCGTTGCAGCAGGAGCACACAGAAGACAAAAAACACAAGGGTAACATCACCATAGAACATGAACGAAAACAAATTAAAAAAAAATCTGACAGCACAACAAAATATAAAGCCAAATAAAACATTCATGTCCTGTTAGTGCATGTGTGTTATCTGGACCAATGTGTGTGAGAAGCACATCTGTCAATAACAGAATTTCCCTCAGGGATCAATGAAGTATATCAAATAAAAAAATAAAAAGTCTGTCGACATGGTTTTTTGGCTTCTCACAACGTCTTTGCCAGCTGCTTGTCAACAAATGCATGTTGTCTGTCAGGGTGAGGCATAAAAGCACTACAGTAAGGGTGTCTGTACCACAGTGCAGTCTCAGCTCAGAGACCTTTGGCGAGGACCAGAGCGCACCAAACTGAATTCCTACATATTTTCAACTTGCCATACATTGGTCAGAGGAGGCTTCAGGCATCTCGTCCCTGTACCTTGCAGTAACGTCGTCCTCCTATTGTAAAGTTGAGTAAGGAGGATCCCCGTGTGGGTCTCCTGGGGTGCTGGAAATAGATTTGCAAACAGTTTTCACCACAGTAGGAGCTCCTTCAGTTAGCCTGTCTGTCAGATGGGGGATCAACAGAGCATGGTCTTCAGAGAGAGAGAGAGAGAGATACAGAAGGGAGGGAGACATCATTATCATCCACTCTTTCTGTAAGTCTCAGCTGTGGCTCACGACCAACCGAGTTCCACCTGCTTGCAAAGCCCTCGGGCTAAAGTTGAATGTCAAGCAGAGAAAACACTGCAATTATCCATTTACAGATTCTCTGTTTCACATCTCTCTTTCTCTCTGAAGTTTTTCACACATTCCTCCAAAAGCTGTGGTGCGGTGTCTGCTGGGTTTCTACCAGGTGCTGGAACTTCCTCACACATTTCACACACGCAATTAGAAACTTTGAATCATGCATCACGGCGGATGTGTTGATGCGGTTGCTGGGGTTTCTGGTAATGGGGAACTTCATGAATAAATGAAATCCCATGCTAGCCTTCTTACATCCAAGCAGGCCGGGGAAACACAGAGCCCGGCTTTTTATTACAGTGTCACTCTGCAAGCATCTGATGAATGTCATCGGACATCGATTGTTGAAATGAATTATCACTCACTGAAAAGACACAACACACATTTATATGTCGCTACAGGGAAATTGATTTCATTTTCTTTGTGCTTTTGCTGTCTGTTGCTCATTTTTGTCCGCAATCATTTCCATTTCTATCTGCATATTGTACATATTGAGTCTGTCTTCAATGTCACTCCTGATCTTTAGGAATGAGTCCAACTTGTCTGCTTGGAAGAGGGCTTCTCCAAAGAAGTTCAAATATTGAGCGTTTCTGTGAATAACAGATTAATGATCTTATCAAAGGCCTTTTTTTCTGATCAACTTCTTTCATTTTGAGGTTAAGGTACGCTTTTTAAATAAACAAACAATAAACTAAAACTGTCACATTAAAGCTCCTGTGATGAACCTTCTGTTTGAGTTGTTTTTGGCGACCCCTATGGGTAGAGCAGTACGTCACATCTCTTTTGCTGATATCGTCCTCTACATGAGAAATTATGAAAAATCTCATCCTGCTTTCCTTTAACAGATAATATCACTCAGTGGGAATCTTGTTGAAAATGTCAACAAAGGCTGGTCTCTCAGCGTGCTGTTAATGGTCTCGTCTGACTAGTACACCACATAAGCATCAAAGTTTATGATATAGAAATGATCATCTTGTCACTGTTGGTCTTGTTTGCTTTTGTAGATCACATCGAGGCATCAGTGTTCATGTCAGTCTGTTTCATAACCAGTTAGAAACTCCTCACTGAAGCTTTAAGGTTCTTTCCGATGTATCTTCCTTTTGGGTTTCCATTTAACCACAGACTGTGTTTAAACGTTGTCTCAGTGACGTCTCTCTTTGGTTTCTGAAGTGGACTTTGATGCTCATTGGTAGTGGTTGCCATGTTAAAAATGTTTTCTCAAACTAACTAACTGTTAGGGCAACCCAATAAAAGAGGCAAAGAGTTGGAGCTCGGGCAGGCCTTACGCCTCCAGACAAACAGCTACAATGCTCCTGTCAGTCAGTTTAGCCAGGCCCCTTTTTATGAATAACTCTTATCCTTCATCAGAATTTTACCTCCCCCCGCAGTGTGTGCCAATGGGCTATTCAGACCAAATTAGTTTTTTTGTTATTTTGAAGCAAGCTGTAGACATGATTATTTCTGCTGGGTGAATAGGACTTATGGGGCTTTTACAGCCAGCCTCAAGTGGACACTTGGAGACAGCTGTTGGTAGAGTTGGTCGTCTCTGAACCGGAAGGTCGGGTGTTTGATCCACAGCTCCTGCAGCCACATGTCCAATATGTCCATGGGCAAGACACTTAACCCCAAGTTGCTCCCGTACTTGGGCGGCGGAGTATAAATGTGCATGATTGGGATTAGTTACTCCCAATGGTCACTTAACATAGCAAACTATGTAATGGGTTCTTGATGACTGCAGTTTTTCTTACTTCTGCATTGGCTTAATAGGTTTCCGCTTGCATTTTACAAAGAGGTTTCCCACCTTTTTTCATTGGCAGATTTTATTGGCATGCTTCAGAATAACTTCACTTAAGTGCTGCTAAAGATGGCTGTCTCATGCACTTAGCTCGCACTATGCCTCCTGTTTAAACATAGTGGAGGAGAGATTAAGGATATGACTTCATGTCGAGCGTACAGGAGGAAGACGAGTAGAAGGAGAGTTTTTCTGGGTTAAAAACACAACATGTAGTAGTAGAAAACGCTGCAACTGTAAATCGGTGAAACTCCATTGAGTGTAAACAAAGTAAACTCCCTTTCCACTCGCACATGGTGAATGTTTCCAGACTGTTACCTGCTGCGTTCACATATCCTTGAAGTCATTCAAACGTTTTCTAGTGGGAGGGGGTTACAAAGTAAAAGATTCTGCTGTTTGCATCCACACATGCATCCCTCCAGGACGATGAATGGAAATGTTCAAGAGTGTATAGGGCTTCCCTGAAAGGGCCTATTACATAAGAAACCCATTGTGCAAGAGGCACAGACAATTTCCTGCACCTACATCATGTCTCAATAGACCAAAATACCATCAAGTTTGTAAGGAGTAGTGTATGTTTGACCTTTCACTGCACAGTATGGCCTGAAGCTGAATGCATTGAGTTTGCACCTGACGTAGGTGAGCCAATTTTCCTGGAAGAGTCTGTATCATAAAGACGTGAACTACAGCACTTCACTGTCAAACGAAAAACCCTTTCTCAGCAGCATAAATCGCTCTTATTCCAGTAACCAAAAGTGGATTTTTCCATCTCATTTGCTGTCATTGAGGTTATATTTTCATCAAACGTATTATTATGCTTTCTCAGATATTCTCATAACCATTTAAATACTGACAATAACACCCTGTCCATCACAGCGGAGCTTTTAACAACAGCCAAAACCCTTCAAACCTTTTCCACGAGGTGTCTCTGAACTGTGATTACAGCCCCTGTTCTTTTTTGAAGACAGCTTTCATAGAAAATAAAATCAAAGCAACCGGCGTTCAAATATTCAAGGAGGCTGCAGTTTGGATGTGGCTGAGATTTTTTGTCAGAGATAAAGAGACTCTATTTTTGTTTAGATGGGCGGAGGGAGCTGTTAGCTGTTCATAGAGGCTAATGCGTTGCCATAAATAAATATGTCGAAGAGACGGTGGAAAGTGGATTAAGCTCGCTGTGTTAAAACTGCCCCATGTGAGCAGACATCTGATATCTGAGAGACTATAGAAGCCATGGAGCTATCATCACATCTTTGCTAATGCAGCTCATAGAGTACAAACACATATATAGACATGTGACCCTTTGCACCCGCTGCAGTCTGGCTTTGAAGCACGTTTCAGTTATTACTGCTTATGTAATTAAGGTTTTCAAGATAACTTTTACTCCCACATGTCACACATAAAACACCTGAAATGTGACGAGATCCCTGTTTCCACCAAGCAGTCCGGTTCATTTCGGTACCTTTTTATTGCCGTTTCCACCATCAAAAGTTTGGAATGGTACCAAAATAAGGGATCTGTACCGTCCTACTTTTTTTGGTACCCTTCTGTTTGGGTGCCAAGGGTACCGATCCAACCCCAAAGGGTCCCTTCATTACTGTGTCCCTGTTCTTCTTGAACGTTTAACTCAATTAATAGCTGCCTACTGTGTTGGGTTGTTATGATGTCACACTGTTACATAGCTGACTCGGCTATCTCCGTCTGGCTTACACTCTTTACCAAATAAGGGTACGGTTTGGCTGTGGAAACGCAAGCAAGTTTAGGATTTACCGTACCGAACTGAACCAAACTGTACTGATCCAAACCGGACTGCTTGGTGGAAACTGGGCTTTTTTTGGGTCAAGTTTGATATTTTGTTAATTCCAGTGTTAAGTACTCATTTCCTGTTTTTGTGCACCTGCTGCACGCTGCATGGAGTGTATACTCTGTGAATGTCATTAAACGGCTGCATTACGTTTCCTGTTCTCCAGTATGTTGTTCTCCGCTCTTTTCTTGATAGTGTGTTTCCGCTAAGCGTAGCAAGGCAAATATTCTCACTCTCATCGCTTCGTCTTCTACTTTCACGTCTTTTTTTAAATGAAGTCTAACAGGGCTAGTCTCTCGCTGTGTGGTGCATATAACATGAACAGCCAGGTAAGGAGAATATCCGGAGCAGTCCTCCTGATATTATCTAGATATTTTCAGTAGTACATATCTGAAAACGGCTTTAGTGTACCTTCCCTCTCGTTGTCAGTTCATCGGCAGGTTTTCCCCGTGTTCCTGTTTTGAAGTTTCCTTGTGACTCTTGGTTTTCTCCTTTTGGATTTTGAAAAGTAAGCCAGGTATCGCCTTTTTGTTTTAATTAATAGTTGAGTTTTTGTTATCTGCACTCGGGTCCTCATCTAGACACTTTGAGGTCCTTGGCATGGATGACATCTGATGGAAATAGAAACATTTGTCCTGAAAGGTTCTGGATTTAGTCATTTGTCGTGCTTGTAAGGACTGCATGTTTGGGGTATTTCAGCAGAACATGAAGTCAACTAAAGAGAACAAGCCTTACTCTGATACATGTTTAGAACCTAACTTCATATTACAGCCACTGTTCAGGATGACCTTCACTTTCCTTTCATTGATTTTTTTCCCACAATTACGGAGTGTGTTAGGCTGATGTGTGGAAATTCAGCGTTCCAGTGTTTTGTACATTTATTATGTATTAGATTGTGAAGGTGATTTAAATGTGCATAATTTTCCATATTGTTTGGCGCCTAAATAAAACAGATGGAGACCTTGAGTGTTTTTTTCTCACATGGAAATGAAGCCGATGTTTAACCTTAACGTTAGTTATAAACTCTGAATAAAGAAAAGAGCAAAATCTCTTACTCTTCAGGCCACAAGTGCAATTATTTAATGTTGTTAGTAGCTAAAAAGAACATCACAAAATGGGAATTTGTGGCCTCCCACTTCACTTGAATTGCAAACTGGTTCTAAAAATGTGCTACATATTGAAAATGCTGCATAGTACGTCATGATGAGGTCTTTTAAGAGTGTCTTGGCTTATTTGGATATTCAGCTATTTTCCAGCTTGAGAAAACTTCAGAATAAAGTCAAAGTAGTTTGGATTCACCCTGAATGAGGCTGTCAATGTAACGTGGCACTGATCAGTCAGCATAAATAGAAGGCGTGAGAGACATGCACGCAACCAGACCACATAAAGTCAGCGCATGTCTCCTGAGTTGCAAAGAAAAGTCTCCAGAACTAAGATGCACTTCTTTAGGTCAGACATAAAATGCTGAGATGACAACTTCAAGCCCATTAGTGTCCTTGTCTGTTCTCATCACGTCAACCACTACCGTCATTTACTAGATTCACTTCCTTCCTTTCAGCTGCTCTACATACAACAGGTTATTGAATGTCGGGGCTTTTCAAACTCTAAATCTTTGAGCCACTGTTTGCATTGTACCCAAAGATCTACAGAAGACTGATCAGCTGATTGGACAGTTTTCTTTCCTTGAGGACTTTTGGAAAATGTTTGGCATATCTTTCTTTCCCAGATTTGAATGAGTTAGGACTTAGAAGAATTAGCTGAAGTAGATTAATAACCTCAGAAAGCTCACTGAACTGCTGTCAGCTGTCAAAACTGCTGACTGGGTTGGAAAGTCAACCAAATGAGCGGGCGACACAATAACACCCAACTTCCTTTGCTGCACCCGGACCTTTCACCTCACACAGTATCACAGTACTTTTTGAATTTCACCCCAATTCCTGAAAACTTGGAGCATGGTGTAAAATGTTAAAACAACGAGAATGTGAAGACTTGTAAAACATTGAAATCCTGTTTGATTTGTTTGAATTGCACAAAGACAAATATTGATTGTAAAAACTGACATTTCGTTGTTTATGGAAAAGTATATACATACACACATGTGTAGCATTCATTTCAAACTCTTCAGTTCTTTCCTGAAGTCTTGAATTCTACTTTATATTACAGCAGTTGTTACTGCTGATGAATGTGCTCTCACCGCTGCAAAGACCCTCTAACCTTTGAGTCTATCATTTTCTTTGATCACAGTGTAGATTGATAAACCTAAAGATAAGGAATCATTGGATGAGATATGTGGTATTTCATTCATCCCCGATTGGCTCAGCTCACCCATTTAAATGATGGTACAGGCTTTCAGATCACGTCTTCTGATATACTGTGAAAAGTCTTTTTCTGCATCTTTTCAAAAACATCAACCCTCGTCTAGACGTGTACGACAGTGATTCTGAAATATTAACAGCGAGACATTTGGAACATCCGACAAAGCTCCAGCCTTCAGTCTCCTCTTAATGGCTGCCTAAAAATGTCACATCTTTCATGTTTGTCATGAAGCCTTGGCTGAACTGCATCGCCCAAGCTGACTAAAGATCTCTGAGTAAAAGAGCAGGGTAACTCACGATGGGATATGAAGATACACCATACGTATGAAAAGACAAGACGTTACACGATGCAATATGAAGGAGTGATGGAGCGGATCTTAAATCTCACCGTTCAGAACGCATCATAGATTTTGGTCACACATCTGCCTACAGGCATGACACAAATGCTGCCTTCTGTTCACTGAGAGGCTGCAGCATCAGCACATTTATCTTACAAAATGATAACAAATCACAAATCGCATGCGGCCAGAATCGTTGGGGGTTGATCCCACGGATCACGGATCAATTGTGGAACGGCCTCACGGGTTGCCCGGGGAGGGGGGGGGCAAGAACGATATGCAAGCAACAGGTAACTTTCTGAGGGTGATTTGCTGTTGGTTTGGTGTCTGTTTGGGCGTAATGTTGATTGGTGATGGGATATATGATGGGGAATCTGTAGTTTTAATTTGATATTGACTGAATGCTCTATGAGGTCCCTTGTCTGACTTCCTGTCCAGGTGGATCTGCTCTGTTTGCCTTGACACATGCTTGCATCAAAAAAAGCGGAGCAGAGGGGAGTAGCACTGCTGGCACAAGCCGGAGATGGACCTTTGTGCGTGCTGTTGTGAGCATGCACAAACTTTGACATTTTTGAGAGAAGAAAGTTGAAGTTTGAGCCGGACATCCCCACCAGAACAAGTGACTGACGGCAAAGAAACTGGGAAGCATGATTTAAGAACATCGGTGGTTCATGAAAACTTAGGACCAAGGATGGCAAGGTGAGGAAGTGGAAAGATTGAAAAACTTCTTTAAAGAAATTCATAGTCGAGGTTTCTCAGGACTAAATGATCCTCTAAACTTCTAGCTTTGTCATTTTTATTTTTATTGATTCCATGAAATGTCTAAATGTTTAAAAATGGCCGTCAGTCTCTTCCTGAAGACATTCACATGCTCGTCCTTGCTTGTACGCCTAAAAAGTTCCAGAAAAGAGAAACCCTCGCTATCTCATCCCCACTTCTCCCAAACTGTTGCTTGTTGTGGGATTGAATGTCAAATTGAAGGGTTTTGAAAATTGCCGGATGCAGCTTCGACCATTCTGACACCTGAATGGTGTCGGGAGTTTCGGTCGTTTGTAGATTGACGGCTCTTCTGTTGGAGTACTCTGGAGCCTTTATATCCATCTTCTCTGCACCATGGGTTGTTTTGTCGCGATCAAGCACTTCAGTCCATTCAATCCACTCTGGCTTCTTGACCATATGTGTGTAACTTCTTGTTGGTAATAGCAGTTCTGAAAACCTTTTGGACCATGTGTGTATTTGGAATGGAGCATGAAGTTCAACATTTCAGCTCACTTCTGACATTCTTGCTTTTTGTTTACTTTACTTTTCCACTTGCCTGGTAGGCGGGGAGCCTTGCCTACGTACATTGGTCGATTTCAAGATCAATTTCTGCTTCTTTTATTTACAGGAATCAAGTCTGATTTTCTTGTTGTCGTGTTGTTCAAAATTGAATTCTCGAAAAAAAGCCGCTCTACTCTCTCTTTTGTCTATTTGTGTTTCTTGTTTTTTTTCCACTGTGAAAATGAAACCCCGGCACTCCCTATTTTTCTCCTTCTCTTTGTTGTAATAGGCTCATCTCTCCTTCTCTCTCTGCTCCCTCTATCTATCGTGAGTCTGAATAAAGAAGGTAATGGGCCATGGAAATGGTGCCAGCACAGTCATGCCTATAAACACACTCTTTCCCTCTTATGTGCTTCACTATGTGAGTGAAAACACACATTTACAAGGATGAGAGGACGTCTTTTTGTCACCCATCTCATTTAGTTATTGTCAGAGACTGTAAGAGCCCCCCCCAAAAAAATGTGATCAACAAAAGAAGTAGAAAAAAAGTTTGTATTTTTTGCTTGTAGAATACTCGATGACTAAGTTCTGACTTTGTCACCTTTTATACTTTTATAACTTTATTGAATAATCAGACAAGCTTACTTTCAGTTTATCTGAGGTAAACCGCCGTTACTGTTGATGTTTGTGATTCTAAAGACGTGTCCTACGTGCCCTCAGGTGTACATCCGTATCCTGGACAACGAGTGGAACGTGTACAGGCGTTACACCGAGTTCAGGGAGCTCCACAATCACCTGAGAATCCACTTCCCACAGGTGGACACCTTCAACTTCCCACCCAAGAAAGCCATAGGGAACAAGGTGAGCTTCATGCTTCCATTATTCTCTTTGCTTCTTCTTTCCCTTTTGCTCTTTTCAGTTGATGTACGGCTAACAAACTTTAAAACACTTGCTCCTACTGGACCAGATAAGCACAACAGTTGCTGTTAGCCATCGCTCACCCTCGTTCCCCCTCGTCTCATGTTCCCTGTAGATCAGTGCTGTCAACCTTTCAGACTTCTAATGGCCCTTAAAGTAGTTTACAACATTACGGGTAGAACATCAATCTTTTAAAATACTTGATATATCTTTATTTTAGTTTCAGACTGTATTACTCAAGCAGAGTTATCATTTCTATACATCAACGGGGAACCTTCACAGAGGACTATTAATAGAATATCTTTATTTTTCATCATTGTGCATGTACTAGGGGAAAATTGGTCACTGCAAAATCCTTCATGAAGTGCCAGTTTCAGTAAAGTGCCTGTTATAAAAGAGCTTCTTAAATAATGTTTAAAAAAATTAGAGATTTCAGTTGCCCACAGATTTAAATTAGCTGTAGCTTCCAAGCACAGATGTGCTATTGATAGTTATGGTTGTCTGTCTCTGTGTGGACAATCACTCTTCACTCCAGGGAGAGGTGGCGTTTTTAAATTTTACATACTGTAATTAATGTATATATATTAATCCCTGATGGAAATTCTGGTTTTACTCTCTGTTATTGAGAGACATTTTTATCTGTTCTTCCTACTGATTTTTGGTGTTATGAGCAACTCTAGCAAACAGATTTCCTCCTAGGATTAATAAAGTGTTTCTCATTCTGATTCTGGCATGCTTCTCACACACTTGCACAAACTGGACCTGTGGACATGCATTAATGAAGAGATGTCAGAATGGGGTTGCTACGCAGGGAGCAAACCAGAGCGGCTGCCTTGCTCAAGGGCACCTCGGCAGCAGTCAGGAAGTGACCTGGCACATCTCCTGCTCCCAGATCAACTTCCATATTATGGTCCGCACTGGGATTTGAACTGGCGACCCTCCGGTTTCCAACCCAAGTCCCTTCAGACTGAGCTGCTACAGCCAGACCAATAAAAGATTCTGTCCCAACCCATCTTTAACCAGTCGTAAAAATGTATATCAGCCAATGAAAATGTATCTTAGGTTGTAAAATGTTAAACCCCGTAGAGCAAATGAGGCATGGTGAGGTTAAATAGCTCAAGGTTAGTTGAGTTAGTTACCAGCACCTCGTCTTTCTCCATCTTTTTACTCTTATACAACATGCACACTCACTCTGACTGTAAAGAGAACAATGGCCACTCCAGATCTCTGTTTCTCTTCTTACTCTTCCAGTTATAAAGGCAGTGCTCCTCTACGTCTCTCCTCATTCTCCTCTGCTTTACATCCTGTTCTCCTCTGTCCCACTCCAACCTTTGGGAGATAATTTGGTTCTGACCCCGATTCTCTGGTTGGTGGGATTTGACTCTACCACAGCCAAACGCTCCGGACGGACTCCCCACCTTCAAAGACACTGCACTTTCACGGCTATAGAAGCTGGACTCAATGATGAGTTCCCCTGAAAATGGGAGAAAAGCTTGAGTGTGCATGTACAGTATGTGAGTGTTTGTGTGTCTGAGTGTGGGTCTGTATGACTGTGTGGTAACATGTGAAAAAGCAGCTGTTTATAAAAGGCATAGACTGTGTCATAGTGTCTACAAAAGCTCTCTGGAAGCCCATTCCACTGCTGGTTTGTGTGAATTATTGGTTTTCACCATCTCCAGCAGGTCAGCCATAACTGTATGGAGAGCAGTGTTACGCTCTGACCACATTTTGAAGCTTCAACACCACTGCTGGAAGAACCAACTCACTTGATGCTCAATTCACTCTTATTTTAAAAACTTTAAGTAAACTTAACACCGAACTTGTTCTTGCCCGGGAAGAGGTGTTTTGAGTTTTGCCTCAATGCATTGATGTGAAGTCTAGTCAATACACCAATGATCCCACTGCTGGAAGTCAACTAACTTGGTTTCACCATGGAGACCAGCTTTCTTGTTAACACATTTGTATTCCAGTTCATTACTCAAAAACCTAAAAAAAAGCCAAAAGAAAACTCATCTCTGCTTTGTTTTCTCCTTTACTAACCAGGGGCCAATTTGACAAAGATGTTTTTCTGATCACTTGATATATATTTATGATGAAAACTCTGGCAACTCCCTTTACAAGTGGTCTTTGCCTACAATTTTTTTGATTTGTGAAGCTCCAGGGGGATATCAACATTCCTGCAATGTTCTGAAGTATGGCCTTGAGTGACCTGTCCTTCAGACAAAGATGACTTTACCTTGAGAAGCAAAGAATGGCTCGCATGCTGCATATTTATTGAGTCCAAGCTGAGAATCTTGGACCTTTAAGATCTCTATTTTCATCTTTTTTTGTACTATTTTGTGTTGTTTGTTTGTTTTCTACCAAACCCCGTTTGAATCTGTTGTTCATGATGAAAATCTCCACTCGGACTGTCTTCTGAATGTAGATAGTTTGTACATCGGGAGTTAGAAATATCTGCTGATATGTCTTTGACCCAAAATGTCAGACTGAATCTTTCTAGTTTAAAGTGCCTATGATGAGGTATTAGCTGGATATGAAGGACGGAAATTAGTATCAATGCCTTTTTATGACCTTCAAAAGCAAAGAAGGCCATCAGGGTCAAGACTGGTTGGTTGTGTCGAATAGGTTAAATGCTTTGAAGCAGTGACAGAGGGCAGCTGTAACAGAACGCTGCTGAGTGTTTATTGGCATTTTCCACATTTTTCTTTGTACAGTGAGTGATGCAATTAACAGCAGATTATTTCAGAAAAAAATCAATGCAGAATCAATTACAGGAGCTTTAATTACTTACCCACTTGTTCTCTGACAATTTAAAAGTTCAACATTGTTACCTAAAGTTTTTTTATTTATTTAACCATGTTGTTGTGGTTGTTCCCATTGAGATTAAGAACCTCTTTTCCAATGGAGACCTGGGCAAGATGGTCAGAAGCAAAAACACAAAGTTACTGACAGAGACAATTTAAAACGTAAATGGATATAATGTAATCGTGGTCATCACATAAAGCTTTTTGATTAAAATGTAGATGTAATGTATTTATTTTTCTGAGGAAACCATGGTATCATATGAACTGGTATCAAAATGGCATGTTGGACCAAAAGTGGCAGAAAAGTTAATAACGCTGCTATAATGAGTCTTTCTGCTTCCTTATTAAGATTTCCTGAGGTTAGAAAAATCTGAAATGTTCACACAGAGGTCTGGTCTACTCACAAACTTTCACTAAGAATGAAAGAGAACTTTCCTGAAGGTGATGCTGTTTTAACCACGTCATGGTCAACATTTTGTAGAATTAATTAAACATCAGCCATGCATGGTACGGCTTTACCAATTTCATCAGCGCATATTTTCAGTTGGAGAATATTCTCTACCCCTAAAGCTAATGGAAAATATGAAGTCCTCCGAGCTGTAAAATTAATTAAATTCAACTATTTGGTCATATTTCAATAACTAGCTTCTCCAGCAACAGAAGTTTTGAGAAACTTACCAACAGAAAAAACAGAACCGCAGGCCTTCTGAGCCAGACTGAAATGAAATGAGGCAGCAGGTGGAAGGCTTTGTAGCTTAAAGATCTGATGAGCAGCAGATTGGTGAAGTATGTGTGTTAATGTTTAATGTGTGTGTGCATTCATAACATGCATTTCTCTGCCTTTAGAAGCTGCACAGTATAAAAGTGGATGTAAACCTTGTGTTTGTCAGAGAGAGAGGAGATGCTGAAGTGTGTCTGTGTGTATACCTCAGAAGTGAGTCTCTGCAGCATGGAGTGTGTATTTTGTTTATTCTGGTGTGTGTATAGTGATTGTGTAGTTTTCTCAGAAATCGGCAGGGTTTGCCTGTATTTTTCAATCCAGTCAGTATTTGTTTCTGGCTATCTACTTTAGAGTCCAGTCCAATCCAGCTTAATTTAGAGAGCCCATTTTATAAAACAGCCGTGTTTACCAAAGTGCTTTTCAGTCCACAGAATTCAGTGGTTACACATGAATAAATGAAATAAGAAAAAAAGGATAAAATAGAAAAAAAAACATAAAGAGAGGGTAAAACAGTAAGAGACAGAAGGACCCACCAATCTCATGCCGAAAAAAGCCAAGGCGTAAAAATTATTTTTAAGACCAGATTTAAAAACAAGCAGTGTGGGAGACAGCCTGACATGGGCTGGCGGGGCAGCTCACTCCACAGTGAAGGAGCTATAGTTGAAAAATCCCATTCTCCTCTGGTATGCAGCCTTGTCTTTGGAATCTTGTCTCAGGATCTCACATGAAGTGCATTACAGTTGTCCAGACAGGTGTGATAAAAGCTTGAATCAGATGTTCAAAATGCATAATTAATGTTTGCAATATGCTAGTTCTAACCTCAGACGTTAGACGTACGTTCATGACAAAATAAGTTGTGTACCCGAACTCAATGTTAAAAAGCATGTATATCTGCGGTCACAGCCTAGTCACAAACTAAAAGTTTACCCCTGTGCTTTTTTTTATTACAAGAAAGAAATGAGCTTTTCAGACCATATCTGTTTTTGTACCAGGCTGACATGTTTATTTCAATCCGGGCTTTTTAAAATGGGACTAAATGGAGATGCCTTGGCTTTTGCAGCCAGCCTCAAGTGGACACTTGGGAAACTGCCAACTTTACTTGGGTATGAAGCATATATTTAAACCTGCAATGTTACAGATGTAACGTCACATTTGTAACTCATGCATGACATTTAAATAACCAGCTAACTTAGTTAGAGCAAAATCAGAATATTTCTTCTAATCCCTACAATGTAGTTCTCCAAACATAAAATTAATCGTCCTGCGAGCATTTCACAATGGGGTCATATTTGAAGGTTGAAACCCACAACCGTTTTGGTTGTTTTTTGGTTGTAGGTCATGTTAGAGGTTATTGTAAGTCGGAGTTCAAGTGAATTTGAATTAAACCCATTCGTCCATAGCACAATGCCTACTCTCATACATACAGGTCAAGCTGGTTGTTGCAGTTTGGATTTCTTTGTTTTTCATATAATAAAGGGTAACAGCTCTATTACACTCATGTATACTTACTAGCGGTGTTCATGGGATATTTACTACATTACAAGGAACTTAACCAACAGCTATTGATAGGAAAACATGGCACCATTAATAGGACTTTATGTCTTGTGTGTTTGATACTGATTTTTATAAAACAGGAACCAACATCACTGCTGTGGAGTGTTAAAGTGGTAAAAACTATACAAGTTGAGTTTGCATTCGCTGCACCTGCACCCATTTTGAAATAATATACGATTGAAATTCAGCCGAGCATACAGTATTCCATCAGTCAACATCTATACAGGCCCCATTTCTGAAGTGTTTTCAAAAAGGTACACGTGTTTATAAAATGCTCAATATAGGATGGTGGATGATTCTGAGGTTTTTTTTCACTTCCAATCTCAGTTGACAGCTTGTCAAAACATTTAGACTACGACTATGTTGAAAAGCTGTGTTGATAGAAGGTGTTGCGGTGTTGCATCCTCTTTCCCAGTCCATCTGTTTCTGTTTTTGTCTCTCTTTGTTCATGTGATTTGTTTGCTTTTGTCACCTCTGTCGCTCTGTTTTTTAATACTCTCCAACTCTCTGCCTTTTTCCTGCTTTCATCTATCACACAACAGAACTTTGACTACAGTTTTGCACACCAAACTTGACTTTGACATGAACATACATTAAACACATGCTGTAAAGCCTCTCACTATAATATGCATGTAACGATGGAGACATTTTGTCAGGAACAGGATACTATAGGTGTTATGTGACAAGAAAAAAGACCTTCAAAAGCCTTTTAACGGCACCGTGGAATATCTGCTCTGGTAAGGATGAAACATATGAACTGTCAGTGCTGATCAGGTGGCAGGGGGAATGTGCACACATGTAAACCTTTTACTAGATAGATCATATGCCAAGACTAGCTCATCACCACACATACACACTTCCCAGAATGATTGACAACTCAAAGGGAAACACAGCTGTAGTTGTCAAGGAGCGTCTGCGCTGCATTGGATTTAAGTCTTTGCTAATCTTACAGAGGAACATCGTCCACACACTTAGAACATGTAGCAGCCTACCTGTATGAATATTTCCACTTTAGGGAGATTATTAATGCTTACTCTTGACTCCCCAGACAGCTCTCGTGCCTGTATTTTGTGATTAGACGGTTTGTTAATATTCTGCCCTGAGTGATGTCAGGACTTATCAGCTGGTGCAACTTGTACAGAAGATAAATCACAGAGTAGTTTAACGGTTGTGAGCTTACATCCAGCATGCTCTTTAGTAAATGTAGCTTCTGATGATATGTTCACACTCATGATGAAGAACTACTCCACAGCCATGGGCAAGGGATCAGAGACTTGAAAATGTCGCCAATATGTTGCTGCGGCGATCAACAAATGCATTGGTAACAGAAGATATGAACACCCTGAACCAGGGTGTCCATGCTTGTCAGGGAGGATGGTCAAAGAAGAACCCAAGAACAGCTCTGTTGGCTTGGTTGTCATATGACAAAATGAGTGCTAAGATTTGATCTGGCGTTTTCTTTGAAGTTGGGAACCACCTTTGGTCTCTGAGGCAACAAAGCAGCTCATCTTGCTTGGGCTAACTTTGTCTTGATAGGAGAGTATAGAGAAGGGTTAGCCAGGGAAAGGGGTAGAAGTCCAGGTTTATACTGGTTGAGGTGGAAGGTTGGGAGTTGGAAAGTCATTGGGCATCATTGTAAAATGCACGAGAGGAGCCATTGACTACATTGGAAGTGAAGCTGGAAGAGAAAGCAGATGACTCTGGTTGAAAAGTGGGTAGAAATCAACTTTGACAACATCCGTCCAATCACCTAGACCAGGGTTTCTGTTGCCAGACCCAGAACATCCAGTTGAGCCTCCACAGATACAAATCCAATGATTTGTCCTGTTAAATGCATCAGAAGATGTACCTACAACTGAACCAACTGTGGGTTGACCTTCACACTCTGTACATGAGTAATCATCTACTTATATGAATTTTAAGTGATATGAAGATGATACTAATATCTTCATCTATATCTGTAGAAGTATAATGAACCTAGAAGAAGCTGGGGATCAGACTGAAACCCTTTTGATAAAAAGACGACCCAGTCTACCTCCCAGCAACAGCTGTCCATTTACCTTTGAATTGCCTACAGTTTCCACTTCAAGATGTGATCATTGAAAGTAGCTCAACGATCAAGAACTGCTTGTTTCTTTCTTCAGTTGAAGTTGAGAGTTCGAGTGGAAACCAATTACTTTAACTTCTTCATATTTGTCCTGTTTCTGCCATAGTTTACATTGACACCTTATTTGAGCCAGTTTGGAATCAGATATGTTTTATTAATTTGCCAAAGGAGTGGTTGTTTTCTTTATCTAATTGGATCCACTCTCAAGAAACCAATCTAGGCTGTAGGTGGAAGTTGTCAAAGCGCCATACACCATTAAGGACTTGCATACAACACAGTATTGTGTGTGAAGGATTTGAACTTGAAGAGCTTACACATAGTCCAAGTGAACCTTAGAGACCAATTATATCTTAAAGAATAAACAAATGTCATTCAATAATGGTTATAATGAGCAAAACTTTTTCAAATGAGTCCAGTTTCAGCAGATGACTAGACGGCTTTCTCTGAAATCCAAGAATTCTGCCTACACTGAGTCAGGGGTCAGTGGCTCTCCCAAAATAAAGTATCTGTTCAAAACTTCCAACCACGTTTTCTTGTGAAGCTTATTTCTTATAGTACAAGAAATTATGAAGTTCAATGATCTCTTTCATCCAGACTTTTTAAATAGAGGGAGGCAGTTAATTAACCTTTAAGCTTCCAGTTGAGAGACGACAGACTCTACCAACTGAGCCAAAATGTTCCCATTTAGAATCTAGTCGGATGTGTACTTATGAACACTATTTTAAAGGGGGGAAAAATAAACAAACGGAATCTTTTGTAGGGTTATTTTCAGTGAGATGAATATCGTTTTAGGTCACAGCAGCCAGTGGCATAGTTTGACCAGTGGGCGCGCACTGTAGCTGTTCCCACTCAACATTCTTGAAGCCAAAATATGACGCTTAGGGGGCACTACCATCTTGCGATTTTGACGTCATTTGGAGCCAGAGTCTGCGCAGTAGGGTCCGGGGGCAGGAGCCCTGGTAACACGCCCCGCCCATTTAGCGTACTGCCCTGATGACTTACGCAGCCCAGCTACGCCGAAAGCGCTCTGCCGGTCTACGAGTCTTATGAAGAAATGTGTAAGTACAACAAACCACCGTATTCAAAGTCTAATATTTAAACACAGTGTTTTAAAAAATCCAGCTATTTTGATCATTATTGAAAATACGTGGGCTGCTGGGTCCTCTGTTTTTAAGGAAATCGTTCTATATTTAAGCTATATTTAAGCTAGGTTAGCACCACAGACCGTAGACTACAGGTGGTAAGATATGTTGTATTCTGTTACAAACTGATAGTCTGTAATGTGATTCATGTCTGCTTTTCTAATATATTTAAGTAAACAGTAAATCAATTGTTTTTTGTATCTTCATTTAGGCAAAGAAGAGATAAAAGCAGCTGGTCTGACATCTTCCACAGAAGTGAAGTGTAAGTTAAAATCATCTGTTAAAAGTTATATATCCTGTGATTGTTTTTTAAGTTTCATAAGAGGATTGTAAAAACAAGCTATTGTTAACAATACAGTCTTCTAAAATAAAAATCACACTGAGTCATACACCAGCTAAATGTTAAATAGAAAGGTGATGTTTTCTTTTCCATTTTACAATCAACAGAACCTAAAAATGACTCATTTCAACCTTCATCTGCACACCTGTTACAATGGTCAGGCTGGGGTCGCTTAGTTTGAAGGAACCTCCTCCTTTTTTCATCTGTGCCAGATGCCCTGCTCATCCACTGTGGTAGAAATGACCTTACACCAGCAGCTCTCCCAGATTAATCACCCAGAGGAGCTGATCGACGTCTGCACAACTGAAGAAGGTGGACAGAGTCTGGTGCTTTGTGACAGTGAGAAGGCTACCAAAGTCATCCTCAGATAAAACACAGAGATCCTGGTCAATATTCAATGCTGCTATTTTTCTTTCCATGATGTTGCCCTGTGTTTGAAAGGCCAGATGCTGGAGGGTTGGATTTGCTTTTCCATCATATTTTAACAGTCAAACAATCATCCAGTATCTTTATACTTTATTTGATTTTTGTTGGGATTTCTTTGTTAAATTATTTTTTATACTTTCTCCTATGTCCCAGCAGTTCGACCTGTTGGTCTCCCTTACTTATTTTCCACATGGTTAATGAGGGGGTCGTTTATTGAAGTTTTTTTTTATAAAATGTTTAAATAAACTTTTTTTAAATCTGAATTGACTGTCTCTGATTAACTGGAGCACTACAACGTGTTGGTCACAGTTAAATAATTTAGCAGTTAAGTTCATAGCTCACATTTGAAAAGGCCTTGAACTGACATTAATTTCTTCTTGACCAACAACAGCTAAGACAACAGCAAAGCTAACAGACGAGATCAGCTTGTTACAGCCGGTCTTGTCTGAGATAAATGGCCTTCAAACTTATTTAATATTAAACATTTAAAGCCAATAAGCATAGCAAGATACACATGAGATTCCATTTCCATTTATTCAATCACAGACTTGTCAAACAGTCTGGCATTTTGTGCTACTGTTTTCAAGAGTTAATAACTGAAGAGAAGAACTCCATGGAGAGAGGACAGGAAACGCTCAGGGGACGAGTCCTCCATGTTGTCAGTGGTTGCTGATGGATCTGAATCTGAGGGTATCTTCTGTAATAAAGAAAAACAATCATGGAGTTAAATGTAAAGTATAATGAATTTTATTGTGATGTTTATGCCTCAGACCTGAAATCAGATCTGTCCTCAGGTTCTGCTAAACTTCAGCTTCTAAAGTTTGTTTTTAAGAGAGGAGAACTATTTATGAGGAAAAACAAAATATATAATAAGACAGGATGAATCCAATAATATGATCAGCTTTATGAATTTATGTTTTAAGACAAAAGTGTTCCTGCCACTTTCTATTGAAGATTATTTTAAACTGTCATCACATGGGCCAGCCTGATAAATTAAACTAATGTTAAATATTCTCATATAATCAGACAGCCAATTTGTGTGCAGAACCTCACCGGAGCTGGAATCAGAGTCTGGACTGCTGTTTCCTTTGAGCATTAATTTCCTTGAAGACAGAAAGAAGAACAATTTAAACATGAACTAGACTTCTTGCAGAACCACAGAGGCTGTTAAAATCTTCTGCTAGTCTTCCTCACACTTTAAGAAGGATTATAAATTGTTACTAAAATTACTTTGATGCTGATAGTGGTTACAATAACACAGTCCAATCATATGAGAGATAATTTTACCTTTGAGTCCTATGTGAAGACATGCTCTTCAGAATCAGCACTGCAAAGACAAGATGATGGTGTCCACCTTCACAACATGCTGCTTCAGTCTGGCTGCATCATGGTCACCTACAGGAACACCACAGAAATGCAATCAAAGTACTTCACTTTATTTATCAGAGGATATACTGTATGCAAAGTAGAATTTTTTTTAGCTGTAATTCCTCAAAAAGATTTGAGACTGCTTTGTTATTTGAGAGCACAGATTGTTTCTTTTCCCTTCTCTCTGTTTGCCTGTACATGACCTTTTAGTGCTGTAAAAGATGCTACAGTAAATCCTGGATCAGCTGTGTGGATGGTGTGACTGTGTGGTAAAGCTTTGTTAAAGTTGTCATGTACATACTCATATGTCTTTGGAGAGTAAAAGTGCAGTGTGGTGGCAAACTGCTTATAAAATATAAAATAGTATTTTATTGGTGAGGTGCCCCAATCAAAGCGTCCTACAGAGTAGCAGCAGCGGGCTGTAGAGGGAGGAGACGAGCGCATTATGGAGAGGAGCGCACCAGAGGGGGCGAGCTGGGGGAGAGACGAGAGACCCGAGAAAAAGAAAATCCCAGTTTAAAATATAATGTTGGTGAAAAGAGGGAAATAGGAAGACATAAATGTCCATGTTGAAATTCTTTTGAATGCAGAGGCTGTGGATGTTCAGTTTTCTTTGGCTATAAAAAGGCAACAATAGCCTGTAGTTTAATCATGGTGTTTCTCTTCGTTAACGATTATTGAAGCGAAATAAAAAATAAATGCATGACATTTAAAACATATTAACATGTGTGGGGAAAAACGCGATCTTTATGTCTTCTTTTATTGTACCTATGTCTCCTCCTAACTAACATAACAGCAGCATGTTGTGTGTAACACTGGTCTCCTGTATTAACACCTTCCTTTGAAAGGTGTTAAATACAGACACACAGTCGCAATCACCGCAGTGTTTGTCAGGTTTTGTCAATTTTTAGTACAAATTCTCAATGAGCGTCATTAAATTTACATTATGATCAACTTGTGACTGTTGAATTAGTGTGTGGAAGACAATGCAGAATATTTATCACGTTTAAGCAGCATGATGCTCGGTTAATATTACATTACACCACCGCAGGTTGTTGATGTTTGTGTTCACGTTTCAGTTAGTCTCTTAAATCAGTAACAATTATATTAAATCAGATCTTACCTTTAGTTTTGTCTGGATACATAGAGAAATATTCTACCCTCGTATATAGTCCTATGAATTTCAGCCTGCACGGTGAAAGTAAAACCTGTTACTCTCTGTATAACCCACTTATCACTCAGACTGTAAACATGTACACATTAGTAATGATGCAGGCCAGATTACAATTATTTGACTTTGTTTTTGCCCTAGATACTTTTTTGAGACCTTACCAGACGTATTTATTTTTGCTGTAAAATAACTGTACAGTCAATGAACCGCATCTATGAGAAGATTTTATATTACGATTCTTGGTTTTAAATACAATTTCAATCACAATAATGATATAACAATATCAAGAAACATAGCATGTCAGTTATTAGGTTTGCTCATTTAAAAAAATAAAATAAAAAGATAA
The DNA here is from genome assembly GCF_963584025.1 of Labrus mixtus. Taxonomy (NCBI): domain Eukaryota; kingdom Metazoa; phylum Chordata; class Actinopteri; order Labriformes; family Labridae; genus Labrus; species Labrus mixtus. The sequence goes on from NC_083632.1 coordinate 20,266,927, forward strand.
ATCATGCCGGATAAGTGACCTAGCTTTACAACATTTCAGCTAACCTTAGACTGCTTATGTGTTAGCTAGCTAGATAACGACTTTAACCAACCAATGACACATCAATCACACTTTTTTACTTACTGAAAAAACTGCAAAGAGCCCTTAGATCCAACAGGTCGGTTAGAACAGTTTACTGCAGAACAACTCATTTTGCCAGCTCAAAAAAGACGAAAAAACTGAACGGAAAAATTCAATGGCGTCTCGGCTTTCTTTCATAATGTAACTTTTGTTATTCACAAAGAGAGCTACGCAAGATCGGCGGCTGTCAATCATCGTCAAATATGACGTAAAATTCCGTTTTTCAATCTCAAATAACTTATTTAAAACAAACTTCACAGAAAAATGAGCACTTGAACACAATGTAGGGTGATAATAACTAATGATCACAGCAGAGTTTAGGTTTGGAAAAAAATTATGTGACGAGTATTTTAGCTTTACAGTTTGACCCACATCCCATCTGTTATCATTGAGGAGGCGGGGTTTATGACCTATACTGCAGCCAGTCAGCAGGGGGAGCTCTAAAAATAAAAGCTTCACTAGACTGGGGACCTTGTCCCGTCCATTATTTTTACAGTCTATGAGTTTGACCCCTGCCAGCGGGGACTGTGACCTCACAAGTTCCCAGTGATATCAGGGCTTTGACTCATTTGCTCATTTGTGTGTCTGGGTGCTGTTAATGAGCTAATGAGCCTTTCCCTCTCCGTATCTCCAAGTGCTTCAGGCGAGACTCTCCAGCTGTGCAACCTAACAGGACAGATGATGTTACACTCACACTGCCTGTGACAAGGCCCCTAAGCAGTCGCTTTGTCAGGGGGTCCGGCCCAGCCCGCAGGCCAATGTTTCCAAGTCGCTCTTGGCAAATCCCTCCCAATGCTTACTGTGACACCAAGAAGTCATATATCAAAGCCCAGATGTTGTCAGAACCCTGCAGGGTCAAGTTGTTAGGTTTTCTCATTGGCCAGCTCAACCAGATTTTATAACCTATGTCCGTGGTGTAAGGCTTTTTAACTCCTCCCTCAACATCAATTTCTCTCATTTGTCCCATATTATCTTTGATTTGGTTTTGTTGTTTCACTCAATGCTGTAGCTAAACTGTTTGGTTCACCTCATCCATTGAATCAAAGGCAAGATCCTGCTTTACTAATGTGAACAAGCAGCCAATAAGCTGACAATAAAAAAGGAATATAGAAGTTTACACAGAAACACTTACATGAACAGGATGGCATTTATGTAACAATGGTTCACAATTGATGTGACCTCAGATACTGTTTAAATAGAATGTTAATAAAAGAGCGTTATACATTTAGATGATTATGATTACTATAACATAATAGAAGCCCTAAAATGTAATCACATTAGAAACAATGGCACTTGAACAACTACTGTCCCCTTGGCAGTCGCCCCATCTGTATACAAAGAGAGCCAAGGCTGCCCTAATTAATTAATCACAAACTACAATGTGAATTATTAACTAGCCTTAGCATGTTATGTTCACATATTATGCAATATGCATGTTTTACGCTTTTAATTATGACAAAGAGACATTGTGGAGGTCTTGTTTAAGCCCTCCTGAATGGTCTACAATGTTTTATGCATGGCCTGGACCAGTGGTTTCGGTGTCTATTTAAATTCAGCTCGGGAGTGAACAGCGTGTTCAGCCTCGCCGCGCTCGAGTCCAGCGTGGGCTGACGAGGTGGAATAAGTCTCGACCTTGTAGGGTTGCAGGCGAGAACCGATGCTGTCTGTTCTTGTTTAATTCAAGTGTACTACAGGTGCATATCGGCTCCGAGGTCGATCATTCTGTTTGAAGTGGTAACCTGGGAGATTGTTTATTTATTATTTAGCTGCTAATGTGAAGCAGAGAACCTTTTTGTTTCCAGAAAATACTCATAAGACACAATATTTGAATACACGTAGAATGTGTTCTGCAATCTGCTTGTTGTAAGTGTCTAAAAAAAACAATACAGCAGCTTATCATGCAACCAGCATGCTTGGCCACAGATTTCCATCACCGGGCATTATTACTCCATTATCTCTATGAATAACAGGAATATATTTCACTGTATTTACAAGCACAGTCAAAGCATTGATTTTCTGCTGGGAGGAAAAGAAAAAAAAGGACTTGATGCTGTATGGTGTAGTTACTTTTTCCCTTTTTTTTGTTGCCTGGCAACATTTCGTTCCTCAGACATGCTTTCCCAACTTTTTTTCTTCTGCAATCGTGAATGGCGGAGCTGGCAGCAAATTCACTGAGCAGTTGTGGAGACCCTGACACATTTGTGACTTCTTTACGCTTCTCTTCCATTGACAGCTCCCCTCTCGGCTTATCTGTCTGCTCTTAGAAGTGACATTTAGCTGTACTGTGTGTGTGTGTGTGTGTGTGTATATGTGTGTGTGTGTGTGTGTGTATGTATACTGTATGTGTGTGTGTGTCCCGTTTTGTCTGTCTGCCGTTACATGACCATTTCATAATCGCATATCAAGGTACGCTTCATGCACATAACCACAAGGCAAACATTTGCTGAAGATAAGTATGCACACAAAATGTCTTATCTTTCAAAGCCTAGCTCATGTGTCTGTACAGGAGAGAGAGAGAGAGAGAGAGAGAGTGTAGCATAACTGAAGGCCCTGTCTGCTACAAGAGAATGGAGGAAACTAGGAGAGAGAAGTGTGGAAGTAAGAAGACAGATGCAAGCGAAAAGAATCCGTCTTGTACCTGCATCAGTATGCCACAGTAGTTCCCGCTCTGCCCTCTCCATCCTCTCTGCAAACAAAGAGACAGCACCTGGCCTCCTCCTTCCTCCTCTCTCTCTCTCTCTCTCCACAAGAGGATGAATCTGTCATGATGTCCATTAGTGTTATTACCGCTCTGACATCTATGAAAGCAGCCACCGTGTCCCCTTATTGTGTTGACATAGCATGAAACCCACGCTGGCATGCACAGTCTCATCTGACACATCAGATTTAGCTGCTTCCACCGTGTCTGTTTTACCCAGCATGCAGCACAGCCTAGTTATCCCCTCCTACAGCACCCTCTCGTACTTGCCCACCACTTGGGGTTGACGGTGAACCTCTTATCTATTCTCTTGTTTTAAAAGTGTGAGATGTGTTTCAGCTCCAAACTTTTTGGGGTTTGCAGCTGCAGATTGTGATTTATAAATATGCAGCAAAAAGCAGCGGATGTGGGTCTGTTTTTAATTGAATGCATTTGTGGAGATAGTTACAAACACAACTGTGGCTTGTTGTTGTACTCTGCAAATGAAAGAAAAAGGTTCAGCAGCTTAACTAAGCCTGGCAGAGTCATTGCCCGAGTGTGGAGAGCTGCTACAAAGTGGAAGAGGAAATTGATGACCTAAACGTCTAACAAGGAAAAGAGGGAGGTAATTCCCTGAAAAGAAGAGGAAAAGTTAAAAGCTAGGAAGCTCTCTGTTGGAGAATGTAAAGATGCACTTCTAGATCTTTTTTCCTAGCAGCACAGGAAGGTGTAACATACACATTCAAGTGCAGGGCTTTAAATTAACACCCGCCAACCGGCCAATTGGGGGTAAAAATTAACTTTGGCAAGTAACATTGTAGAGTTACTAGCCATTTTGGCAGGTGATGAATGAAGCAAATATCACTGCATCTGTTTGAATCGGCAGACTGCAGAAATGATGCTACAAGTCTGTGTTGCCAGATTGGGCAAATTTGGCTGGTAGAAAATCTGAGTGGCTTGTAACTGTAAAAATCCAATGTTTGACTGGTGATCAAAAAAGTCAATTTAAATCCCTGGTCACGTGATACACACAGATGTGTTCATGAGTATCATTGCATGAACCTTTGTCTTGTAATTTTAACTCATGATTATGAGAACTGCTGACAATGCTTAAAATGACACAGCTGCAGGCTTACAACCTTTTAGAATCATAAATGGACTTCTTGAAACCAAAAGTTGTGTCTTCACCCACTAATCATATTGGGCCTTATTTTTCATATGAGATCTACTTAAAAAAACGAAGATGGCGAGACCTACTTGCATGACATAATTTAAGTTTTATGTCGTTAAACGTATCGAAACAAGTGAACCAACTGAATTAAGCCACTTTTTGGGATTTGCATGTTAAGTCCTTTAAACGGTCGAACGTCATCACCCTCACTACACAGCAATAAAATTACTTGTGGATTTAATAAATTGTATACTCCAACTGCAGCGTAGCTTCGCACTACTATCCGGGCTGAAGTCATAGACTGGCTATGCTCTGGTGTAATGCACCTGCTCTCTCCACTCTACTACCTGGATGTAAACAAGTACAGCGAATGGATTTTTGCGTGGTTTGGCAGTATTCAGATCTAGAACACTGAGATAAAGATGTATGTAGGCTGTGCCAGGTTATTTCAACCGGAGCATGTAACCACGTCTGGCATTTGGGGGAAAACTGAAGGCTTGCAGCGAGCATTGCTACTGTTAGCCACACTGGGCAAACCAAACGACATGGTTAACAAAGTTAATATTGGGCTCAATTTTGAATTTTCTCTTCAGATTAGTCAGTTAGTCTGATTTTAAATTTTGAAATTAGTTGAGACTCTCACTGTGTTAACACCAATGTGTACAACAGAAATAGTAGATATTATTTCACTCTTACTCTTATGGTCCATTAATAACATCTTTGCCCCTGTGTTCATCGCGTCTTTCACCATCCCGCTGATGTTGAACGAATTCTTGTGCTTTTTTAGGATGTGCACCACTTCAGATGAGACCTCTGTGCTGCTCTGTGTTTGCCTTCTTTGTTGGTAAGGTGAATAGAGATTGCTGTTTTTTATTGTTGCTTTGAGGTTGTACAGCTTTGTAGATCACAGCATGCTACCCACAGTGAAGTCCCATCCAAAGTTACCATAGACTTGAGTGTGTTGGCGCTCCACATGTATTTGATTGAATTCAAGTGGAAAGAGACTTTCAGGATGCATTTAATGCTTTTTGTACACAGTCTGTGAACGTCTTGGTAAGTTACTGCAAAGCTGTAGCTCGTGAGCGTTGTGCTGGAGACCAAAACCGTTTCAAGTCTGTTATTATTCTTTTGTTCTGTTTGCAAAATCACTTTCTTACTTTTCAATTAAAAAGAAATGAGTGTGACGGTTTAAACCCTTTTTGTGGAAACGGAAATATACGAATCAAACACTGATTGGCTGCTGACTTCTTCATTAATTAAACAGAACAAATGGGATTTAATTGTATCTTGCAAAGACCAGATTGATTGACTTTTTTATTGCAAACTTCACAACTAGTAACCTCCAGTTCTTTAATTATATTACTAAGAAAATATGAAACTATGCAAGTCTTTTGTCATCACTTATTTAAATGCAAACTTCACCAGTTTTTTTGACTCAGTGGTTGTTACTTTTAGAAAGCTAATTTATAAGATGGACCAAATTGGTATTTTTAGGGATTGTATTCGGGTTCTGGGATTTTGGATCAATAGGGGAAAAAACTGGAAAATGTTGCCATCCTTATTGGCTCTTTGTTTCATTTCCAACACAACAATGTAAAAAATGGAGCTTTGCCCAAGCTTTGTTCTGAGCCTTGGTGGACAACGATTAGCCATGCTAGCACTGGCCATGTGGCTCTGTGCCTCTGTCTCCATGATGTAGTTTCTCAGCAAGTGGAAGTCTGGATGCTCAAAGAAATGCATCCTGTTCTTTTCTTCAACATCAGGAACTAGAGAAGAGGATCAAGCTAGATGGTAAATGGACTTGAGCTTGTCTTGTGCTTTTCCAGTCTTCTGACACCTACCCATTCACACCCGTTCCCACACTGATGGAAGAGGCTGCTATGTAAAGAGTCCATCAGTATTAGCTATCCCGTTTATACAGATTAATACACTGTCAACGAAGCAGCAGGAGCAGCTTGGGGTTCAGTGTCTTACCCAAGGACACATTGGACATGTGGCTGCAAGAGCTGGGGATCAAACCCCCGACCCTCCGGTTAAGAGACGACCGACTCTACCAACTGAGCCACAGCTGCCCCACAGATACGGAGGCTTGCCAGTACTCTTTTTTTTATTTATTGGTATGAGCTATATTACGGATGTATTTAAGAGTTTAAGCTTTTTACCGCAAACATACACCATATGAAGTAACAGCAGGAAAGCTCAGAGGGATAAATCACAGGGAACATCTATGTGATGTTTGATCCTGGCAGAGAAACAAGAAACTAATCCCTGCAGAGTCACACATCTTTAAGTCACAGTTTGGCACTTTCCGCCTCAAGGCCACATATGTTTATGAGATCCACCATCCTCTCTGTCTGCACTGTGCAGCTCACATCTAGATACACGTCAGTCAAACTGTTTAAATATCTGACTTTAAACCAAAATGAGATGAACCCTCTATACAAGTGACACCACTGCAGAAAGTGAAAAGGTCACCAGACCGTGTGTTGAAGACTTAATAACCTTCATCATGTGTGGTTTTGTCAGGTTTTTTTAACCTTTACTCTCGGTTCTACATTACGCTGTTTGAACTACTTTAATGGCCAGCTGACTGATCCTGTTCACTATCAATACGCTGCAACCAATTTTAATCTATTAGCATTGAAAGAAAAACTCAAATCAGCCAGATTAAGTTCTATTAGAATTCGACATGTGGGGCTCTGGTGGGGCTGTGTTTGGTGGGTGCGCCCCATGTTTGGAGGCCGTGGTCCTCCATGTGGGCGGCGCGGGTTCGGCTACAACTTGTAGCTCCTTTCACGCATGTCATTCCTCACTCTCTCTCTCTCTCCCTGATTTCCGGCTCTGTCCACTGCCCTGTCTCTCCAATAAATACACGAAAAGCCCAAAAATAAGTCTCATGTAGTTCAACATTTACTGTTTTTTTTACTACCTGGATCCTTATTTAATGATGTTTGTTTTGTTTAATAAATCTTACTCGTTTAATGTTTTTCTAAGTAACTTCCATTCCCTACGTTGGCTGCAGCTCAGAGGAAGAGCTTGTCGTTCTCTAATGTCAAGGTATCCTTGGGCGAGATACTGAACCCCTCATCTTTGTGTATGTGGCTGACTAAATAGCAGGGTACTGTTATTGCTGTATGATCGTGTGTGTGAATAGTGTGTGAGTGCTGACATGAGTAAAGCTCTTTGTCTGGTAATAAAAGACTGAAAAGCCACGTTATAAAGGCAGTCCTTTGACAAGTTACTGTTGAAGTTTAATTGCTAAAATGAAGTGAAGATAAAAGTTATTGGTTTTTAAATAACTCCCAAAGTTGTTTTTAAGCCAAACCAAAAATGAATGCACATAATATTTATTGTGTTAGGTTTCCTAATCTCTGCAGATACCATTTTTGAAAGAAGAAAAAGTATGTCTTGAATTGTTTTTATTTTTTCATTCCTTAAAGACAATCAGATCGATTGGTCTTGTAAAGGAAAGATGAACGCTCCTAATGACAAGACAATGAAATGATTATGTGGAGACTTACAGTATGTGATTCAGTAACAGATGATGATTGCATGAAGAGGAAGGCTCTGGCATTTGCAGGAAAGAGTAAGTTGATTTGACAAGCCAAAACAAACCAGACAGATCCAATAAAGTGGAGGAATAAAATACGTAATCAATAAAAAAGTTTGCAATAAAGTGGTTATCATCATAGAAGTGAAGAAAATCAAAATGTGAGAATGAACTGTAAGGAGAGAGAGTTCACTCAGAGGACAGAGTTGTGCCAAAACAATTACCTAAAAGATGTCATAACAGCTTCTAACTGAGAGAAACTGCAGAGTCAGGTTATTATTCATTTCAGGAGAAATATTATGCAGGAAAATTATACATTACACATGTAACATGACATGCATTATATATAATATCTGTAATGGCTTCTCTCTTTCTCTATCTCTCACTCTTTCTCTGTTTCTCTCTCTTTCTCTGTCACTCTCTCTCTCGTTCTCTCTCTCTCTCTATTTCTCTGTCTCTGTCTCTGTCTCTCTCTCCCTCTCTCTCTCTTTCTCTGTCTCTTTCTCTATCACTCTCTCTCGTTCTCTCTCTCTCCCACTCTCCCCCTCTCTCTCTCTCTTTCTCCCTCTCTCTCTCTTTCTCTGTCTCTGTCACTCTCTCTCTCTCTCGTTCTCTCCCTCTCCCTCTCTCTCTCTCCCTCTCTCCCTCTCTCGCTCTCTCGCTCTCCGTAGGATGCCAAGTTTGTGGAGGAGAGGAGGAAGCAGCTACAGGGCTACCTTCGCATGGTGATGAACAAAGTGATCCAGACACTGCCGGAGTTCACCGCCCGCCCCACCAAGGAGACCCTGCTGTCTCTGCTGCCTTTCTGTCTGTAAGTGGACACACACAGGCATGTTCGATACTGCAGCCGGGCTTTTTTTATGTGAGCGTGTGTGTGTGTGTGTGTGTGTGTGTGTGTGTGTGTGTGTGTGTGTGTGTGTGTGTGTGTGTGTGTGTGTGTGTGTGTGTGTGTGTGTGTGTGTGTGTGTGTGTGTGTGTGTGTGTGTGTGTGTGTGTGTGTGTGTGTGTGTGTGTGTGTGTGTGTGTGTGTGTGTGTGTGTGTGTGTGTGTGTGTGTGTGTGTGTGTGTGTGTGTGTGTGTGTGTGTGTGTGTGTGTGTGTGTGTGTGTGTGTGTGTGTGTGTGTGTGTGTGTGTGTGTGTGTGTGTGTGTGTGTGTGTGTGTGTGTGTGTGTGTGTGTGTGTGTGTGTGTGTGTGTGTGTGTGCAGGTGTGGGGCATCAACCTGTGAGTGATTGATGTAACAGAAGGTGGGTGAAGGAATCCACACAGCTTAAACATGGTGGTATGAACATTAGATTTCTCTTTCAAAATGTAGAGCTGCGTTCTAATCACAGGAATCCCTCTGTGTTCACTGGACATCAAAACATTGTCAGTTTTTACATTTGAACAACTTTCCAAAAGAATTAGCCGCCTTGTTGTTGTTCCAGAACTCAAACACTGAGGATTAATGTCAATGAAAATGTCAAATCCCTTGTAAACAAACTCCAGCGTTCCCCTGCGTGCTACACTTACACACACGTATTCACACATACAGCGTATATGTTCTCTCACCCAAACATTCTCACACACACACACACTGTGAGTGTGAAGGAGCACGATGCCCCTGGCTGCCCTCCTACCTACCAGGCTACATCTGAAGATGAGACGTTCCAGTCATTTTCTGTCACATCAGTTTCCAGCAATCAGTCAGCAAGCTTACCCCGTCACGCCGTCGGACCAGAGTGTAATTTCCTCTTTGGAGACATCTGAGTCATCAGGCTAAGGAGACAACAACAACAACAACAACAACAACATCACAGTCATCATAGTGGATCTAGACCACAGTGCTGTCTGATAGTAGATGTGTGATTTCAGAATGAAATCAAAGGATAAACTTCTACATCCATCTGTTTACCCAACTCATCTACATAATTATGCAAGATCATTTGGTAACCATGGTAACATTCATTGCGCATCAGCATGTAAACGGAGGGATTTTCTAGAAACATCAGTAGAAAAAAAAGTCAAACAGAAGGGGTGCTGTGATATTTTTCCTTATACAGTATAATCTAATGCATGCTCCTTTTCCTCTTGCTATATCGTCACGCCCTACATTACTTATGATGTATGAGGTCCAATTGTGGTCTTAAATAATTATTCTTATAATCAATAATTGCTTCATGATCTCATGAGAGAATGATTGTATAAGCTGCATTAGAGCGCAGCATGACCTGCTCTGAGCTCTCAGCCCTCGCGTGGTATAGAAATACTCTGTTACAAGTCAAACCTCTCAGTTCAAATGTAAACTTACATTAAACAAGGTTTAAAAGTACAAGCATCAAAATGTAACTGAAGCACTGATCATGCAGAAAAGCCCATTTCCATTGTGTGAACATCACTTTAACTTCTGTAGGAGGAACAAGTGTAGAAGTATGGAGTCACATATTCAATTACTCCATTGAAGGGAGAGTATGTGCCTGTGCCCCCGCACTGACTGCAATTCACTTAGAGTGGTCAATGTAACACAGAAGGGATATCCTGTTGGTTGTTTCATGTGCCCCATGTTTGGAGTCCATTGTCCTCGTCGCAGCGGCCATGGTTTGAAATCGGCGTCGTCCCTTTGCTGCATGTCATCCCCCACTCTCTCCTCCCAACAGTTCATGTCACTCTTCAGCTGTCCTATACAATAAAGGCAAAATGTCACAAAAAATAGCCAAAAAAAAAAAAAAGAAAGGGCATGATGACATCATCAATACTGTCCAGTGAGAGTCCAGGTGGAGAAATTACCTTTTTTGTCTTCGTTTGGAAAAGCTTTACCAAGTTAACTAAAGCCTGGTTCAGACTACAGGATAATGGGGCCGATTTGATGTCCCATTCCTCCTTCCAGACAATCGCAGTGAGTTTTTCAAAGATCCAATCTCGACGTTACGATCTGCTTGTGGAACGTTCAAACACGTTTGATATTAAGGATTCAAAATCGTAAAGATGATGTCGTCGGAAGTCGTGTGTGACAAGAGAGGACAGTAATAAGTGGACAGTAATGGCGACCGGTGGCAGGACGCCAACCGCACAGGTGCACCGGACAACTGATTTCAAAATCAGGATTTGAAAACTCCAGCAGTGTGAGCCAGGCTTAAGATAAGAGCCTCTTAGCACTTCTCTTTGTTTGAGTTCCCAATGACAATTTGATTGATTATTTTCATCTTTCTCATCATTTTAAATTAAAAAAAAAGGTCTAGGATCTAGATAAGCTTCTTTGGGGAAATGTGGAGCATTGGGGAGCTTTAAAAACGGGTCGATTTGACAGATTGATTACAAGATGTGAACAACAGCAGGAGTAACGGAACATTAAAGGCTCTGCAGAGGTATACAGAGTTGTTTTCAATTACTGTAGCCGATTAGACATTTTCAGGCTGACTGAGAGTGGAGCTTTGCGGGGAATTACTGAATGTATGAAATTGCAAATTGAATGTTAAACACTCGTTGTCAAGGGGCATTACACCAAGCAATTACTCACATTCCAAGAACTAAAAGAAATCAATACACCATGTTGTGAGTAGTAAGAGATGAATTCAGTTTGAGAGGTTATTCTCTAAAGGTTCAAGTCCAGCAGAAGAAGAGTACAACAAAGGCAGGTGTAAACCTCCGAAGCACAGACTTCATTATTATGTCTGCCCTGAGAGGCTTAATAACCCCGCCTGTCTTTCTCATATCTCTGAGCTGAAATAGAAACCTCTCTATTCTGCGGCGGTGAATGGCATGAAATATTACTGTGTCAAGCCTGAGAAGTCTTCTTGGGACTTCATGACTTTACTTTGTTCTGCTCTTCCAACACTGAAATATTGTTTTTCAAAGGTTTCCATGCAGAAGCCCTACCTTCATCTATTTTTACACCGTTACTGCACATACTCTATATATTTGTATTACTCCTGATTTATATCCTGCTTCAACTCTGTAATGACTTTTTTTTTTACTTTGTATTTATAGAAATTAAAAATAGAACAAAAACTCTGTAATTCTATTATAGTATTTCAGTTATAACATGTACATACATTTTTCATTTGGATTCCATCACATGAAATTAAAGTTAATAAAAATGAGAGCCTGACCGATTAATCGGCCAGCCGATAATATTGGCCGATATTAGCATATCCAGGGACTATCTGTATCGCCTAAATTATATGCACCGATATTACTACATTTTTTCACCAGTCAAATAGCATTTCACTTGAGTTCTATTGTTTTAAACTTGCAGTTCTATTTCACCAGCAGAGGGCGCTATATGAATTACAACAAGTATTTTCACCCTCCAGAGTGTCAAGCGGTGATGCGCGTACATGCCTAGTTACTTCCTGTTGAGTGACCATCTTGTTTTCATTATATCTTTTCCACACATGTTTGACAACTACTTTTTAGGGATCATCGTTATAAATGTGTATATCTATATCTATCTATCTCCACGGGATCGCACATAGATCTAAGAAGGATATTGGCCCATGTATCGGTATGGGATTTTTTTCTCTGTCCAATATCGATATCAGCCCAAAAAATGTCATATCGGTCGGGCCCTAATGAAAATATATGATAATTAGGACAGAGGTGATACAGTTGCTACAGTAAATGTATGACGTAACAATCACATAGACTGCTACTCTTTTATTAGCTGATCCAAGTTACCCTGCCTGCACCCTCCCCAGTGCTTGGGTTTGGGTTACATAGACTTAATCTTAAACATCTTACCATGTAACATGTATACTTTTCTGCCTCTAATGAATCCTCAAAGCGACAGAACGAGAGGTGATAGTAAAAGACTGTCTGGTCTGTCTCTCTCTGTTCTGATCTCACCACCATTACGTAAGGAACTGTTGCTGACGTTGGATCAACACCAGTCAGCATACTATAATACACCTCCATACTGTATGCAAGCATGCTCTAGATTCCCACCTCATTGCTCAGAGGCCTGCCTGGGTTGTCATGATGTTTAATGGTTCAACATGATGTTGCTGTCTAATCTGGACTCTGTAACCGCCTGTTCGGTTAGTTATGATCAAACTCGTGTTGGTCTAATGTCTTCAGCGAGGGAGGAAAGCCTGATTAACGTGGTCATTAACTGGATGAGTTAGGAGTGAAGGCAATGTGGAGAGGATGCAGAGGCTCTGAATAGAAACCATACATACATTGGTTGGCTTTGTAACAAATGTTCCTTATGAAGAAAACATGCAGTACCATATATTTACAAAAGCAGGCCGAGTCTCATGTAATAGCCAGAGGAAATAAATAGACCAGCCTTCCACAAAAATAGGTCAAGAAAAAGATATGTAATTAGTTTTAGCAAGCAAAAAATAGCTGACATTGTAAATCCAACATTATATTGATTGCACAGGCCATTTCCATTGAATAGACGGATATAATTAACATTAACATCACCCATTGATTCCATGCCCACAAATTAATATTTTCCCATGTATTTATAAAGGCTATAGAATACTCTACATAATCAGTGTAGAGCTAATTATCCTTTAGTTGCTGGCAGATTTGTGATACAATAGGGAAGGGTTTGAGACACTTGAACACGAGATGACAGATGTTCTTGTGCATTGAGGGAATTTGAAGCCGAGAGAGAGGAACGAACAGGAAGCAGTTAAGTGAGAATGGATAAAGAGAAGGGGACAGCTGAGGATGAAGGCAAAGGAAGATGGTCTGGGGTCTGGGGAGGAAACAGAAGAAAAGAGGGGGAGATAAATAAAGAACAAAGGGGAAAGGCAGATTGGGGTTCGGTACTCCAGATCTCCAGCTGAGGCAGTTGGTTGCTTGAAGGCCAGATGGATCTCAAAACTCCTTAATGATGCTGCACTGACCTGCTCACCAAAAGAGGAGGTAGTAAGTAACCGTCAGTGTCTCAGTGACAAAATCCCTCTTACAGGACAGAAAACATAATACTGTCATTTAAATATAAGCTAAAAGATGCCAGCCCTCTGGTCAGATTTTGTCCCAATTAGCAGCTCAGTGATGTGAGCTGGCAGAAAAGTTTCCTGGAAAAGTTCCTCCTGCTTTCATTGAATTCAGCAGACATTTTTCCAAAGACACTCTTAGGAAAGGTTGCAGTCGCAAAAGCAAGAGTTGATGTCGTTTTAGTTTGTCATAAGATCAAGTAACAGTTCCTATAAGAAATGGCAGCACTGAAGTGATAGTATTGTACAATATGGTTTACCTTGCACAACTGAGTTAAACAGACGGTGGGTGTGAAAATGTTATTTTTTTAAGGGACCAAAATTCAGATAATGGATCGAAAAAGTTCCAGATATGAAATCACATTCTTTACCTTTGAAGTATACTTCAGAAAACTGTTTCAGTGTTTACGCAGCAGAATGACACGACACCTGTGGCAACGAGTCAGGGAGGTCATCTTCGATTAAAAGTATTTCAAGAAATACAAAAGTAAATACATTACAGTTTTTATATTGGATTTGGTTGTGTATTAAAGGAGCAATATGTAAGATATCTACCTTACTATATCATCAGATACTAAGAAAACATGCTATGTTGAGGTATGTCCTCCTTCTAAGTTTCGATTCAGAATCAGGGTTTATTGCCAAGTACATTTACACATACAAAGAATTTGACTTGGTGTATTGGTGCTAAACAATTAACAAGGAAATAAAGCAGAACTAGCAACAACTTAAATAATACAGTATAAGAAGATATTACAATATATAAAATAGAATAAAAAAATGTAAAAGTTGCGTCCGGAGTGAATTTGGACTGCAGGCCACGTGTCAGAGTTACATATTGCACCTTTTAAATGAGTCGTGCTTTAATCTCTAACCTATTATATTGTTGTTGTTTTGTTTTTTTTACATATTTCTTTCCTGCAATGGTGGTAGTAGCCATGTTGGAATTATTGCTGTTTCAACCTTACTTCATAGATCAATGTAGAAATAAGCAAATAGGTGGAGCTGAGTGCTTTAGCCTCCTTGAAAGCAGTCCAATCCTAACGTCCCCGATCTGCTCAAAGATCAACGGGGACATCCAGATTTATATCTCCCATGTTTGATATTTTTAATTCAAAATCTTAAAGATTACGTCATGAAAGGGTCTGTGCAGCACAGTAACCACGAGAGACAACAGAGGACAGTAATAAGTGGACAGTAGTAGCTACTGGACATCTGTAATGCATATCACAATCTCACCTCCAGCTCTTGCTGACGAATAGACAACCCATGTTGTCCGCGTCTCCGCAGACATTTCTTGTTTCTTGTTCTTCTTCAAGTGAGGTCACATGAGGTGGTGCGTTCCTCCGCTGTGCACAATAATTTAAATAAAACCCTGTAGTATGTGCTGTGCCATGATTTTCATATCTTCTCGTGTGCAGATGTTGGAGTTTATAGAGAAGAATATCGGTTAAAATTCTCATTATATGTGTGATCCTACTAGATTAAAAAAAAAAACTCCTGTAGTGTAGTGTGAGCCAGTTTTAGTGAGCAGCCGGATGCTTTACACTTCTTACTTCAGAACTCTGTGGACACACACTCAGTCTGGGTTCTTGCCTTTTTGACCTGCTGCCTTAGAAAAAAAAAAAAGGTTACAGATGTTTGTCTCGTGGTGAAGAAGAGTGTCTTCAAAGTGGATTGAACTTTTTTTATCTTTAGAGTGTTGTATCCGCCTGTGCACATGCAGGGTGGCTTGACGTGAGAATAGTGCTCTGTGTATGTGTTTGTAAAATGAAATAAAAATGGGGGTTGGCTTTTTTTTTTTTTTTCAATCTGTTCCATTCCCCCATTGTGTTAGACAATAAATGTTTGATGCATGCTCATGTTTGTGTACCCATTCACTCTAATTGGAGTACTTTGCAGTGAAATTGTTAATATTCCAACCGAGCCTGGGAAAGTGATTATCCAGCACAAGTCAATATCATGTCCAAATGGGGGACAAACACATGCTGAAAGCTGAGGGGGGAAGAAAAAAAAATCGATAAGCCTAATTAATTTAGCACATTTGGCTACTTTACCCAGTTTGATATGAATAAATGAGATAGCTTGCAGTTTCAACTCCACACGCTGCTCCCAATTTAGTCCGATTTTTTGCTGATATAACTCCCCATAGCATCAGAGCTCGGCCAACCCTGGTCAGATTCAAATTGTGTAACTGGATGTGATTGAGCTTGCCAGGTGCTGGGTAGATAGGGGAATAAGTTGCCACTCGAGCCTCTGCTAAATGTACATTTTAGTGCCCGAGGAAAAGGAATAATGTTTGACACATTAACAGAGGTCAGTGCGATCTCAGGCGGGCCCCGTCACACCTGCTCCTGAAATTGTTTGATCTTGATAGTTGTGACAGGGACACGGTGCAGCCATTTTCTTTCTTGTGCTGTAACTGTCTCCTCCATGTCTCGGCATACTATAATGTGACAGAGCCTCGCTGTTGTTTTTAAGCCCCTTCTACTTAACACACAGGCACAGGGTTCACATTCACACTTTCAGAAAAAGCAACTCGCTATGAGAGAGTTTATTTTAGGCACGTGATGTCAGCGTTGGAATCAAACTCCTTACACGGGACTATATAGATGACCGCCATATCTTTAATCACATCTGTAGCAGCTTGGATGTGCCATTAAAGAGACCAGCTGACAGAGTACACATTCTTTACTAAAGTACAGATACTGGTGTAAAAGTAGATTAAATGGAGCCCTCTGAAAGACATTTCTACCAGCTGTTTCTGTGCAAAGCTAACTGTGCTAACATCACACATGGGAGAATATTACATGTAGTCTAACTTCCAATAATATAAATATTGATTAACTCTAACTTAACCCCAGTACAGATGCCTGCAAAAATATGCCAATGTAAAACAAAGATACTAATATTCCTCATCTGGCATCGTAAGGATCATGACCTCTGTCCCTTCACCAGTTTAAAGATGAAACAGCACCAGAACTCCCTGCTCCTATCGCAGAGTGACTGCAGCATTACAGGCAGCAGGTGAAAGGACAGTGTCTCGGTGAAGACGTGCTTCACAAGAACACAACAAGGAGAGCGTGTAACTCGAAGCATTCACACTCTCTGCTTTTCATTTCCTCCCTTTGACAAGTGCCTCTCATTCATCCTCATGGCTGTCAGATAAGACGGAGGGATCAGCCGGTTCACATGTGAAGGCGGTCGTCAGGGCAACCAGGGCAATGATTACAGTTATAAGAAGACTTAACATCATAACAACATCTTACTATGAATTACTTTCAACTGTGACACAAGAAAGGGTTTTTAGTTGTAACAAGGGAATATGTAGCCTTTTCTGAGTTAGAAAAAAGGGTTGTGACTGTATTAAGGCAACACAAAAGGTTTATGACAGTTTTCTTAGTAGCTTTTCAAATGTAACTTTATAAAGGTCCTGTCAAGTTGTGCTGAAGCCGTGTTCATGTTGTAGTTAAAGTTAGGCTCAGCACTGAATCATGTCTTGTTTTAGCTTCTTTTTCTTTTACAAAAAAGGTGAAATGCTCAAAGCAAGCCAGAGCTGTACCCACTTTTAATTAATATCTTCAAACTTTATTTTAAACTGGTTTATAGCATTTCTATTGTTGTACATGTATTTTAATGTATCCTCATATCGTGTTATGGGGTTTTATGTAACTGAATGTTGTACATTTTAATCTGTTGTTTACACAAAGACCCAACTGGGGACACGAGTTGGAAATTAGCAATAGCTATATACTCTTTATGCAGCACATCAGTTTCATGCTTTGTATTGAAATTATGTTAAATTGCATTGTGTCTATTAAAATAAATAAATTCAAGAACCAAAACAGAAATAACTCATAAAGCAGTGTTTAAGTGCTCTAACAAAGGCTGTAATCATTAGCATCAATGGATTGTGAAAATCAAGAGGGACTTTCTCATTAAACTACATGTTTGAGAAGTAGGGATGGGTATCATTAGGTTTAATGAATTACTCTGATACTGCTCAGATACTGATCAATACTCTTATCGATACTACTCTGTAATAACTGCTTCAACAAAATAGGACAAGACATGTAAGGATCTAACAGATCAGGGACACATATTAGTGTGAGAAAACATGTTAAAGTGCATTTTCATAATATGTGACCATGACTTTTATAATACACACCCCAGACAGTTTAAATAACCTTGGAAACGGGGACTGGACATGTTAAGATTTTACCTAATTTGAACCTTGCGGGGTCGACACAGACAGACAGGCATCTCATGTACTTGTATTGATGTGAAACAGAGTTGAGTGCTACCAAACTATACAGGAAAAGAGAGATGCTAGATGCTAATTATTTAAAAAACTACTTAATTTGAATGATTAACAGAAAGAGGCCTGCTGTAATGAAGTGATGGTATGCACATTAAGAGAGGGACAAACAACCAGGCACACTCAACAATATTCACACCAATGGGTAATAAAGAGTCATCAAGTTACCAAAAGTGCATGTCGTTGGACTGTGGAAGGAAGTCTGAGTGCCTGGAGAGGACCCACACATGCATAGGGAGAACCCTATCCGATTGGGCATTCAAACCAGAAACCTTCTTCCTATGAAGGGACGGTGCTTACCACTGAGCAGCCCAGGTTAGAAAGAATTTGAACGGTTAATACCAATGGGAGTAACAGTCCTTTTGGCACTGATCAATCACTACCAGGTACCATGCCTTTGATATGGTCAGAATGCATCTCATAGCCTGGAGCAGTTTGGCAGTATTTTGGTTAAGAAAATGCAGATAAAGTTCTATGTAGGCTGTTTTTTAGGCGCACATGACCTGATTAATGCATAACCACCTTCAGCACAGGCATGTGGACATAAACCTGCAAGTAGGAGTAATGGCTGGTGGTGTGGATGCTACAAACATTAACCCCACTCGGAAATGAGTTGCCTAGGATTGTCTAGTTTTTACCAGGTTTTGTCTTGGATAAGTCCTGAATTCATCAAGGAGTAATGATGGATTTAGGGTCTCCAGTGTTTTTTTTGGATGATATGAACGTCATCAGATGTTCATTCAAATCTCACACTCTTTTCCTCTCCTTCCTGCTCTTTCCTCTTTAACAGTGACACACCTCAGGCCAACGATGGTGGAGCCAAGACGCCTCGATCCAAAACTTCATCCCGCTTCCCCAGACTGGGCCGCAGAGGCAACCAGGACGCCAGACCTGAACCCCAGAGTGGTGACCTTTAGTCCAAGAGCCTTTGGAACTGACTATTGCTCAAAATATAGGCTGAGGACTACGATGGATATTTGTCCAAACCTGGACTGTGGCACATAAAGGGCGTGTAACGGACCTTCAAAGCCTTGCAGATGAAAAGCCTCCGTCGAGGATGCAGTCGGCATCGACATCACAGACATCTCCGAGAGATATGTAAATGTTTCTGTGCATTTCCTGGCTGAGTAAAAAAAAAGAGAAATGATTCTCTCGAGGCTGCCTAACAATGAACTCAATCATACAGCACCTCTTACCTCACTGAGAGACTACAAGACCCTTTGTTCACTGCACATGAGCTAGACTGGAGTCTATTATCTTAAACACAACCAGATGACAAGGACATTTTTTTTTCTTACTCTTACTCTCAGTTTTTTTAGTGAGAGTGTATCCTGGTCACAGTGCCTACAGTTGGTAGCTGCTTTTCTGCTCCAGGTGAAGGGAGGGGCGGGGGGTGAAGAGGGGGTAGACTAAAGCATCCGCTTGTGGAATTAGTCTTGATTCTCAGCTAATGTGTCAGCATTATGGTGCCATTATATTTTAGATAGTAATAACTCACAATCTCTGGCGTGGACCAACAGTCGATGAGCATTCCTTTGTCCTACGTATATATTGTATTTGAATTATTGATAATCTGCAGGAAGTGTATCATACATCTGGTTCTCCAGAGATGCAGTTAATATCAACATCTCGTTAAGATTACATCGATGATCATATGAAAGGACAAACACAGCTAAATCCAACACGTCTGGTGTGGGATCTAAAGGAAATCTTTAATTTCCCTTCACAATAAAACAAACCTGCACGACTTAATTTATCTTCCAACTTTGACTCAAAACAGACCGACTGCAGAGTGAAACAATGACAGAAAGATCCAAAACTTTATCCAACAAGAAGCGGTGGACATGTAAATTAACTTTTACAAAAGAGGCCATCTTTTCATTTTTTGTACCCCCTTATAACTTTACTCCAGTCCCTTATTAACAATTCAAAGGTTGCATAATATACTCCTTTCCAACAAGTTAAAATAATTATCAGTGCTCCTCAAAACATGTCTGTGAAGTTTCTTGTTAAATCCACTCTGATCCTGTATTTGATCATGCCTTTAAACCCCTCTATTTCAGTCCTGCTCAGAACAGGCTGTTTCTGTGTCTGTACCTTTAAATACATGTGAGCTGTGTCTGACCACGCCCCCCTCTCTGGAAGGGCTTGGATGGCTCAGGTTCTCCCACCATGCCCAATCGTTTACGATGAGAAGGTAGACACAGAGGGCAGAACAAACACCGAGCTGTGGGAGTGTCACCCACCTGGGGGAGGGGTTACTTCTCTTTGTGATGTCACAAAGGGAAAATCTCCAAACGGCCTGTTTGAGCACACATTTTCTAAAAAGTGGAACAGGCAAAAGACGGAGAGGACGGACTTTTCTCATAAGTGGGGGGCTTTGAGACTAGCGACACATAATAGTCTTTGAAAACTATGGTTAAGTGCATTTTGCATAATATCTGACCTTTAAAAGATGTTTTTCCTAACATCCACAGATTTCAGTAAATAGATTATTTCTTAATATCAGAGCAGAAAGGAAGGGAAACACAATTTTACCATTTAAAATAAATGTGTGGGCTGTGTTTTGGGTGGTTAACCATCAGGGACCTCACATAAATAAGGATCTTAATCAAAGGTTGGTCGGCCACAGTGATGAATTAAATGTTTAAAGATTGTTCAACTAATGTGTCTTAACAGGATCTCATGCAGCGTTATGATGCGAATGAATGTTTTAACGGCGACTAAACACTTGAAGAAAAAGCTGCTGGTTACAGTGCATGCAGAAGAGCCGCGGAGCATTGAGTGTGTGTAAAACAGAAGCTCATGCATATGGATGGCTCACCCAAGAGGAGACGCAGGCTGTGTTCAAATGAGGATCGATTGTGTCGGAAAAACTTGAATCAAAGGGTCGGCTCACAAAGTGGTAAACACTGTTCTCACTCGTTGGCGGGGGGGTCGGGGTTGGGGTGAACAAACACGCTTTGTTGGTTTTAATTAAGTTGTTTTTCTTATAGGGAAGTGACCCTCACAGGTTTCCCACTACTGGTAAGCACTGCACAGCGTTGTTCCTCACAAGGACGCTGTCAAATGTTTATTTTTTATCAGACTCCCCTGAAGTCTTTAACAGAGATGGTGTCAGTGGTAAATATGTGGCGAGCTTGCTGGAAGAAAAGACGAGATAAAGTATCAAAAATCGTTTTCCACATAACCTTTATTTTTTGTTTGACAAATTGCTCTGCAGTTGCTCCCTAACCACAACATGTAATGTAACATACACATGAATGTTTGTCTTTTTTTTTTTTGATTGAAGGTACTTTAAGTATCTGCTATGATTACTACAGAACTGTAGAACTGCCTTGTATGCGTTTTTTTTTTTTTTTTTTAATCAGCCAACAGTATCTAATATGTCCTATACTGCTCTGTAACAGCTTAGTCACACAGTCTGTTTATCATAATGAGAAGCCTTTACATAGACAAATCTCACAGTAAAGGTAATGATCAGTGGATCTCTAGAATATGGAAGCCCTGAGCGGATATGCATCCATCCATCAATTTTTATTTGATCCATTTCTGGGTGTTTCTTGAGATCTGGACTTATTTATCTCTTATCCACAGAGCTTCAAAAGCACAAAAACAAACAAAGAAAAAGGCTTAACTTGTCTTATTAGTGTGGGTAAAGCTGCCCATAAGGGGGGGTAAAGGGGAAAGGTTTTTGCATGGGGAGGGCCCATGGAGGTTAGCAAACACCTGGTCCATCCTAATTTTAAGCAACAATGACCAAATTTTTCACCTTAATATAATTTCCTCTTAAAGCAACAAAAACACACTTTTGATTTATTGTTGCTTGAGTAATATGAACCCTGTTTCAAAATCTAAAACCCTTCTTCTCCTTCTTTTTTTGTAATCTTAAAGAGCCCATATTATGCCCTTTTTGGGGTTCGTATATTTAATCTATGTATCTACTTTTGTCGTTCACAATAGCTAAAGTCCGAAAAAAGTGTCTGTTTTCATGTACTGCTCCTCCTTGCTCCCTCTACGCTCTGAGTCCGTCAGCTACACTCTGCTGAGCCCACACTGTTAGACCCCACGTGGGCCAAGTCTGCTCTGATTGGTCTGCCGATCCGCTCTGTCGTTATTAGTCAGTGGCTCAGCACGCTTCTTGGAAATTTCAACATGAGCTACAGGGCTTGCCACAACGAGCCAATGGGCTTAGATCAGTGATCTCACACTGACAATGACATCGGACTGACACATTTTTATCGAGGGGGGCTAGAACCGAGCGTTACATGCGGCTAATGCTACAGCTAACAGGAGGACGCAGGAGAAGCTGCGTTTCCGCAGACTTTGAATTTTTGCACATAGATGTGCCTAAACATGCACAGGACACTTGGAAAACACACTAAAGAGCATATAAAACCAGAAAAGCATAATATGGGACCTTTAAGGGGAGCCCAGAGGACGCCAATGTTAGCCAGGTGGCTAGCGCTAACACAACTCAAATGTGAATACGTTGATTTGAATCATATCCTGGGAGGGGGCCAAGACATAGCTGCAGGCGGGCCTGAGTGTGGCAATGGCAGCGTGGCCTATCATAGTGACCAGTCTATTGTTTGTTTTTTATAGATCACCAGAAGATGACCCCATTATCACAAGATACGCTTTGCTGCCTTGAGATATTGAGATTAATTAATCTGTGATCATCCGGAGTAAATGACAGAAATAAATTGAGATAAGTCAAGTAAACAACTGACATGAACTTATCTCTGGGAAACCAGTGTTGTTGTCATGAGATAACAAGTTCAATAAGTTGAGATCTCAAGAAACCATCCAAAAATGAGTCATTGCCACAGGTAAATGGAGAAAATAAAAAGTATAGATGCGTAGGGATGTCTGTTCTAGAGCCAATGGGGGATCTAACTTTTCTGCACAAATATCTATTTCTATGTGCATGCTAATGATCTGTAATTCTGCACATTAGAGATTCTTAACAACTTATTTCACCATGGAGAAATGTCTTTATGTTGGGCTCATCACATTCCTTGTTAAAAGGACAATTATTTGGCATTTGGTGGTTCAAAGAAGCATTGCAGTGGTCCAACAAGCCTCACAGCAAGCTAGCAACCATGTGGTGTCTACAATGCAGCATTTGAAACTATTCAATTCAATAAACTTTACAAAGGGGTTTTAATAGGAGGAAAATGCATCCAGTACATTTTGTGCACTGCAGTATGTTTTTTGTGAGTCATGCTGAATAAAAATGGAACAGTTATTGGATGAGAGGAAGAATCCCCGCAGCACTTTTGAGTTCTGAAACTTTTTTTTTTTTGGTTTCAGCTGTCTGAAGAAGGTTGTGATCCTCTCTCTCCTGCATTTCAATCACATTTGAATCTGGATTGTTCTCCTAAAAAGACAAATGATCCCCCATTCTGTTGAGAACACACAGGTGCAAACTGAATATTAAGAAGAGCAACAAAAATGCAGCACAGTTACATCCTGCTGGACATGCAGGTCTGCTCCTACATCCTGAGGTGTGATCACAAACATCACTTTCTCTTTAACGGCTCCATTTTCCTCTCTCAGAACCTTCAACACGCTGGTTGAAATATGGCTCTGTTCTTTGAGGCTGGGAATCAAAGCGAAAGACAAGCAAAAGGAAGTGGGTTTAGTTTATTGAGACACAGCCAAAGTGTCCTCTTCGCAGGATGCCATGTCTGTATTAGTGGACTTTTATTCTGTTCTTGCCTTAGTCAGCAGTCAGGTTTTTATCTATCAGCGTGGCAGCAGAGAGGGGCTGAACAATAAAGTACAGTGTGTACAGTATATTACAAACGCTTGTGTGCCAGTGATGTCATTGTTAACCGTGATAATGTGGAGAGAAACTGAAGACCTTGAAACATTTCTGCTGCTACAGTAAGTTTTTCTGTGTGAATTCATGTCAGCCATACCAGGACTGCCTACTTACCACTCAGAAGTTACAAAATGACTTTTAGTGATAGATACATTTCATGCCTTTAAGCTGGCCCTCTGTGTCACTTCACATTTCTGCATCCATGCCTGTGCAGGGACATACAGAACACTAGGTGTGAATGGAGTCATATGAATGCAGATGTGAGGTGTGTGCTAAAGCGTGCATGTGTTTCCATGTCACATTGAACGCTTCAATGCACACATTATATTCTGCATATGAACTGTATGCATAAGTGGACGGATAGATTCTGTGGATTTCAGATTGGCTGCATCTGTGGCCCTCTGTGCATCTGCTCTGCTTGTCGAATCGTTATTTAACCTTCACTGCTCTGCTAAGCAGCCTCTGAGCTTTATACAAACTGCTGAGCCATTTTAGGAAACACTTTTTTTTTTTTTTCTCAGCTGGGTAATCCGTACGGGGTCGGCAGACAGAAGAATGGCAAGGATGTACAAAATGCTCATTGTCCATTCACCAGAAAATTGGTTATGGGCCCATTTAGGACGTGGATGGTTGCCTTTGGCAATGATAGATAATACACACTCACACATGCAAACAAATGGCTGAGTGCGAAGCCAAGTATAACACACCTCCTGCAATGTTATTGTTTGAACAGAATGGAAGAATAGCCTGGCTCAGCTTTGACATGCGTCTGTGAAACAAACTTCACTCTGTCAGAATATGTAAATGAACAGATTCTCGGCCTACATAAAAGTCTTACTTTAGTAGATTTGGTGCAAAGAAGGAGATAAGAGGGTCAGAATGGATGGCACACATGGAGGCACAAGTCTGATTTCTAATCAGCAACTAATGCAAAACACCTAGGACACGCACACAGAGAAGCGATGTGACCTTTTTGATTGGATTTTCTTTCCTTTTATAGCAATGTTCTTATGTGAGTTGTCAGGCTTCTAGAGTGGAGAAAATATGTGTGTTTAACTTCAAATATTTCTTGTTATTCCTACTTAAATACTCCACACTCAACGCTATTTATCAAACAAAACTGGACTAAATAAAGTTAGTTTCTTAAGTCAATCAGACTTAGAAAGGTATATCAGAAAAGGTATACGACTTTTCAGAAATGTTTTGGATGGACAATAACATGTAATTTGGGTTTGCTAGAAAAGAATAATGCTGCACACAAACAAAATAAAGCTTTCCCTCTTATCTTTTGCCAGCAGTATCCTTTTGAAAATGTCCATTAGCGATAACAATGGATAAATATTGCATGTTCCGCCCCCTCATCCCTGTCTGCTTCTCTATGTGCCGCTCCTCTTCCTCTCCTTGAAGATTTGGAGGTCCTTTTTGACTTATTTTCCAGGCCTGTATGTAAATGACCAATCTCTTTGTGTGAGGAACATCAAGTAGACAGAGCCCCTGGTTTAAACAAGGTCAGTGTATAAGCAGCACTCAGTATCTCTTAAACACACAGGGCCGGGCTCTGCATCAGGACGCATGTTCATTAGAATGATAAGAAACAGGCTGACGCCTCAGCACCCTATAGACAGCGGCTCCTTCAGGACAGAGCTTCCTAATAAGAGTCCAAGATAAGCATGTGGTTTGTGTTGATGAAAGCAGCAGCAGATGTCCCTGAGAGACGGAGCAGCATCCAGCAACAGCTGCATCTATCTCTACTTCCTGTGTCAGTAATAACAGGAGCTGTAGATCAAGCTCAATTTTTCAGACTAACAAAACTCATAATTGTCCCAACGTGTCTTGATTTGGGGGCCTTACATACCACCTATGTTGGCGGCCTTATTTTTGGGGTTGCAAGCTGTAAAGTTTGGGAACCCCTGCTCTAGAGGGATTCCTCAGAAACCTGCATATTGTAGAGAAAGCAAGGTTAAGAAGTGAGTATATCTCCAGCCTCATGATATCCAAGCAGCATTTTAAATGAATACAGCAAGTTTATATTACTGTTTTTGTTATATCAATAGGCGATTTTGCGTGTGTAGGCTTTTTGGAGACTTAAATGTTACTGACATGAGGCTTTGTAGGCAGAAAATGATTATTTGTATTATAGTATTATTGGTTTATTGATGCATCATTCTACAAGCTACAAGTCAACTGTGACATCCAATCATGCATGTGCTACAGCCTCCCCCATCATCCCAACTTCCTCCTTAGCTGATTTCATCTTCAGTATTGGTTTCTTGCTAAGCTGTCTTTTTTTCTTTCTTTCTTAGTGTAACCTTTAATCTAGTGACACGTATGACCCCTCAGAGATTATGAAAACGAATGCATTGTAGACGTTAGATGTTCGATTTTCATTATTATATATCAAAGTCATTACTGTAGACTTCTTACTGTTACTATTATTTTGTTTGAATGATTTGCATGTGATGATGTGTTGGTTTCCTGCACCCTGTATTTCAGCACAGTGTTTGTTTTCATATTTTCCTTTTCTTGTTTTGTGTGTGGAGGTTTTGAATAATTTGTCAGAAAACAAGCATGAGAGTGAGCTGGCTCCTGATCCTCAGCTGGCTCCTCAGTTGTATTGAAGGTTCACTGTATTCCCTGCAGAAGTAAAAAAAAAAAAAAAAATTCTCCTCATGTACTTTGAACACAAAACACACTCTATCACTCTCTGTCACTGTGCTGATTTCTCCTACTGTGCTTCTTTTCTCTTACTCCCCCCTTTGTTCCTGGCAGCTCTCTCTCTCTACTACAAACCCTTGCCATCTTTTAAAAACCCGTTTTCCTGTTTGTGAAAATGTTATTACATTACACGTTTTGGACAATACAAAAAAATAGAAAATACAGTGTTGGAGTATGAGGAAGTGAATTAAATGGGGCTTCAGGGTTAATTAAAGAACAGATGCAATAAAAAAAAGTCTGATGGGAAAATATCATGCACAGTATAAAACAGCATAGAACTCAGACCAGATACTTTGACACTCTGTGAGTGTTATTTGATATCAATATCAAAATAAATACAAGTGGGCATTAGTTGTGATTGCGCTTGATGAAGTTCGACTCAATAGAGTTCACCAATACCAATGGTATGTGAGTAACGCAGCTCTTGTTCTCAATCTAACAACGTTACTAGCCAATCAGAAACAGAGTAGGGCAGGTGTTGGCAACACTCGTGCTGTCAACAACATACGGGTGGTTGTAATTTTGGTGACTATGTACTGCATTAAAAGCTGACACAAGATAAACAGGGGAAGGTTGCCACTTCACTTCATCTTTTTTAAAGATTTATATTTGGGCTTTTGGGGCCGTTAGTGTAGAGACAGGGGGGAATGACATGCAGGGGAAGGAGCCACAGGTCAGACTCGAACCCAGGCCGCCCGCTTTGAGGACTACAGCCTCTGTACTGTACATAGGGTATGCGCCCTGACCACTCGTCCACCATCCCTGCACTTCACTTAATTTCAACTTCAATGTAATTCCATCCAGCTTCATCTGCGATATGTTAAAGTATTAAACATCAGTCTCCTGTTGTTTCTTATTCATGTCACAGGAATTACACCACCGGAAAGCGAAACAGAAAATTACTGAGGGGGGAAAAAAGAGTTCATAGGGTAGTTTTTTTTTCATTCTTGTTCGTCATCTCCTTTTTTTAACCACCTTCCCTTTTTTTCTAATTCTTCTGTCTTTTGTTTATTTTCTTCTCTCACCCTTGTCCTCATCCCCTCCACAGCTTTACCATTTCATCCATCTCTTCTTCACCCCCCTCCCTCCCCCACCACGCACTGATCTTCTTTATCCTCTCTTCATCTCTAAATTATCCCTCTACCTCCCTCCCTCCCTCCCTCTTCCTCGCTCTCCCCCCTCTCTCTGGGACTCAGTATTTGCTCGTCTCTGGCTGCTCCTGGTCATTACATATTCAGCGCTGAGGCAGGAGAAAACGGAGCGGGCTGGCCCTTCAGAGATATTTTCTCCTCTCTCCTGCTGCTGTCTGTCGCTGAATGCTAAAAGACCATCATGCTGCCCCGTTTATTCAGTATGGAGCGCACACACCTGCCCCTAATGTCAAACAAAGTTCACATGACCTGTAATTACATCAGGCACAGAGAGAGATTTAAAAAAAAGTGGCTCACCTAAAGCCCAGAACAGAGGATACATTTCTGTTGCATCTTATTGAAATGAAATCCCCCCCGTTAATCTGTAATGGATTATGTTAATTAATATGCGATCAGTTCAGGGAACATGGGAAATAAGCCATGTGCATTATCCCTAAGCTGTTTATAAAGTTCTCGCGCATTAAAGCAACATCCATCACTTTTAACACCAACTTCATGGGATAATGGATATGCTGATTCTCACCATACTGGCACAGAGATAAGAACAGGGACGCTAATTAGCATGTAGCACGTCAATTATCAAGAACATGTTAAAGGCAAAGTGCTTGGATGGACTTCTACTTAGTCTTCAGGTCCAATTGCAAAAAAAAACATTTTGTTCTGGTCTTCTTATTCGGCTTTGTTTTCTGTTTCTCCTCCTCAGCATAAGTGTGCTCCGCCTGCTCCTCAAAGCTATCACATGTTCTTCACAAAAGACAACAGGGCTTTTTTTGATCAACCACCCAGGTCCTGAATTTAAAACCACCTCGGTGCTGCAGCATGGGAAGGAGGAGACAACGGGCCTTTCCTAGAACGCTCGCTCTGTCTGACGTCATGCCCGCAGCCGAGTGTAGTAGTACCCTTCAATAAGGTGGAGTGGATAAATACAGCAGTATAATAAGAAGTTGTTCACATTAATTACATTAGGCAGACTAATTAAAAGCAGACTAATTAAAATCACTCCACAATATGTGAAAAAGGCCGACATATTTGTTGGCATTTTTTTTAGCATCTCATCATTTCTGTCTAATGTTATTAAGATGATTTTTTTTTAAAGCATGTAAATAAAATACTTCACAGTCAAATACACACATGTTCACTGTACCATTAGATCCTAAACATAATGTCAACTTTTTGATGTTTCATTTCAAGGGGTTAAAGTTTTTTGCGGGTGAGAACACAGGACTTATGTACGGAGCGTCTCCTTCCCATTAAGAACCATGAAAGATGTTCCATTTGTTCAGTAAGCCAGCATCAGTGCAGACTCCCTGTTGGAGGGTTTAACAACCCACTCCCACTCTGCACTCAGCGGTTTTGGACAGCACTCACTGCCCTCAACACAAGGCGAGTGCGAGTTTGAGGAGTCTGGGGACCTGCATCAGCTCTGAACAAGAACTTGTACTTTCACACTTTCTTTGCAAAACTATTTTTTAACAGTTGAATATACAGTTTAATAATAGTAATAATAAGCAGTTGCATTGAATGAACTAAACTATGCTATTGTATTCAGTATTAAGGACTCTTTTCCACCACGGGAGGCCCCGCCCCCAACTATGACACAACTGTATCTATGCAGTTCAGGCCCAGAGCACATAAAAGTCCTCGGCGTCAGCTGTTGTTACAGCACTCTCAGTTGAAAAAAAGTTTATCTTTAAATCACTTCTGCTCCAGTCAATGTCCTCTCTCACCAACCAATCAGAATGTAAACATGTTGGGACTTCTTAAACAACAAGGATAGAGAAGGAACGTATCTGACTCATCTTTCTTAGGGAGCTATGACACCAAATGGGGACAGAAAACTATACATCTGGAGGTGTGGGTCTTTAGAGAACAGTATCTACTTCAGTGGCAACAGAGTTAAAGGATGGTTCCTGGCGGGGTGAGCCTAATGTCTGAGCCAATATATGAAGTTGGTTAATCTTTAGCCGTCATTGAACTTCATTGGACAAACATCCTGGTCTGAGAGAAGTTCCTGGGACTAATTGTTCCAGGTAGTTTTGGTGGAAAGGTATGTGTATATTTTTGGCTTGCTCATTTTTGCATTCTATTAGACACAGAACAACATTTTTTTTCATTTTATGTATTCTATTCAATGGGTCAACACTATGGTCTTTGGGCCTTGTAGCCGCACACCCGGCTGTAGGTTATCTCTCAGCTTTTTCATCATCATTTGTTTATCACTGAATCTGAGTACCAGCAAGTAAACCGTACATGCTGGACTGATAATGTTTCTCCACATTATTCCTGATGATTCAGCCAGGAGAACAGCTCAGGAGGTTCAAGACACCAGATCTGTTTGCAAACAATACAGGATTCTACGCTGGAGTATCTCGATGACCTTGAGCCGCTGCCGAGGATGAACCGTGGACTCCACTGAGACCAGCCTCTGAGTCATACCTCCATTCAGCATTTTCTTTTACCTGGTTAATCCTCTCTGGGGTCACAGGGGCTGCAGGCAATCCCAGCATCCTTTGTGTTCAGGGCAGGTGGTTTCACAGACAGAAACACACTCACAGTTACATGTGTGGGTCATAATACTACATCCACACTGCTGGACCTCAAGGTCAGCTGTGGAGAGCTTAGCAGACTACTAAAGTCTGTTCAAGGACACAAAGAACGGAAGCTTGTGTGAACAGTAACAATAACCAGACCAGCATGATGGATATTCAACCCATACTTAACTTGTAACTTTGTGGCACATGTGAGTTACATGTGTGGTTTTTTTTTTGGCTGTCTTTAATGCCACCTGCAAATTTCCAAATAATCTGTGCGTGCTGCGTTCCGTCAGCACCACAGCTTTACTCCCTCTGACCACACGCCCTGCCTCACTGCGTCTGTTTCTGGGGTGTTTGTGCAGCCCTGAGTAGCTCTACACACAGGTTCACAAGATCTCAGGAGAACTACAAGATCACGCAGGAATAAAGAGAAAAATGTTCAAACAATAACATTGCAGGAGGTGTGTTATACTTGGCTTTGCACTCAGCCATTTGTTTGCATGTGTGAGTGTGTATTATCTATCAACCATGTGCTTTGTCTTTCTGAGGATTATTTGCTGTTCATTTGGTGCCTGTCGATAAAGTGATGGATTATATGATCCGCAGTCTGTATATTGTGTCTTATGTGTGTGCATTTCCTTGTTTGACTTCCTGTCCAGCTTGATGCATGCTTGCAGTGGGCTCAGTCAGACATAGACTTGGGAGTTTGTTTCTAAAGGAGCCGAATGTAATGGCGCTGCTGGCATGCACCAGAGATGGACCACATGCCAGGAGTTAAACCAGGGACCATTTAGAAACCCTTTTCCCTAAAAAAAACGGTGCAGACTTCCAAACAAATGTTCATCACAACAGTCATGTTTCTTACGAGATGACACTAATGTCTGGCTCACACTGCAGGATAATCTGGCCGATTTGAGCTCCGATCCTTCCCAACAATCGCAGGGTCTCTCCTGACTCAAGGCTGCTCGGACCCGATTATCTGTTCAGATTATCTTGTAGTGTGAGCGGTACAAAGATCCAATCTTAACGTCCCCGATCTGCCCGGAGATCGTCAGGGATCACCAGTGGCAGGACGCAACCCGACATTTTTGTACAGATCATCAGTGCAGCACTTTTCTGAAACTTGTATCCATATATCTACAATTGTATCTACTTTCCTATTTCCTATAACAATTTCTAATTCCTTTTCTTTCACCAACCGTCGTCCTTTGTTTTTTTCAAATGAAACTTTATTAACAATTGTCAACGCTCCGTCCCGATTTCACTCGTACAGTGTGAGCTCTCCGGCCGTGCCCAACGATCGGGTTGTACAGTGTGAGCACGTCAATCTCAAGGTCTGGTCGGGCGTCGTAAACGATTCAGTCGTTCAGTGTGAGCTGACATGCCACCCCGACTTTTATACAATCGGGGATGAATCACACAGTGTGAGCCAGGCTTAATTTAAGAAGTCGTTTCTTCTAGTTTCAGCTCATCGATAATCTCAGGATTCAGTTTTTCCAAACAGACTCCATCGATCACAGAGACCAATCCAGACAGCATGGTTTGAAGTTCTTTTTAATGCAACGATTAGGAGCAAGGATAGGAGGAGAATGGGATTGTAATAGCACACTTAATCACTCCAAGTGTCCTTTTACGGTCGGAACTGATGACCCTTAATAAAAGCATGAGATGGAAGAAGAAAGAAGACGATTGTCTTTGATGATGATGATTTTGCACCCCCCAAAAAAAGAAGAGGTTTTTTGTTCTTCACAGCCCTCTCCCTCTCTCTAGTCTGACCTGGTCCCATTTTTTGGCTACACGTGACATTTTTGGAAGTTAGCTCTGAGGCAGAAATCACTGATCCTGCACTGTGACCCCTGTCATTTCATTGCAACTCTTATCCTTTCTCTTTTTTCCCCTGCCAGATCACAGAAATAAGTCAAAAAAGAGGGCAAAGAGAAGTAAGAAGGGTGCAGACAAACGGGGGAAAAGATAACAAATGTGGGGCGCAGGAAGAGGGGAAAGGAGGGGAAGTTAAAGGATGCAAAGAAGGATACAAGAAATGGAGGGAGAGGATGAGAGTTTTGAGGAACAAAGGAAGACAACTGAGACAAAAGAAGAGGCCATCAGAGAGAGAGAGAGAGAGAGAGAGGACACCTGTTTTACCTTCCCTTCAGAAACAGAAATGGAGCGTACAGAAGAGACTGAATTTAAATCCGCCGCAGCCAATCATGCCACAGCAGATCTGTTTGGTGTGCAGCGAAAGAAGGTCAGCCTCATTTGTTCACCGCAGGGATGAGAAGGGGTCCTTCATGTGACGACAGAAACAAAATGGATGAAAGATTAGAGGGTCAGTGGTGGGAAACATGAAGGCTGATGCCATCTTCAGAGTCCTTGTCATAAAAGGCACACACTCATATACACACAGAGAATAGACAGGAGGGAATACATTTGACAGTCAAACAGGTGCTTCTCATGAATGTGAAATAGGATTCCCTGCTGAATGTGAAGAGAATTTAAAAAGATGGCCGTCATGGGTGAAAAATTATACAGATTGATGGCATTCAGTGTTTAAGTCGCTCTTAAAGGCTGAGAAATACAACTACAACTGCATGTCATGAGCCCCAAGGTGAGAGCAAGCATGTTTAAAAACTCACCGCCTGGATATCACAATGACAACTCATTGTGGATCCTTTCCAACAAAATTAGAGACCTGTTTTTTTTCTGGCATTTTAATTTGAAATAATGTTTGCACCTTAGTCTGAGTTTTTATCTTTTATTCAATGCACTGGGCTCAGCCCTAGTGTTTGTTTGACTTATTTAATTTTTCGACAAAATTTTATTTTTCAGATTTGATGAATCTTAACAGTTTCTTGTTTATGTCTCTGTCGGTGCAGAGCTGCTGATGCAACATTTATTGCAGATTATTAACGTGAATAAAACTCCAACTTTTGCACCATTTTTGAAGAAACATTTTTCGGAATACACGCTGCAGCAAGTCAGCCCGGCAGCTGTCATCGCAAAAAGCTGCAAAAGCTGCACATATTGTATTGTTTTACGTTTTTTATATAATGAAAAACTAAATTAATTTCTCAAATGCAAAACGCAAGTGACAATTCTGTGTATGCATGTTCTCCCTGTGTATGTGTGGGTTCCCTCCTGGTACTCCGGCTTCCTCCCACAGTCCAGACATGCTCATTAGGGTAATTGGTGACTCTAAATCGCTCCTAGGTGTGAATGTGAGTTTGGCTGGTTGTCTGTTTATTAGCCATGTGATTGACTAGCGACCAGCCCAGGGTGTAACCCCGCCTCTTGCCCAATAACAGCTGGGATTGGCTCCAGCCCCCCGGCGGCATTGATCACCTCTTGTGAATTGAGCCTCTGACTGTTTTTGAAACCACCTACTGCAGTGTTTGCAGTATGCACTTTGTGAACAAATGTGAGTATCCGCAACACTACCCTGATGTTCTACTGATTCGGAGAAAAAAAATCACACAATTCAGCCCAATCTTCCTTACGTACTGTTTCTGGGACCCCCCGCGTCGAGGACTAAAGCCTCTGTACGTAGGACGCACTTAGCACTACGCTACCAGCGCCCCAGTGTCTGTCTTTGAAGGAAATATTTGATGGAGGGTTGGTGAAGGTTGCAAGCGTCACATTTGCCTAGTTTGTGTCTCCATGGCTGACAAAATCAATAAAGACTGCTTTATTTTACCTTATTTTCACACCCACCTCTCTCCCTCTACACCAACTACTGCAAGATGTGTTCATGTACAGACAGATTCTTCAGTGAAGTAAAGTGAGGAAAACTAAAGGCAGAAGTTATTAAACTGCTGAGTCACAGGTGGAATCCTCGTGATTTGGTGCCTGAAAGACGATGTGCTGGGCTGTTAGATATCACACTCTGTGCTGTTTATTCCCTGCTCGCCTACACACGGCTTCCCTCACATGCTGCAACACTCGGTGCACAGTGTGTGAAGAAGGTGTGTCTGTGTACGTGTGTGTGTGCATGCTGTTCTGTTGCTGCTTCCCATTTAATTGTGAAAGTATATTCTCAGCGATATATCTCTGCTACTGCAAAGGAGTGCAACATCACAACATCTCAGGTCGGTCTGACATCTTCTCAGGTTGTCTACACTGTCTCTTAACTATCAGCTGTGTAGTTTAATTTTTAACAGTTCTGGCACAATCTTATGCTGAACAAGTTCACACGGACAGGCGAGAGCACATCTAGCATCCTTGTAATTCATCCACATCCTTGAGCGCTCATTTATTCTATGATTTGTTGATTTTAAGTTTGAGGAGGAAACCGTTTCATCATTAAACTCAGATAATATTTCACATTTCTATGGGGACAGAAAAAAAAGAAAACAACATAGGGGGACATCAGCTTCGTTAAAAAATATTTTAACTATTTTGATATCTAACAATTTCCCATTCATGCCCTGAATTTAACGATATATAAAGATGGACAGCATGTCTCCACCTCCTCTCCTAGAAGTGAAGCCAAAACATCACTGCTGTCTTGCGCTAGTGAGGTCATTTCGGAGCCATGGTCTGTGCAGTACCGATGAGCTAGTTGAGTCGCTGTATTGATATTCTGCTCTTACACCCCAAAACACCTTTAACGTGCAGATAAAACAACAAAGGCCCCTTTAGGTTGGTACAGTCCACTGAGGACCAGAATCCAGTTTTGTAAAGTTCAAGCACAGTAGCTTTAGAGTTTGTTGCGCCCCCTCTTGAGGGAGCGCTCCCGTACATAACGCTGAGGGAACATTGGTCAACAATTCTCTCGTTCATTGAGTTACTTGTTTCTATAGCAACTCATTAAAACTGAACTTCTTTCAAGATGATCACTTGGACATTAATTAGCATGAAAACTTAGCTAATTAAGAAATTAATTAAGAAAAAATTCAGCCAGTCACCAAGGCCTGTTTGGATGTTATGGCTTTACTTTTTTAGGAGCTGTTTTGTCGTTTCTCCATCCATTTATGTTCCATCCATATAATCCATCTAGCTAGCTCTGGGTGTACTTTGGAGTCTCCTCCCAGTTGGATGTTCACAGAAAACAGAGCAAAAAAAAAAGAACATCATCTGCAAAGAGAAGAGACAAAAATCTGAGGCCACTAAAACGAAAAACCCTTATTCCCTTATTCATGAATATCATACAGAACCATTGACAGTACGACAAACACTGGGGGAGGCGAACACTCATCAGACAGGTTTATGACTTTGTGCACAGGATGCAGACCCAGCTCTCCCTTTGGTTACGGACCAAAGGCCCCGGTATCACATATTCCCCAAGTGCCCAAAAACCTGGGCTGTCATGTGGTCCATCTTTTTTATCCAGCTGTCCTATGGGACCCAGTATTCTGAGCTCTTTCTCAGACTTAATCATACGAGATCGTTCGACATTTTGGATATGTACAAAAAATATTTTTGGCATCCATGTGCAGTGCTTTAAGTTCCCTTTTTTTCAATCTAAGCCAGAGTTTCTTGCGGCACCAATCAAGCAGCTAAAAACAAAACAAAAACAAAAAGCTGCAGGGATTGAAAGCTGATCAAGAAAAGTTTACGTAAGTGAACTAATTTTAAAGACCAAAAAAACGTACTTTGTGACGCATTAACTGAGTCATCGTATCAACAGTCAACCTTCTCAAACCCCCAGCGCAGGATATTTTTAAAGGTACAATAGCTCCAGCTGTGCGTCTGTTTACAGCTGCACTGAATGTGAATTTACACATTGCTTCAGCTTTGTCTCTAACTGTGGATCGCCTGTCTCTCACATTACATAAGACTCTCTCCATGAACCGTAGTGCTCCATGATCGCCCCCGGGGACTCCCAACTGTGCTGTTGTTGTTTGTTGTTGTGTGTGTGTGTGTGTGTTCTAACCGACTGAGTCATGCGTAACTGAGGGAGCTTGTGCTGTTATGGTTTATTATTTATGTGTGTGTGTATGAGAGGGGGGGAACTAAAGGAGATGAAAGCGGGGAGACAGTGTGGTGAAAAGACAAATCTGTGGGTTGGACTAAGACAGATAAGAACGGAGTCTGGCAGCCGTTTGTGCTTCAATTGGGAGAGTAATTACACGAGGCCCAGGGCAGGAGGTGTCTCCTCTTTGTCTGATCTGGAAGACAGTCGCTGCTCCACCTACAGCTGGAACAGGACGCCTCTCTCTATCTCCAACATGTTGTATGGGATTAAAGAGCAGGAGAGAGGAACAGCAAAACTCTTTAAAAAGTGGCTGTAACAGGGGAACCAACCTGCCGTGGGTTCAAATCCAGCCTCTGCTCTTTAGCTGCATGTGATCCCCCTCTCTCTCCTCCCCACCGTTTCCTTCCTCTCTTCAGCTCTCCTTTCTAATAAATGCTAAAATGACCCAAAAAAATATCTTTTAAAAAAAGTGGCTGTAACATTGTGAAAAGGAAAGCTGAAGAAATCAAACTTGTTTGGCTTATTCACTGAGAGGACACAGCTGAGGTCAAGGCACACCCAAAGAAAAAGATACGCTCTTAGGTATCAGAAGCAAAAAAAACCCACAGTATTTTAATCATCACTTTTCTCTTATCTAATCTGTATCATATCTGACTGATGTATACCTTGTCCTATATGAAAAAAGCAGAAGAGAAAGGTTAAACTTAATGCGAGTCATTGAGACCTGAAAGACGAGGAAGGAGAATCTTAAAAATCCTGAATGCAACAACGTAAGCTCTGAAAGGAGCTGAAGGATAAAAAAAGGTATTTGAAAGAGAATCAGACGAGTCCTCTGGTGAAGAAAAAAAAAATATATCTTGAAGCATCTTTTTTTTCATTTTCAAAAGACAAAAAATGAACAAAACCAATACAGGAACACAGAACATTTATACTAGCAAAAATTTACCCATAAACTGAGGGGGCAAGAAAGGGTACAAAGTGCAAGTCAAAGAAAACCAACGAGTGAGTGAGTTGTTCACTTCTTGCACAACTTTGAATTCTACGATGCCTCACCTGTCCAACTGTTTGTACTCAGACAGTTTCCTTTCCTTTCGGTTCTTTGAAGCTTAGTTCACTTTCAGATCAAAATAAGTTTCTGAAGACATCCTCAGTTCATTTTAAGCTCTATACCTCCGCACCCTTTCAACTACGGTGCTGATCTGACTTCAATAGAGAGAGTGGAAAATGAAGTGAGAGGAACTAATATTTACGACAGCAAGAAGAAAAAAACAGCAAGACAGAAAATAATTGTCTTTTTAACCTGTCAACGGTAATGACTTTACAAACTGAGAGTGGGCAGTTTGGGAAGGTAAAAAAGGCACAACGATCTGTAGGAGCCAAAACCAGATTTTGGAATCAGAGTTTTCTGTTGTAGTCTGTCCAGTAGCCTTTTGACAGACTGTATGCAGGACAACATGTGGAGAGTAGCAGGTGAAAATCACATATGTATTTAGATGTAAATTCAGGGTGGTTTCACACTAGGGACCCGGGTCCGAATCCGAGTACGCTTGACCTCAAAATCATTTTTTTTTTGCTCAGTGTGAACAAAAACTTACCGTACTCGTGTACTGTGCCCGAGTATGCTTGAAGCATGGCATGATTCATTTGTACTCGAGTAGGGTCCGTGGGAGCGCAACCATGCTCAAAACAAAGGAGTGGATATGATGTAATTCTAAACGGCTCCTGTTGCTTCAAAAACCGTCATATGTGCTCAGCACAGGTCTGTTTCGTCCTCTGAGGTGCATGATACATGTGGAAGTAGGAAGAGGGTTGTTGTGGTAGAAATAACAAAAAACATCCACATTTAGTAGGATGGTTGCTTCTTCCTCTTTCTGCTTCTTGACGGATTTGCAAATCCACTTTGTGCCACTGCCACCTGCTGTATCGGACTGTGTGCATATGCAAGTGTACTCGGGTACAGAACGATGTTACTAATGTGAACACAGACCAGCAGGGGGGGGTTTAGACATCTGTGACTAAAATCCACGCTGAGACGCCATTTCTCAATGTCAACTCTCTAACTTCTCAAGTTGCTTCTGTAGCAGGTCTGTAAACAATGGTGATGCATGAAAAAGTCGATTACACTGAAAGCCCTAAAAGTCAACTGTTTCTCCTAGAGGCTTAAATGTTGTTAGACAATAGATGATAGGCTCCAAAAGTGATCTGATGACAACAGACACACCATGTGTTTATGACTCATTGATTTGTGAATGTTTTTTAGTTCAATAAGAGACATTAAGAGGCACTTTGCTTTTAAAAAAGTTGAAACATTTCTTTTGCAATGGAATCATCTACTCAATTTAGTTTGATGGATCCTTTGTACCCATTTCTATGGCTTTAAAAAAAGAGTAAGACTGAGTTATGTTAAAGATGTTGTGTACCTGTCAATTCTGACCTGAAAAGATAATACCAAGATGGATAAACCAAGGCTGTGTATCCAGAAGATACTTTTATGAAGCCATAATGGTTAAATGGATGGTGGTACTGCTCAAAGATTGTAGGCCAACCATTCCAGAGACCCTGTGAATCAGTCTACAATAAAACTGTGTTAAGGCTGCCTAACAGCATTGTCTCTGACCCTGTCCACGCTCTGAGCACTAATTATGAACTCTTACCACCAAACCTGAGATACAGGGTCCCACATTTTAATACGATCAGAGTGAAGCACCCTTTTGAACACCAGTCCATTCTAAAAATTGAATATGGAGCTTCAAAATCGAAGTACGTTGAAGGCCTCTGAATATATGTTCCGTGTTTGAAATGGTGTCTCCAATGTGTCTCTGTATCTTTGCATCATGTTTTTGATTTGTATTTGTTTTATTCTGTTTATTCTGCTTTAAATAGAGCTGCTGTGATGCAAGACACATTTCAGACTTATGACAAGAAAATTCAATCAATCAATCAATCAATCAATCAATCAATCAATCAATCAATCAATCAATCAATCAATAATAACTTTTCTGATCCTCACTTTTTTTTTTAATTCATCCTGGAGCAGCATCCATTGCTTCAAAACAAAATGTGGCCCATGGCCCCCTGGTGAGCCACAAGGGTACTTCAGGCGGGCCGTGAGAGGTTCTCTACATTTTACAAAACACTATTTGCACTTTTTTGTTCCATCAACAAAAATACACAAATATAGATAATTACATTATTTGTAATGCATTGCTACAAGCCAACCTTCACAGCAGATGTTTTCTGATTAGAAAACTATACCGGTGTTTCCCACACACAGACTTTATTAAATTCCAGGTATATTAATGGCCAACCTAATATATTTTCCTTCCAATTTTATCATTTTAATTTACATTTTTTCTTGGATGGCAGATTGCAAACCATGATCTTTACATTTACTGACGTTACATCAATCTGGAACTTTTGTGATTATGTTACAATCAGGGTCTCCATGCAAGTTTCCCAGAGAGACACAGACATACATATAACACGAGAGAGAGAGAGAGAGAGAGAGCGAGAGAGATGGTACATCAGTCCTTTGCTTTGATTCAGCACTACTAAACCAAATGCTGCGTTACAGAGCTTTTACAATTACTGTAGACCCATCATTTGTTTTGTTTGGTTGGTTTTTTTCCGCCCCCGAGTTTTGGCAACAGTGAGAGTGGAAAAAAAAACATGGACTGAGAGGTGAGCAGCTGCAATCCAAAAGAAAGGTCACCTGAAATGGAGTAGATTAGTGAGGACAACTGGCTTGGCCTTTGGGAAGTCACTGTGAGCTGTTTGCACAAGAAGTCAAAGTGAAGAAAATCCCTGAGCAAACTTTCAGCGAAACCTGAACCACAGACCGAAAACAAATGAAAAAACATTGAGGGAAATACC
The DNA here is from genome assembly GCF_963584025.1 of Labrus mixtus. Lineage (NCBI taxonomy): Eukaryota > Metazoa > Chordata > Actinopteri > Labriformes > Labridae > Labrus > Labrus mixtus. Next base: position 20,306,709 of record NC_083632.1, read on the forward strand.
GACTGCAGGCGAAGTCAGACGACGTCAAATTCGGTGGTGGGTCTAATCTAATTGTGAGAGTGTGTTTGAATGTGTTTCTTTTCAAAATGCTCTATTTGAATTCTGCTTTGTGGTTGCAAAGTCTGTTAGAAAAGAACTGCTCTGCGAAGGGAGAAAAGGTAGAATTATCAATTTAGATAGTCATGCCTGAACAGAAAAGAACACCCACAGAGAAGGTCAAAGATGAACACATTCTTCCAAGACTTTCTCACAACAATAGGCCGGACAAATAAAGAAACATCTCTCTTGCCAACGAAGCCTTTTGCGTAAAGCAATTTGTTTTTCATTAAGGTGAAACAGAGGCTGCTTCACCTCACCTATAGTAGCATTAATGTGTCGATAAATACCTTAATCTATCATTATTTCCAATTTATCGGATAATTGACATGCCCTTGTGTTTAAGTGTTACCTCCCCTATTTCATTCAGTCTGCTCTGCATGTGTGTGTGTGTGTGTGTGTGTGTGTGTGTGTGTGTCGGTGTTTGTGCATGTGTGTGATCTGTCTGTCATGTCCCTGAAGACCCCTGAGTGTGTTGACAGTGTATTTAGGGAGCTTTTAACTCAATATACACATCAAACCCCATGGCAACAAGGCCCTTTTCATTCCTTTTTCACGTCACCATGGAAACACTGATGTTCATTACATTGCTGCCTCTCTTTGAAGATATAGACACCAAAATGAAAGTAAAAAAAGATTCTGTATTTTAGCAACCTTCAACCATAGTTAAAATACTTTAAATAAATGTCCTACATAAATGGTTTGCTTTGGGACGTCCGTCCGACCCTCCAGGGAGATTGATTAGCTAAACGCCGTGAAGCCCAGGGGTTTTTTCACATGGGACGATGCTGGAGACGATGTTCTGTGTGTGCAGGCTGCGTAGATTGCGGCGTCAATGTGCTGCTCAGTGTGGCCCTGAGCGCGACACTCATGCACATGAATGAGCGGAGTTAGCTGCAGGAGCATTACGGTCAAGCAGCCAAACCCTTCGGGAAATATCCATTTCCATACATTTGAAGATGTGTGTGTGTGAAGATGCTTGGGTTTCTTTACACTCTGAGGCATTTTTTTAACCTCTGACAGATGTTATAATCACACTGCTTAGAGTGACTTTGTGTGTGTGTGTGTGTGTGTGTGTGTGTGTGTGTGTGTGTGTGTGTATAAAAAGTGTGTGAAAGTCAATAGTGTATCAGAGCAGTAATACATCTGCAACATATAAGTAATCACGAGTGGGAGAGCAACCCACATTGACACACTTACACAAACTGTACACTAGGGATGTTCCTAGGCGACTAATTTACAAATCGATTGAATGCAAATATAAATTCTGTTTAACCGACAAGTCGAAAGGTAACCCAAGACTCAGAAAACGTTCATCAACATCAGCAACAGAGTCTCTCTCTGCACCGCTCTCGACTCATTCCGGCAGAGCCACGGTGTGACCGCAGCAGCTGGGGAGCTCGGGAAACTATGTTTATCTAAAAAGGATAGAGATAGATTGAATATGTAAAGCCAGCAGCGAGAGGAATCACATTTCACTGATTGCTTTAGACCAGCTGAGAGTCTGAAATGGATTCTGTCTATATCGTTCCCTCTAACTGGGGGTTCAGTGGGACGGTAGCAGCGCGGGGGTAAACAGCGGGTGACTGTATGTGCAGAGAGGGGATATTGGGAGAGAGTGATTCATATGCATTACAACGGCCATACGCTCCACGTGTAGACAATTACTGCACAGAAGAGCTTATTTATGGGGCAGGGATTGGTTCACATGTGGATTGCTTGTAGATCAGAGAATGTTTTATAGTAAATCCACGAAGCATTAGTGAGGATAGTCGCTCTCCACACTGTGGAGCATTCCTATTTGTTTGTCCACTGAATAAGAGTACAGTAGAGGAAATTAAGTGCTTTTGAAAGTGTTGAGCAGTGAAAGAAATTCATCAAAATTCTCCAAAAATAAATGGAACAAAATACCCCCATGTCTATGTCTTTGCCATTTTGCCTCAATTCTTATGTAAAACTGATCAAGCTCTGTCAGTATGAATAAAAAAAAAAAAAAAGCCTTTTCAAGTCCAGCCACAAATTCTCAGCTGGCTCCAAAACTGGACTCTGACTCAGCCGCTCCATGATAGCCTCTTTTTTTTTTTTTTTTTGCCAATACTATGTAAATTTGAATTGACTCTGCAGTTATGAGTCAGGCTTCATTCAAACTTATTCCAAATTAAGACATATTTTCAGGTGATGCAAACTAAAGAATAATACACCATTATCCTAATCGTCCACTCGGCATCAAACTTCTGCAGACGAGGATGACGTTTTGAGATGACGCATTTATAAGAGCCTCAGCTAAAAGACATCATTTTTTTATAAAAAAGCATCGTCATAGAACTTAAATAACTTCATGCAACATTTTGCTTAATTGCTTTTTTCTTCTTCTGCCGCTCTTCTCACTGAAAGGGTTAATAAGTGTCGGAGCAACAGATGATAAACTGATATGCCAACAGATGTTTCACAGAGTGTCTACATCCATTTATAGCTCACAATAATAATTGAGATTTATGAGCAGTGCTGCTGGATCTGATTGTTTTTCATCCAAATGCTTACGTTGAGATAAGTCCTGCTCATCCTGTCGGGGGTTCCTCTACTTCAGGAACCCGCTCACTAAACATACCATACCAAAATATCAATCCATTCTCACTTCTTGCTTTTTTTGATGTTTTACGAGTTTGGAGACGCAGCTTGAAACATCACCGTAATCAGCAAAATGAAAAATCTGCTGATTACGGCCCGCCTTTTCTGAATGCACTGATTTCAGACACATACATTTCACACCAAGGGTGTTCCACACACCGCGCAGTCACAGGAAAGCAACGTTCATACAACATGCACAAGCCTGACTACAACCCACAGAGCCATACATCATCTTCAGTTACAGCCGGGAGCCTTTTTTCTTTTTGATGTACGCACTGAACAACCCCTGAGAGAAGATCCACACAGACACACACATATCACATATGGGGAGCTGTGATTATAATAGCCTTTTTTTTTTTTTTTTTTTTTTTCCTATTTCTAGAGTGAAGAAGCTCAAGAATCCCTCCGCCATTCATCCCGGGCCCGGCCTCTGAAGTATAGTCAACAGCAGCATGCAGCGATTAATTAGAGATTTGTCTGGATGAGAGGAGGTTTGGGAGGCAGAGGGATAAAGCAGGCAAATCTGCTGGCCTAATTAGGGGAATTTAATTTCTCACAGGCTCACATTGACTCAGACCTTGATGATGCGTTCTTTTTGGTGTGCGGTGGGGGGGTAGGAAAAGTGGGAGTGGAGGGAGGGAGGAGAGACATCAGCTCGTTCATGATGTTACACGCTGTAATGGATGGGTGAGGACAGACTGTCAACTGGGGAAGTGCGAGACACTGCGAATTCATGCAGCGGCTCGACAATAGCGCTCATCAGATGTGCTCGTGTATTCTCAGCGAGGGTGTTAACCCGCTTGTCAGGAGATTTAGGGGCCAGAAAGTTTTTGTTAAAGTTTGTTAACATATCTTGTATTTTTTTTTGTGCTGTGTCCCTTTTTTTGTTGAATTCATTAGACTTAATCACAGAGAGAGAAAACTAATTTGTATTTTGGCATTAAGTCTGAAAGAGATAGAAAGCCAATGTTTTCCTCTGTCTAGTCTGTTTCTGTTCCAATTGATTTGATTATGCTTTAAGTTTTACACAATGTTCGCCATGTTAAAAGCTCATTGCTATCTGTGAACTTTTCGGAGTGTTCAGTGTTAACAACTATCCATAGATAGCAGTTTACCACCCTGTGACCCTTGAACTAAGTCACCAAATGCCACTGTATTCTTAGTAGTCAGCTTTTTAGGGGTGTTGGTAAGCTATTTATTTCACCCTCAGAGTAACCCTACCTTTGCCCCCCTGTTGTCTCAAGTCTTTATGCTAAGCTAAACTATATGGCTGCTTTGTCTCAGCTGTATATTGAGTCATCAGATACACACTTATAATGTTATAGACAATTATGGCCCTAAGTAAGCTGTTATATCAACCTTTAGACAACTACAAAGGGGTCAACGGGACTTATGAGCCACAGCCGGCGAGAGGGGAAACTGCTAACAAAACTTTGATTCATTTATGGAGTGGTTTCAGTTTGGTGTTTTTTCATAACTACAACAACTAGATTGATAGAATGGTATAGTACAGTACATTGCCAAACGTGCCACCATTGATACAGCCGTTTAATGGACTGATAACTAAGTGGTAGAAAACAGAAATGACAGTAGAAGTTCTTTGAATAAAAAACTTAATTTTCTATCCAATTCTTAAATATGGACTAGCTTATAAGTCATAACAGGTCCACTCCCCAGTTTGAAGACTGAACCGACAAACCTCGACCAAAGTTTTTGGGTTGCCTTAACCTTTTAAATGAGGCCATTTTATATAGCATAGTCTTTTATTTTGCCATCAGTCGGAAGTGATGTGTTCTTCTTGAGCTGGCAACCTCTTCGTTCCTAATACAAATTCCAATTTACCAAGCGTATAATCAAGCCTAAACCTGGGGAAAAGAAGACCCCAGAAAACAGCAGGAAACAATCAGCGCAGTCAGACTCCATCAGGAAGATAGATACTGATGAGAAGAGGAACAAACTGTTTGTTTATTGAATTAGCTGCTTTAGTTGTGGGAGGAGCAGGTGGAGACGAAAGCTTGCAGTGTCGGGTGGAGGTAAAAGATGAGTTTTTAAGAGGAAATCTCCGCTCATCTGTACTTAAATGTTGATGGGGATGAGAAGCACCAAACAGCGAGGCTTCATCTGAAGTGACAGGGCTCCCAGCTGGGCTCATCTGTCTCTTTTTTTATGGAGTAAACAGCTCATACTCCCAACATCTAAATACTGTAATTAGTGCAGGTCCACAAACCAACCTGACCCTTTTTTTACATCCTCTGCCCATCTGTGAAGATGAGTCATGGCGAGTGTGTAAGGAAGCATTTAAGTGATGCAGTCTGTCCTTGTACATTACACTAATAGCACCCAGGGGGCTGCTAAAGAGAAGCCTATTGTACAGGGGACTGATACTCTCTTTTAAACACGACTGGCCTTTGGTGGCTGATGGAAAGGTAACCTATCATTGCTCCTGCTGGTCTGCCTGTTTATCAATCACAACCATAGCTTTAACACATGTTATATGCTGAAACAAATGTGCCCCCCTAGGCTTTTAGACTCTTTATAATTTCCAAGTGGCTACTGAGGAAAAAAAAGGCAAAAAGAAAGATGAGAAAATGGATGAAACAGACATCAGATTGACAAATAGGGCTTAATCACCACCCCCAAATGGTAAAAAAAAGCACCCTGCTAATGCAAACAAGCTGCACAACAAGATGCTGCAAAAAAGGGGATATTGACAAAACCATTATGGGAGGTTTTAAGAAAAACGCTTGATTGCATTTTCTAGCAAATAGATGAGGATGGTGACATTGTTTTTGTGGCGTTTAGGATAATTAAGAGAATTCAATAACTAGAGATTATTTTTGCTTTGGCTTCTTAAAAAGCTGGAAAATAAAAAATTGCTGAGCTGAGTCTGTGTCAGTAGCTTTTGCGCACCATTCATAGAAGCTATGAAACCAAAAGATGGGAGTAATTAATGTTCTTGCCTGAATCATTTGCATACACACACTGTATATCCATGCGCCCATGGGTCAAATAAATCTACACACACCCTTGACCATGGATGAGCATCAATGGTGTGTTTTAATTACATGCCCTCAACCACGTGCAGGGTGAAAAAAAAGGCCTGTCAGTGACACGCTTCCACGGACGGTGCTCACGCAGGCTAAATAACCAAGTCTCAAATTCCAATTTCCCGGCAATGCCCTCTCTTTGAACAGGGTTCAAGTCTCCTTCGCTAATTTGTTTGCCCGCTGAAGCGAGGGTGAATCCGAATTGCACAACGTCGAGAGAGAGACGAAGCCATCGGCAAGAGTGTCAAGTAGAAAGAGCACGACATGGTTTTGGAGGAGTTAAAGTTCTGCGTGTGTCAAGATTTTCTCCTTATCATCGAAATGGTTTTTGTGGATCAGGGTTCCTCACAAAGCTGCTAACTGACAGAGGGATTTCATTAGACCGGGTTTCAGTCAAGAGATTCATGTCTAAATGCTGATTTGGAGGCTTTCCCACTCCGTCGAGAGTGAAATAATTTTGAGGAAACATTTGTGTGTGTGAGAGAGTGTGTGTGGTGGTGTGGGTTGGACAGTGGGCAGCAATGTGGGCGGGGGATGATTGGAGTGTGTGGGTGGCTGGTTTGGCCGGTGGTGGGGGCTCTCTAAATAATAATGGTCTGTCTGAATGCCTAGAAAAAGATACCTCCATGTGTGTGTGTGTACACGCCTCCCTCTGTGCTTCTGATGTCGCAGGACATGAACAAAAGGATTTTGTTAGAATTAGTCGGGGATTAGACGTCTATTTAAACATCTTTTGTCGAGTCCGATGTGTTCTACGCTGCTCGGGCGACAAAGTGGGCCAAACCGCCGCCGCGCTGCATACCAAAGCATTCATTGCTGCGCAGGAAAAAAGCAAACGCACACACTTACGTGCCCACAAAGTGAACACAACACCTGAACAATAAATCAAATAAACTTATTCATGACTTGTTGATGGCATCGAAATGTCAAAAAAAGTGCTCTCATTTTTCTTTTCTTGCACAACTGCCAGTCGGAAACCTCTCGCAGCACTTTTCTTTTTTGCATCCTTCAAAACTCTTTGAGCCTTTTGAGGGCCCTGTTTCCATAGCAACAAGGGGTTGGGTGTATGTGTGCGTGTGTGTGTGTGTGTGTGTGTGTCCAGCTTGACTTGTTGCGTTTAGTGATGCTCACAAGCACTGATCTGTGCCTCAAGCTGTGGAGGACAGCAGCTTAAGCCGAGCGATTTTTTTCTTTTCTTTTTCGATGTTACTGCAATGTTACTTACAGCAAAACCTTCCATACAGACAAAAGTTTGTTCAAAACAGACACACAAAATACCTGCACTTGCTGTAAATAGCTGGCCTGATGGAAAACAGTGTATTTGGTTATCTTCAAATTAGAATTTTCTCATGATGATCAATGCAGCAGCATCCTGTTTACACTCTGCAGTTAGAAATTTGGTGGCAGAACAACGTCTCACCCATCCTGCCGGTCACCACAGTTTATTGAGCAAAGCATCTCTGTCTCTTTTTTCCACGTCTGTCTCTTCTGTCCTTCACTTACATCTCTACTTCTACTTATTAGACCGTGTATGAACATGCTCGTGTGTTCAGTCGTTTATCGACCTGTCCAGCCCTCACTCTGTGTGAAACTTCTCCCACCTCTCTCCACACATCACCTCATGTAGCTTTCCCTCCCACACACACACACACACACACACACACACACACACACACACTCACACACACACACACACACACACACACACACACACACACACACACACACTCACACACACACACACACACACACACACACACACACACACTCACACACACACACACACACTCACACACACACACACACACACACACACACACACACACACACACAAAACACATGCACACACTTAGCACCTCCCAGGCTGTCATTTGTCACCTCTATCTCCCACTGATGATAACATCTGTCTGTTGATAAATCAGTCATTCGCTATGGATCAAAGTGCAGAAAAGCGTTCCCATGCAGGTAGATATCGTCACCATCCGTCCACCTGTCAAAGCCAGCCCTCCCACTGTCTCCTCCTCCTCTTCTCCTCCCTCCAGCTGCCCTTGGTGTCTGGCACTAAAAGTCAAAAGATGGTTAAACACATATGCTCACAGCACAATATACCAGATCCTTTGACAACCACAGCAAAAAAACTACAAACATTGTGCTTCTAAACCAAGCGGCAACCTCCAGTGTTGAAGAATGAAGCTAATGTGAGTCAGGGTCAGGGAAAATAACTTAAGATCCTTGAGTTTCTTCTTTAGGCTGGCTTTTTTTTTTATGACTCATCGATTTTGATTTTCAGAAGGATAAGAGTTATGCATAATTAGGGGCGGATGGCTGATGTGACTGACAGGCGGGCACGTTGTAGCTGTTAGCCAGTACGCTGAAGGCCTGTATCAGCTCCAGCTCTTTGCCTATTGCTATGTTCACTGAAAGTTAGTTTAGACAGTATTCATGATATTGTGACTGATTTGCTTCGAAATGTCAATTGAGACTACAGCCATGTTTTATACAGTCTGTGTACTATAAAAAAGTGTGTTAGCATTCTGACTTTCTGTGGCTTTAAGCATTGGGGCTTAACTGTGCTTACGACTTACTAGTGAACATAGTAACTTAACCAGCAAGTGTAGAGCCAGATTTAACCTAATTGGTTGAGAACAAACCATAGCTAATAGTAGAGTGATTATTGGACTTGATGCTAACTTGTAAGCACTAACCATTCTAAACTTGAGGAACTACCCCAAGGACTCTTTTAGACAATTTTTTTTAGCCTCACTACATCCATATTTTAGTTGAACTCCGATCATGCCTGGACTGGAAGAGTAAGTGCTGTAATAAGATCAATATTTCAATTTGTCAATTTATGTCCACCAGCATGCTCCACATGTTCCCTTGGTGTCCAGGGACCAGCGACCCAAACAGCGTTGCCACCTTCAACCGAGCCAGGCTCAGTTCATGAGAGCTCCAGAAATTGGTATATACCTACTTTTACACCTGGCCCCTAATGGCAACAATCCAAACATGAAACTAGACTGGCAGTGAGAGACAGCACAGCCAACAAGTTCATCCAAAACAAAAACAAAAAATCAAACCCTGTAGGATCCCATGTTAAAAATGCCAAACTTTACTGCAGAAATAAACATGTTTGTGAAATCAGAATATCAAAATGGTTGAGTGGAGTGATACCAACGCTCTAGAGATCAATACAAAGAAAACAGCAGAAATTGTATTGGGTTTAACCATCTGATGCTCAAAAATCCCCTTTTTGCATTCATAAGGAAACAATCGAACAAGTGTCATCTTATAAATATTTGGGTTTAAAGATTGACCATCTATTGTCCTGGAAAGATTACATTGAATATATCTGTAAAAAGACAAAACAAATCATTTATTTCCTCCGCCGACTGAGATCTTTTGGGGCGAGTCGACAAATTCTAGTTTTGTTCTTTACTTCTGTGATTCTAAGTTTCCTTCAGTACTGTAACACCTCGTCGTATATGTGTATGTCCACGACTTTGAAGTCAAAACCTCTTCAACAGTTAAACATCTGTCAAAGAGTGTAGGCCAACCAATGCAAAGACTCAATGAATCAACCTAAGATAAAAACATGTTAAGGCTGGCTAACAGCATCGCCTCTGATCCTGACCACGCTCTGAACACAGAATATGAACTGTTATCATCAAACCGGAGATACAGGGTCCCACGTTTTAATGAGGTCAGACTGAAGCACCCCTTTGTTCACCAGTCAATTCTAAAATTGAACGCGGAGCTGAATCCCAGATCAAAGCAAGTTTCAGGCCTCTGGGTATTTGTTTGGTGTTTGGATGTTGTATCAAATGTTTGTATCTTTGTATCTTGTCTCAATATTTATGTCGCAAATGTAGCCACTGTGATGCATCAAATTTCAGACCATGTCTGATATAAAGTTCAATCAATCAATCAATCAATCAAATATGATATGGGGGTATTTTACTTTTTGATTCATCCATTTGAATAATATCTAGGTTGAAAGTTTTGCACAATTAAGAGCATGACTGTCTTAATTAACAGTTGGATGCAGCAGCTGTCGACTCAGTGGTGATTTTAGAGTCTTTTGGGGCCCTAAGCAAGAATCAACTGGGGTGCCCTCTAACCAGCATTCGTCACCATCATGTCTGCCAGTGTCCTGATGCTTACTCCTCTTCCTCTTTCTTCCAGTTTCTTTTTTCTCTCCTATAGACGGATAATTCCTCTCCATTTTTCTTGATTTTTTTTTGTTGACTTTCATTGACAAACTCTGGTTTTCACAGCAATGATGCAAGCAACGCTAAGCAGGGCAACAAGAATGAATGCTGTCAGATGGGGCCCCCTTAGGAAGGTTTCCCACTGTCATTGCAAAATTTGCCCATTTTGTTCAACTGCTTTGGTTTAAGTTTGTGAGCCCTCAGGGTTTCCCCTTCTGGTCTGGGGCCCCAAGCAGTTGCCCGCCTTGCCTGTTGACAAGCAGCGTCTCTGTGTCCACTTTACGTCCCTTTTTTTCATGGTCACTTAACTTACCTTTCTTTGTGTTGGTGGTGTTTTGTTACTTTTGGAGAATATTTCAAACCAATTTCAGGCAAATGATGTAGCTTGCTGTTTGGTTTATTTTACTGAGGGAAAAGTCTGACCTCCAGGGAATAAGCAATAATTTTATACTGTGTTGTGAATCATGCCTTCAAGCAGATTCAGAGTTCTGTCTCTGGCTACCTGTTGATGCCTACATTTTTAAGTTCTCTGACAATAAAAGCAAGTCTTGTTTTGTATTATTCCCATTATGTCCTGATGCTACTAAGTAACAGTAGACAGGTATTCACATGTGGTCAGTTTAAATCTGGGCTCTGTAGTTTATCAGTAAATAAAAGAAGGGGTGTGGGACTATTTTGTGGCCCCATTGGAAAATCTGGGTTGTTAAGATAATTGGGATGTATTGGCTAGGCACAGTGTTTGCCTTTAGCCAGGTGCAGGAGGATGAATCCCTTTTTGGATGGGTCCAGTGTTTGGTATTCAGGTGGACCAGTTCCACACTTGGCAGTAAGAAAAGAGCCAGGCAGTGTGACAATTAAGCTAATGGCAGTTCAGTGACTGGCATGGAGTTTGATTGTTGTGCGTTTGAGGAAATGGTGGAGAAGCATAAAAAGGGATGGCAAGGATTTGAAGGTGGGGTTGTTGTAAGACCCCGGCCGAGTCAGTCGTGCCAAACAGAGCAGAACGGTTTGCCGGGCATGGAGGAGCCTGGAACAGCACAACTTGGCTCAGGGCTGATATGACCTCCTGCCACTTCTAACAGCTACTGTGGGAAAACGCAGAAGAGACAAATCAGAGAAGATAGCATGGAGGGGATGGAGATGCAGAGGCAAATAAAAGAGACACAGAAGACATAAGTGTGAGGAATTAGAAGCAGCAGGGGAAGGAGTAAGATGTGATGAGAATTGAAAAGGCAAGACATTACAATGGAGAGGAGAACGAGACAAGTGGTTCCAAATGGAAGTAAGGGAAATGAGATATGTAAGTCAAAAAAATATGAAGAAAATCTACCAGCCCAGCAATAAATATATTGCAGGTGATAAGCAAGTAAGTGTATTTAGCAGCTTTTTATTTCAAAGCCAGCGCACAACATTTGTAACAACATCAAGAAACGAAATTAGTCTGAGTTACTTATTTTAAGGGAAATATAGTTGTGTTTTGTAGCGTGACCCCATATAGTGGAATACTCTGCAATTCGTTCATCAAAGCCTCAGTCGACTGCCAGTCTCACAGTCGAGCACAAGGATCATTTCATTCAAGCTATAGGGGGTGTTTAATGTCTCATTTTAAATAGATGTGCCTGTTTTTTTTGTCAAATCAATTGATGGCTCATAGCCTGTCTTGGTATGAATATCACTTATCAATACTTTTAATGCAGTTCTGAAAACCACTCTTACTTCAAATCAATGTCCTTAGTGTGAGCATGAAAAAATCACCCCCTTGATTGATAGAAGCAGCATGTCCATGTTTTGAGAATTTCCTTAGCTACAAGAAATATCAGTCATCGGTAGAGTTGCGTGCAATTGGCCGTCAGAACAGGTGGAGGCACCTCCTTCAAACAAAGGCTCTCATTGGCAGTTAAAGGCTGTACCGAGGTGTCATCAAAAGGAATAGAGGATTTGTTGGAACAGTTGGGTGGTGGATCTTTAAAAGTCGTAGGGACTTATTTTCTGGTGGAGTATCATGATCAAGAGAGTTCAGTAACTCTTCAAGTGGTAAGTTTAAGACGCTGTTTGTTTGTCGGTGGTCTGAGCCGACAAACATTGGGCAGCTGTATTGGACATGTGTAATATTGTTTCTTAATGGGAACAGGCCTACTATTTCTACAGTACATGAATGCCAATAATTTGCTTTGCACTGCATCTTCTCAAATTGATCTCTCAGTTGTGTGCACCAACTACCACTCAGTGAAACCTTGGCTCTGCTGGGCAGCAAAATAAAACACAAAAAAAATAGATCTCTAGGTCAGGAAATTTCGAATATGCTTAGTTATGTTTTGGCTTAAACTGAACAGACCCTGAATGCAAAACTAAAGAAAAGACCAAGAAGAGCTATAATTGTTTAAATGGAAATTTTTCCAATTACCCATCGCAATTGGCTCTTCCACATTTCCCCCCATGCCTTGACAGCCCAAGGGTGAGCAAAATGACATCTGTTGTTTTATAGCTAAGTGAAATTTGTTCCAGAGCAGTGTGATCTTTGTGGAAACTGTTTGCAGTGGAGTGGGCTGTGTGTCCACTCATAGAGCCGATATGGCTCGGAGGCAGCTGTTCAAATTAACTCGGATGGGTCAGGACTTTATATAAACACTGCTTCTGTTGATTTTCCGAGGGGCAAATGAACAACGTCAGGTTTGCGGTTCAGAGTGATCCCAGTTCTGCAAACACTCCAAAGGATATTACCAGCGTCGTTTTAAAAAAAAATGTTTGCTACAATCTCTTCTAATGGGATATTTCAGGTTTGAAGCATTAGCTGTCTCTGCTGCTAAAGGTTAACATAATCTCCCCCCAGTGTGAACCATTTTTATTTAAACTGTCTGATTCAAAGATGCTGACATGATGAGCTTCATCTACTGTTCTTCAGATGGGGACATTGCTTTGTAAAATAACCAAATCGACTTTCCAGAGACTGAGCTGCCAACCAAACTTAAGCAAAATATCCACACTCAAAAAAAATGTCTTCCAACTTTATTGGCTTCACCGTAGGTTTTAAGCTTCAAGGGAATATGACTTTGCTTAATTAAATCTTGTTGAATACATCAGAAGAAATACTCACGAGGCCGAGTGGGTATGCGAGCAGCCAGAAATATGACGAGTTGAGGTGAACCCTAATATTCTTCACTGGATGGCAGTGATTTTGAGAGGATTCTTTCAATAGATCACAAAGCAGCAGAAGCTCGCTGGCTGAAGTAATACCGTCTTTCTCCAACCCATTGCTTTCTCAGAGCTCAACTCCCTCCAGAGAATCCTCTCCGTTCTTACCTGGACCTGCACGACGGCTCCCTGCAGGAGATTTTCCGAAAAGAAATTCTTGCCAGGAGTTTCTGTCTCCAACAAACTTTATCTTTTGGGTCCAGTTCTTGAATTATTTAAAAGGGAAGTTGAGGCATTCAAACTTTCTCCCTCCTTGTGGTGCTGCTGATGGAGGAGGATGAAGAGAGGAGGAAGGGGCTGATTTCCATGTCTGCAATGTGTTATTCTCTCCCTCAGCCAGACCACAAGCTGGGTATCCTCTCCCAGAGCTTAGCAGTAGAATTAAATGTTCTGATATTAAAATGATGAATTCAGCTTCACAAAGTGAGCTCCCATTTAGACCTACTTTTATGTCGTGCTGAAAATGTCCCTATTCACGCAGATGTTCCATTATGTGCCTTGAACACACAGGCATGATGATGTGTGTGTGTGTGTGTGTGTTCGTTTGGAAATGATAAAGCTTTTGTGAGAAAGAGGAGACAAGGAGGGAGGGAAAGAAGAAGAGAGAGCATGAGGAGAACCTTGGGTTGGGTAAATTCAGGACCTCAAACCCTCCTTCAGTCCTGTTCTTTCCCTGTGAACAATGCACAGAGCAGCAGTCTCCCATTTCAAATGCACACCAACAATGCTGCTGTCATCCTTTGGCCAGCCCAATTACCAACCATTCAGCCCTTTCCCTGGCCTCTTTCCATTTCTAACAAAAACCTAACAGCCACTTGCCTTCTTCCTTGCATCCAAGCTGCGAGTCTCTTGCCCCCCCAAGATCAAGATTTCACTCTGCATCCTTGAATTGAATTTTGGCTCCATCATAAGTTGCCACATGCTTCTATCACTGTGTACCTGTCGTCATCGCACACCCCGACAGCAGTCTGGCTTTTGTTGCCCGTTACCAGGTCATCCTCCGACGCAGTTCTGCCCGTCTAGATGCCCGCTTGTGCATCTATGCGTCTACTCAGGCTGTAAACGTGCACAATCCAAATTGCCTTTTGACTTTGTTCTGATGTCACTGACTCATGAGCCTCACCTTTAGTCACAAATATCACTCAAGAATGTCCTGATCTATTTATTATCGATTTATTATTATTATTATTTTTCTTATTATTATTATTATTTTTTTTTCTTTCTAAATCTTAATTTAATTATCTTTTTTCTCTTCATACCTTTTCTTTGGATTTTTATTTATTTTTATTTTATTTCATGTTTATTTCATGTATTCTTGTGTGTTTAAAAAATTATATATAAAAATGTGCCAGGATGAACAAAATTTGTGATGAAATATGACAACTTGTAATGTAGTAAAACAGCCTGCAATAAAGTAATAAAAAAAAAATGTCCTGATCATAATAGCTGAGAGTACGTTTTATTTTTATATTCTTATTTTACTGTGTTAAAGTACTGCATGGTAAAATAATACATGCACCCATATAAATAATACCAGCAAATAATAAAACAGCAGCCACCCTGTCGAGCCTGATTTCCATACAGCCCTTAAATAACTAATGAGATAATAAAGGAAGTAGGAAACGAAAAGGAAATGATGCTGAAGATGTCATCCTTGTGCTATACTTAGTGGCCCTCATGAGACAAAGTTTAGAACTTTGCTTCTCCTTTTGTTGTTCAGACGAAACAAACACGTTTTTTTTTAAAGGAGTTCTGTTAATGAGTGTTACCGTGAAGTTGGACCTGATGTCGAAGCAGTGTCTCAGATTTTAAGGACAATGTGTCCCCGACCTGTAGCCTCGTCTGACCCACTTCAGCTCTGTTTTGCAGATTCACTCCTCTAATTGCCCACCTATGGGGCATCCTAATTGGCTTAGCACACTGGTTTTAATCAGGGAGAGTACCACGATTAAGACCCCAAGACTGCCTCTGCAAAGCTGAGACGCGACAAAAAAAAACAAAGTGAGAGAGAGGCGACATGAGAAAGAGAGGGACGCGCTGCACTGATAGACTTCGGGAAACAACCGTTAAGTAAATGAAAACAAAGTACGTGTGGCATTTCGAGACACCTCACACACAAGCGGGCACTTAATGATGCGCATTAAAGCCGAGATTTATTAAGGAATCTGTGGAAGGCCATTAGCAACGCCTTTGATTTATTCATCGGGGACTGAAGCAGCACAATAAATATGGAAATAACTCCTGGCCTTTCCAGACCGCAGCTCAGGGGAACTCCCGAGCAGAACGAGAATTTGGATCCAAAGGATGTCGATATCTTGTTTAGAGACGAGCTCATGATGTCTACTCAGTTGTTTCTGTCAGTGCAGACTTAATCACTGATGGCAGAGAATTGCAATAAATTCACGCTGTTTCAATCCTCTCCGCACACACACACACACACACACACACACACACACACACACACACACACACACACACACACACACACACACACACACACACAAATCTCTGCAAACAGACGCTTGTCCGCACAAAATGTAAACTATAAGGCAATCTGAAATACACATAATCTAATTCCAAACACCATTTTTCTCTGTTTCTCTGCTTAGTGAGCCAAGTCCAAATAGATTCATTCATTTTTTTTTAGATGAACTGAATCCAGATGAAGTAGAAAAAAAAGATGTTCCGTACCCAATCAACCAAGCAGCCATCAGTACTTTTCTATGATCACTTTGACGTAGATAAATGCAATTTGAAGATCACAGATAGAGGATATGTTAAGAAACCCTTTGGTGTATTAGCTGATTGGGCCAAGGGAACTAAATTATTCCATCGTGTGTGTAATTAACCAAGGGTTAATTAAGGCTTGAGAGCTTGCATCTATGCTAATTTAATTAGCCTTTACTGTACTTCTAAAAGGCACGAGGGTCCTTGTATGTTAGTACTGCATGTACAATCAGCACACCCTGCAGCTGCGATCCTTTTTTGTTTTTAACCGCTTAGTGTCTGCCTTTGAAGTTGTTCTAAAACCTCAATTCCCAAAAAGTTGGGGTGCTGTGTAAAATGTCAATCTCAATAGCATGTGATGATTTGTAAAGCATTGAAACCACATGTTTGATTAAGAAATAGCTCAAAGACAACATACCACATGTTGTAACTGAAGAATTCATTGTCGATGGGGAATTATTTTCCCCAATTTCAATTTAAAGCTGACAACAGTATAAAAACAAGCCAGTGGGTCACTGGTGGTCTAGTGGTTTGTGTGCACATCTCATGTACAGAAGCTGTAGTATATAATGTCCAATCTCTAAATAAATGGTGTAAAAGCCCAAAAATAAACCAGTCAGTTAAACTTTAGGGATATCAATGTGTCCATAAAGCAAACACACATGATTGTGAATCAATGTCATCACATTATGTACATATTAAAGTGACAACAGGTCACTGGTTTTGCATGTGGTTGGAACAGACATGTGCTTTCTCCTTATCCTCCCTGACTGATTATTCTGAAGTTTTGTGTTCTAGTGTGTTCGTAAATGGTAAATGGACTTCAGTTTATATAGCGCTTTTCTAGTCTTCCAACTACTCAAAGCGCTTTTACACCACATGTCACACCCACCCATTCATTCAAGTGTCTTGCCCAAGGACACATTGGACATTTAGCCAGCTGGGGATTGAACCCTTGACCTTCTGGTTGAGAGGTGACGACTCTACCAATTGAGCCACAGCCGCCCCATTACTGGTAGCATGAGGCGATACCTGCAGCACAATCAATCCAGCTCCATCAGTATGGCATACCCATACATACAGTTGCAAGAAGGTTTGCAGTGTCTCCCAGCACAGTCTCATGACCATTGAGGAGAAACCAGGAGACAAGCAGTTAGACAAGGATGGCGGGTCAGGGTCGTAGAGGGGCATCAACCCCAGCTGCAGAACCGGTATCTGCTCCTTTGTGGGAGGAGGAACCAGAGCAGCACTGCCAGAACCCTCTTGGAGACTTCCAGTGTTCAAGAGGTTGGCATTAGAGCTCGACATCCTCTCGCGGTGATCCGTGCACACAGGCCAGCACTTTGCATCTCATTGGCGCCCTGTTGTCTTCACAGATGACAGCAGGTTCACACTGAAGGTAGGCAGTTCTCTGATGACGACCGCATTGATGCCACTGACTGGCCCTCATGTTCCCCTGAGCTAAATCCAATTTATAATCTATAGGACGTTATGAATAGGTGCATTCCAAGGTGCCAAGTACTGTCCAGGAGCTCACTGATGTCCTGATGAAGGTCTGGAGGAGATCCCTCAGGACACCATCTGCTGATGGATCAGGAGCATGCCCAGACCTTGTAGGGAGTCCATGCAGGCACTTGTTTGTTTTGGTTGAGTTTGGACAATATATGCTGATTTATGTCTGTTGGATTTACATATAACCAACATGTCCACCTGATATGTAATTTAGATGCCTAAACCAAAATCAAACTAAAAGAATGGAGGTCATGTTAATAAAATAGACAGTTCAATTATGCTTATTATTAAAGCAGCATAATAAATAAACAATCTATTTTGTGTTTAAGAACAGCTTGAATGCAAAAAAAAGAAAATAAAAAAAGCTCTGTTTAAATCGATTAAGAAGCTTGAAGTTCTCGACCAGAACTTTATTCTCGGCTCCATCACAAAAAGACATATTTTCCAGCGATACGCGTTCTCTCTTTATAGAGCCATACATCACTGTGACAGATCTCATCACTGAGCACGGGCAGGGCAAGTGCTTCCTTTGTTTCTACCAAACTAGATTACTGCCTGACACCAATGTGAACTGCGGTCCCTTGACATTCAGAAGTGTAATATTACACAAAGACAGGCAGGTTGTACTCCTCATAATCCTTTAGCATGAAGTGTACACTGTGCTCAGCTGACAAGCCAACACTCTACTGTGTAGTTTTAAGATTTGAGCTACATTAGGAATAACTACACAGATAAGTTATCAGCTTTGATCACGTATAACATCTGCCAGCACAGTTTTGTGTTTGAGGACTCGCAGAACAAAAAGTACATCAGTATGATGTTGCTATCCAACCATTTAACAGCCATACTAAAGTAAAAAGGGAGAGCATGACATTGATGAGGATGAGCAAAAGATTTAGTGCCCTTTCAAATGTAGGACTTAGATTTAAAGGGACATTTCCCCAAGTTTTGTTTGGATGTCTTGTCAGTGAAATTAAAGCCATAAATTCTTCAGTACCTGCTTTCTTGACAGGTAAACCCAAATCCTCCTGCTCACTTAGTCATGCTGGCAGAGCCTTCATATACCAGGATGCATTGATTGTATTCAGTTATAGCTCCAGTATTTCATCATGTGACATTGTCTTTATTATCCTCTTCACTAACACTTTGGGATTCCATTTTCTCTGTGGGTAATTAGCTGGTTTGAAATACAAGCGATGGTGGAGACTATAGAAGCTAATCTGAAATGGAAATAAGTTCTACTGAGTCAATGGCTATTTAAAATTATTGTGCTAGCGTCTGAAGAAACCTAAGACACAGAGATACAAAGAACCACTTTAGGCATTATCGATCCCATAAATCAAGCTGATTTTGGCCCAGTTAGCCAAGTTCCAATATATTCCAATAACAGAGATTACCTTATATCTATCCAATAACAATGAATACATCTTAAAAGCCTCTTTCCATCTCAATAGGGCTCAACAGTGTGGTTCTAGAAAAAAATCCCATTCTTTTTCTCCATAGTGGATTTGATTAAAATGTCATAACAATCCAAGATAGACTAGCATGAGCTAAGTATGAATCGATGGTAGGCCTATAAGCTCCTGTATGGTACAAGTTCGCATGATGACAACCTTGAACCTGGAACCTAAAACATGGTTTATTTGAGATATTAAGAAAAGAACTACACTACCCATGATCATAGAGTGACACAGTGATGTCTCTGATTGATGGGGCTTGCTGTTACCTTGGCAACGTTTCCATCCCCTCAGCGCCGTATGAGAACGGATAATTTTGCTTGCAGGTTAGCAAGTTAGTTAGGTAACAATACACACTATACATTCGATACAGAGTATGATTAGGAGCGATACAAAACCAGATCATCACATCATAGCCACATTCCCTAACCTAAAACCTACCACCCTCCCAAGCTTTTCCTTTTTGAATAATTAACTAAAAAACGTAAAATAAACTCCACAAACTGGCTAATTATAACCACAAACAATTGAATTCTACCAGAATATACAAACATTTGTTTACTTTCAGTAGGGTGCTGGATGTGACCAAGTTTCCAATGAACTCTGGGTAAGTCACACAGGAAATTCATTGATTATTTGGTGTCATTAAATCTGCATCAGAGGCCTGATGAACTTAATATTGTGACAGTGGAAAAGCACTAAGCACTCACACTCTTACAGGGAGCGCACCTTATTCAGTGGGTCTGTGAGTGTGGCGATTGGGATTGGGCGTTCCTGATCAATGGGGGGACTTCCCTGAAGTTCTTCTTGGCTGATGAAGAGACTCATTCATGTTTTCAAGTGAGTGATCTTTGATGACCTGATCGATTGCCTTTTGAATCTTCTTCCCCTTCATGCAACATATTGCATCAGAAGCCCGTCCATGACATATTGGCCTGTATACATCTTCATGTTCCTTTCCTAGCTGTACCCCCATCTGTACATCTTCAGCTCCCTGCGGTCATTTGCATTGTGTGTGTACGTGTACTGTATGGGGGTGTTGTGTCCCCTGATGCCTGGCCTACAGAGGTTCTCTCTGTCTGCTGCTTCTACTTGTAACACACCATGCATGTTGCCATGTGCTTGTGAATACATTCAAACACATACATAGTACATGTGCACACACTTCATAGATGCACAAACAATCACAAAGCCCATCCATCTCACACGTACACCCTTCCCTTCCCTTTCCCTCTGAGGAAATCTAAATAATAATTCTGTGTGTAATAATGCCAGTAATGCCAATCCACACCGGAGCGAGCGCTCAGCGTCCTACGGGAGAGCTGCTTTTGCGCGCACATCAAAGCCGTAACAGAGAGATTGGCATCAAGGCAGGATGCTGTGTTTGTCTATATGTGTCTATTACATAAAGTTATATACTCCCATGTGAGCATCCTGCAGGGAGTAGCTCTGCAATAATCACATGGATCACACATTATTAGGGCCTTCTTGTTTTTTTCTGGAGGACTAAGCTGTAAGATACATGCTGCCTTTTGATCAGGATCATATGCTTCCTGTGCACAAAGGCAACATGAATGTGTCTCCTGATGGTTAGGGAGCTAAACATGTTTTTTCGTTTACAAATACATAGAGGGGAAAATGATCTGAGGAGATCATTTCAAATAAGAGAAGAATATCTCTGCCTGTAGATATTACAATGGCTGGCTCTCTTTGAAGTGTGTCTGAAGTTTTTAAAAAGGAAATTAAAGTAACAATGTGTAACATTTTCACCTTAAAATAATAGCTTCAAAGTCAATCTAAAAGTACCACAACTTTCAACAGGGAGAATAGTGCCCCTCCCATGTCCACAGATCGCCCTGGTTGCCTTCTTATAGCATTATGTTATAGCATTCTCTGCACTTTTACCTGAAGAAAATGTCCTCCTTAGGACATTAAAGTTCTGCTTATCTTTTTTAATCTTATGTCAGTTTGGCAGTGGGCCGTGGTTCTCTTGTGAGAAATGCGTACGGACAGTTAGCCTGTCTTATTGCTGTTTGAAACAACTGCTGAAGCAAAGAGATGGAGGACGACCGTGACGGATGAAGTGACCACTGCAGATATTCTTCATAACAGATTTAGACTGAACTTTAAGCTGAATCCTTAGCGATGTCATCGTTGTCCCATGTTTAGCAGCTTTACCAGATGCAGAACATCATCTAGCCCAAGTTATGTCTCAAGCTCGCATACAAACAAAAAAATGAATTTATCTTGTGCCAAAAGTTGTTTCTTGAGCTCTAAACTCTTTTTTTTTTTTAAAGATTTTTTTGGGGCTTTTTGTGCCTCTAATTGAGAGACAGGACAGTGGATAGAGTTGGAAATCAGGGAGAGAGAGTGGGGAACGACATGCTGGAAAGGAGCCACAGGCTGGACTCGAACCCGGGCCGCCCACCTGGAGGACCACAGCCTCCATACATGGGGCGGGCGCACCAACCACTGCGCCGCCAGCACCCCCTGAGCTCTAAACTCTTGACTTAAAGCTCCTGTGAGGAACTTACTCAGTTTATGTTGAATATGGCGCCCCCTCTGGACAAAGTTATACCTCTCATCTGTTTGCTAATGTCCTAACATCCTAAACATGCCCATTAGTAAAACATGTTCTTTATCTCTTCCTGTTTAAACCTTTAAAAATGTCAGTCACTATGAATCTTTGATGTGGAAAATGTAAAAAGGGCTGTTTTCTGTCTGATAGCTACCCCACAGCAGTAGTTACTTAATTTAGTTACAGCATTAAAAACCACCCAAAATAAAATAAATTATTCTAGCGTAATGGTCTCGTTTGCCTCTTTTTTGGTCAGGTACAACTTTTATTATCAATATGTTTCATAACCAGCTAAAAACTCCTCACAGGAGCTTTAATAATATTATTGTTGTTGTGACACTTTAGAATTCATATTTTTAGCATGATCTCTCTGCATCAAACTCCAGCAGACAGAGAGCCACAAAGCAGATATTTGTCACAAGGCACAAAAATCTATACAAACAAAGGGACATAAATAAACATAAACACATGCACGAACACACACACACACAAACACACACCATAATAACATATATTTGTCCCACGGTCAGATATCATTGTTGTGGCAAATTGCAATATCAAAAACAAACAATAATCCTTCAATTTGAAATAGTCTGAGGCAGACAGGGATGTGAGCGTATTTACATAAAGCTGCGTGCAGGGTGGCTACATATCTCTGAGTTGCTGTTGATGCAGATCACTGATAGAATTTTAGCAGAATCGCAGCAATGTGAGTGTTGTGTGTTTACATTTGCATATGCAAACGCCACATGAGCCTCCAAAGCCACCGCTAGCTCCTGAAGTGGGATTGGATCCAGCTGTTGCCCTTGGCTACGGATTAATGTTTGTGTGCTTGTGCGAGTGTGTGAAGTGCATGAATGTGTTAAAGGGCCGTATCTATCTCTGAAACACCTGTGATCCACTCACTAATACCTCCAACTCCCTTCTGTTATGCACATGGAGTAGAGCGAGCTTAAACAATTCAGAGGGGAGATTTCTTTTTTGCAAAAACTTTGCATTTTGTCTTTAAGTTTCGCAGCTCATGACAAAGACTATCACACAGTTACACAATGCATGCATTGATTTGTGATGATGGATTATGTCGCACAATCACTTAGATAAAAGCTAACTAAGCTCATGTATATAATGCGGGTGGTACTAACCAGGGCCATTAATGCGTTGACGCCTGCGAGCTAGTTCAGGCAGTCAACTCGAGCTGCACTGATTTAACACTTGACATGCCTCATTTTCAACAATCACCTGACAGCACCTGCTTCCAATTAGCCGTCTATAAAAGCTGCAAGATTTTTGCTCTCTCCCTTTTGCTTTTTCATTGCCAGCTCTGACCTGCACCATAGGCTACTGCACTCTTGCTCAGCCTGACCATCACCCCAGCATCCAACTGTAGGCTTCCACTGGGGGGGTTTAAGATATCATCCCATCACTCAAAATCTGCATGTAAATAAAAAATGCGATGAGTGATGAGGTCGGTGCCTAGACACCAAACACAGACTATATTCTAATTGCTCTAGTTTTCTTTTCTCTCTCTCTCTCTCTCTCTCTCTCTCTCTCTCTCTGAATTTGTTTAACTCCTCCCTTGACCATGTCTATTTTTTTCACGACTGTCTACTGTCCCCTACCGCTTTGTTTTCTCAGCTTGTTTTGTCCAGCACTTGATTTGTTTTCATGCTTCAGCACAATCACATCATAAAAACAATAATGAAACAGAGAAATACTCAAATTTGAAGAGTTTCTAAGCGAGGTACTGGAGCCAGAATGTTACCTTTACAATAGAGCACCTGAAGAGTTAGCAGAAAGTTAAATAGTGAGGAGATGCATTGAAGGATTAGAGAAAAAGACTCACATATTTGGGATTTAACTTAAAATTTTCATTCAGGCCTCCAAAGCTTCTTAAAAATAGAATATTAGAATGTATTTTTTTAAACAAGGTGAATTATTTCCACTTGGATTCAAACTTTTTAGCATTTCACAGTTTAACTGAAGTCTCTGGATTTGCCTTAAGACATTGAACACGACATGTAAAAACCTAAGTTTACAGACATGCTCAGAGTGTGGTGAGGCTTAGAGTTCAACAAAGCATGCTGATGTTGAGCAGCTTGGAAATTTGTCATATTGTAGACCAGTGGTTCTCAACTGGTGGTTTAGGACCCAAAAGTGGGTTGCGGATGTGTGCCTGGAAGAAAAATGCTGTCAAGAAGTCTATGAAGCGTTTTTTCAACAAGTCTGTTTCATTCAGTCTTTTATCACTCTTTGTACTGTCTGAGGTCCAAACTGCACAATTCTTCTTGAGATAAATCTGATTGATTGAAAAATCTAAGGAATACGGGTCACAGTTTTTTATGGCAGAGTTGGTGGGTCCTGAGGCTCGACCAGTTGAGAACCGCTGTTGCAGACAGTTTCAGATACCCACTATCTCTGTTACAGTTTATGCTGAGGAGAAAACAAAAGTGTCTGTTATTCATTTCAGGGTAAAGAAAGTGGCTAGTTAGCATATTTCGGTGGAATGTTAGCATTTAGTGCTATGAATTAGATTCTTAATAAGTGTCATTTTGGTGTTTTTACAAAGTGATGATGTGTTTTGTGGGCGGAGCCAAACTGGTGGAAGTGACAAGCTAACCCTCAGCAGTAGGGGGCAGTTTTCCTGACATTTGCTCACTGTTTGATCACTTTGTAATCTTGGAGGAGAAACCCAGCATCTTAAGAAAAACTCAAGGCATACAAATCTCTTAAAAACACATAAAACACAGCTATACGCTATACAAGACGTGGACTGTCATAAACTAGTCAAACAACTACAAACCGATGGTGAACTGCACCTGTATGTCTGGGTTAGTATTAACTCTTTGCTCATTATTTATTAAACTGTTTAATGTCTGTGAGCACAATGTAAATCACTATAAAAACTGCTTTTCCGTCTTTCCCTCCTCTTGCCTCCGCTGTTTTTCTGCCACTGAAAAGCGTGCACAACTCCTGTGACCTAATCGTGATGTCTACTCCAGATTGTCTATTGGAAAGTTGTAGCTAAGACCTAGCCTCTTATAAAGTATGCATTTCTGTTGCTTACTACCCATGATATTTACTCAAAATTACAAATGTCACCCAAACAGTGTAAGAAGTGAATTCAATCACCAGGTTAAAACATTTTACTTGGCGGCATCAGAGGCTGAGCGGTTGTTGGTGTTCATACTCCATGCACCATTACATTTTGTACCCATTTCATGCATCAGTCCAATAGTTTCTGAGAAATGTCCCCAAACAAAAACAACCTTGCTGGCGATGTCATTGGGAAGCCATCATCATTTTGCGTATAATCATGATCAAAAGCTCACATATCTCTTCATCTGTATCCCCATCATAATCACCATGAGCATCAGCACACTTATCTCCTTCTGATCCGCCATCTCGTCGTCCTCATGATCTCCATATCTGTCTCCATATCGTTACATTTTCATGTCATCATTTGCGTTGAACCAGCGGTGGTCCCATGCAGAGAGCCTCAAAGTCACCTTTATGCTGCAGATCAAAGCTGCCTCCAGAGACTGAAGACCAGTGACTGATGTTTTTGTCCCTCACTAAGTTGAAACTCCTTCATTGTTAGGGAGAAGTGGCTGACAGCAACAACACATCGCACCCATGTGATTTCACCCCATTTCATCATGCATGTGCTCTGTTGGTGTCAGCTGAACTGCTGCACACTCGCAGATAGATTTTAACAGTTGGAGGGAGAGTCGCTGGATGGTTATGGGTGAATTGTTGACTCCTGAGCTGTCAATAAATGGAGCGTGGCGGGCGTCTCCGACTCAGACAAGTGCCTGGAGCTGGAGATCCTCATCACACTCCATAAATTGACAGCAACTGCAATCCCATTTTAATTGTTATGATATTTTGCTGTATAAAGGGAGATGTGTAATTGCACTGTGTTGCACAGCTTTTAAAAAAAGTTTCTTTTGTTTTCAGTGTAGAAACCCTTATCCTTTTTAGGGCTTTATCTATCTCAAAGGACGAGATGTGCGGAGATATGAGCAGGATTTTAAGATGTAACACAGCTCAGATTGTGAAACATTGGTTGCAACTTCGTATCCCGGAGTCCCCTTTCTACTTTAAAGTTGTTTGGAAGTCTGTATTAGTGTGTGCTTTGAAGTGCCAAATATCATCTCGACAATTAACAACATAGACAAACTCAGTGTTGAACTGCCATTAACTGCCAATACCATCAAGCCTCCTGCAGACCATTTCCTCTCCGCTTAATGCCTTCAGCATATCATCAACTCCTCTCTGTCAACGGGTGTGTTCCCCACCGCATTCAAGCAAGCTTGGGTCACCCCTCTGCTCAAAAAACCCACACTAAACTAGGCATGCAACAATTCTCAATAAAATATTGAACCGTTCGGTACGGCATCCACGGTTCAATACTGACTTGTGAATTGCGGTTTTAATGGTTTGGCGTTTAACTAGTTTCCGTGCATTGTATTTCTCTCTAAATTGGCTCTGTCTGTGTGTGCCTGTGAGTCAGCGCGCAGGGATGAGGAAACCCGGTTGCCTAGTGAGTTAATAGCCAATCACCACCCGCTAAAGTTTGGCGACGCTGACAACAACATTACTTTTAGCACGGCGAGCAGTGAGGAGCAGCCAGGCCCGGAGTGGCTAATCGGGAGAACCGGGACAATTCCCGGTGGGCCGGGCTGCCTGAAGGGCCGCCAGGGCCGGTACAGTGACAGTCTATAGATCATACAGGCTGCAGTCATTGCTCAAGTAGCGTTACACTACAGACCAGTTTCTGATAGTGTGGAGCGAGCGTGCGCGCCTGGAAAACATGTACTGTGCAGTGTTTCCCACTCGTCCAGGTATTTTAACGGCCGCAAACGCCCTTTTTCCGAAAGCCTCTCTCCCTCATTATGTCAAAAACATGCATTAAAAGATAACTGTGGGTCCGCGAACGTGAGAGGGAGAGAGAGCTATACGGGTGAGCGAGAGTCGGGGAACGTGCCATTACGCATTTAAGTGGACGGACAAGAAACAAAAAGTGAAATTGATGATCTGCTCTATAACTCTTTGCATGTTAACCAGTGAAGTATGTGAACTACATGGCAGGCTGCTGTCTGATAACTAACTGATGTCTTTCAACATCAACTGAGTGCTCCTCTGTCTGTGCGTCTGCGCATCACCCTCACTGCTCTTATTAAAAACTCTAAACTGGTCATAAACCACATCTGAACCTTCAGTGTGAGGTGTCTTTCGAAGTGTTCTTAAAACGTTTGAGCTGCTGTTAATACTCAAAATATTTACTGGCAGGTCTTCCTACATGCACTATCAAACCTCTGCAGATGATACAAAATGCAGCAGCACGACTGGTCTTCAACCTTCCTAAAAGAGCACATGTCACTCCGCTGTTCATCTCCTTACACTGGCTCCCAGTTACTGCTCGCATCACATTTAAAACTCTGCTGCTCGCTTACAAAACAGCGACAAAAACAGCTCCTCCTTACTTTAACTCTCTCATCCAGGTCTACACCCCCCCCCCCCACTACGCTCTGCCAATGAGGCGTCTGATCCAACCTTCATAACAGGGTCCTAAGACACTGACTAGACTCTTCTCCTCTGTCGCCCCCCAGTGGTGGAATGAACTTCCAAACTCCATTTGATCTGCAGAGTCCCTCTGCACCTTTAAGAAAAAGCTAAAGACCCAGCTCTTTCATGAATACCTACTAACTTAATGATGATGGTCTCCATATCATTGATGATGATGATGATGATGGTAATGACGATGGTTTTTGTTTGATAAGGACGACTTATAAGATGGTTTCTATACTGATTAGAGCTCTCAAGAACTGCCCTCAATGTTGTGCCTTGCCTCTGGTCACTTCCTGTCAGCACCTGTGTGTCCAATCAGACTCAAAGCTGATCATTTGCTCTTACTGACATTGTTCCCTTTTTTCTAGATCCTTGCTTGTGTTGTACTTACTCTCTGATGTACATCGCTTTGGATAAAAGCGTCTGCTAAGTGAATTGTAGAATTGTAGAATTGTAGAACTGCCAGGACTCAGGGACTCAGGGAGGATGTTTACTGGGCCGATAATCAGGTTTTTCATTTAGTGCTGATCATAAAAATGAAATGAATTCATAGAGAAACCACTTCTTTTTTTTATTACTTTTTCTTGCCACAAACAGTGAATTTGCCTTAAATCCTCTCACAATTTTCAAGCTTTGACATGTAAACTTTCCTTCTGCGACCAAGCTAATGAGCTAGCTAATGAGCTAGCTCCAAGAGACTTTTTTTGTCTCCTGATTTTCAAGTTTCAGGTCCGCCTAATCATCTCAAAGTAAGTTGCTGGTTAAGTTATTGTTGTTGGGTGTTTTATTTGAGTATAACCAGTAAATGTTGTTGATAGTTTTTCTGCTAGCACACCATTAACATGACATCCCAAGCTAATTAGCCTTGATTAGCTTGCTTGGTTGTACAGGTTGTTTAGGGTTCTTTGTTAGCTATTGTGATGACCTCAGTTGTTTATGTCACAGCTATAGCTTCCCCTGAGTTCATTGGAGGTGTCTTTTTGTTGTTCAGATTCAATGGTTTGATGATGCTTTTAGAAGAGTACTTTGTGTTTCATTAGGGCCTAGAAGTTTTTCAATGAACAGTTCTAACTGAACTTACTTGGTTGTTAGTCAGCATTTTGAAGTGTCCATCTTTAACTCCACAGGCCTTTATTCTGTCTCACCATTCTTTATAAAAGGGAAGGAGAAGGAAGAAGCCAGGCATGAAATTCTGCTGTTTAGCTGGTAACAAATGTTTTAGTTCTTAAACCAATGTCTGTGTAAATAGGAGAGCTGGTTTATTTGGTGATCTGTTAAAGTCAAAGCCTGCTTTTTGGCAGAGCTTCTTATGTTCTTAATACATTTCTCATGTAAGGGCTCTGCGATATGCAGTAAGAAACATGACTATTTTCAAGCTGAATGGCGATACATGATGTATCAATATTTTTTACTGTAAAGAAAAAAACCTCAAAGTCAGTTGTAAGGCAAAGCTACTTGAGCCGATTGCCAAATATCACATACTCCACATGCCTTATTTCAATTATGGCTTACTCTGAAAATGACCTTATTAGTAATCAGAAGTGTTTACATAGCAGCTTATTTAGGATATTCCCTTTTTCGGGTTAATATCAGAATATTGCTGTCCATGTAAACATGGCTGGTGAGAAGAGAAAAAGGTGAACTGGCGGCTCTACAGTGAAATGTTATTTTAATACAACATAAACTATATCAATATACTGTACATTGTATTGCTGATATTGTTTGAAATTATACCGATATATCTTAAAAACTGGATATAGGCCTATTGCCAAGCCCTTAATCTTCTTAAGAGTGTATATTCTGTCCAGGAGTGTGTGTGGTGTAGCCTGCTGTAATGTACTGTTGAGCCTGCATGTTAGCTCTTGTGTTTTCTGATCTTACTGGGTGCTAAGAGGATGTTTTCAGTTTTTTGTTAATTTTCAGTTTCTTTGACATTTTAGCTTAATATGCTACTGCTAGCTGAAGAATAATTGACAACAAAAAGTTGAATTGAAAAGTGTGTCTTGACTTTCTAAACACCTCAACACAGAGTTAGCTAGCATGTTGGTTTGCTAACCAAACCTGCTATCAGTCGTGACTCCACTGATCGGGACAGAGGTCTTAAAATGCGAGCAAATTCCATTTTATCTTCAGAGTTATGTCAGTGCTGATTACGTTCATCTTGTTCCTTTGTGGTTATCCTGAATTATTCATAAAGAGTGAAAATACCTCTGCAGAGCAACAGGAAGCTACTGTATTTAGCCTCCAGTCTTTGCGGGAGTGATTCAGCCGTGTCTGCTGGAGGTGTCAAAGCCAACCTGCTCGTGTCAGTAGGGTTCCATTTCACAGGTTAACCTGATAACCCGCCAACAACCCTCTCAGGATTTGCTGTCACATTCAATTACCCCACCTGAGTGGCTGTGTGTTTGTATGTGAAAGCAAGAGAGGGAGACAGAAAAAGACAAGACAAAAAAAAGAGTGAATATTCTGCTGACAGAAAAAAGATTGATGAGTGTTTGTAGGTTTGTCTGTTATTTGCTTTCAGTGTGTCAAGTGTGTCCACCTGTGTGTGTGTGTGTGTGTGGTTTGCTAATTCATGTGCACCCATGCCCACATGAGGCACATCCCAGCGGTGTGTAAAAATGCTGTCAGAAAGTTAATGTGATTTCCACCGGTGGCTTTGAAGTCGCTGGTGTCATCCTCATCATGTTGTGATTCATCATCATTCAGCTGTGTGTGTGTGACCTGCTCTGGCTTATGAAAACCAACTTTCTTGTGTCACATCTATCGTATCAAAGAGTTGCATGCGTAAGACAGATCAGGAGCACTTTTGATAGTCTGTGACAGTGAAGGTTATAACCTATTAGAATAACCATGAGGTTGGTGACAGAGCGTCCTTTGTATCCTTCGACATGAACTGGAGTCATTTCTGTTCTAGCTTTGCTGCACAGACAAGATCATTACTTAAAACTTTACTGGACAGAACAGCAGAAATCAAGTCTGCAGGTAAACCAGGTCTCATATACAACACACAAGAAGACAAATTCATTATGTTATTGAGTATTCTGGTTGGCGCTCCCTTTGGTCTGGACTCAGTCTTCCATCAGGTTTTGGATGATATCGATGAACTTTTGTACATATTCATTCATGATCCATAAACTATGAATCCTAAGGGACTCTGTTGATCGTCTGACTTTATTGTGTAACGCCACTATTTTTTAATCTTGAGTAAAATATGATGTCTCCTGAGAATAACTAAACTGTACATTTTTTTTACATCCATATAACAAGTGTTGATATAGTGATATTCATCTGAATATGAATATCGTCGATCAGTGTTTCCCACACACTGACAATACTCGGGCGGACCGCCCAAGTGTACTTAAGATCTCTTAAGATCTCTCTCTCTCCATGAAATCACCACGCACGTGCAAGAGTGATAGAGGGAGAAGTCCTCTGACTGTTCACCCCTCCTATAAATTCACTGATTGAGGTGATGTGGCTCATCTGAAAACTGTAGCTTCTTATGATGTCCACTTTAATGTTTTTCTGCCGCTGCTGTGATTGTTGTGACACCCTTCATCCTCCATAAGTGCAAATCCCCTGAGGAGATGACGGAATATTAAGTGAAACATTTCAAAACGTGAGTAATGTGAGCGTCTCTAGTTTACCACTGATGAGTCAAAAATACAGGAAAACAAAGATAGGAATGAGGCAGGGCTCGACAAGCTAATGTGTGTCAGAAGGAAGGACTGTGAGTGTGGATAAGAGAATAGAAAGGAAGTGAGCAGATAATAAAACACTATTAATATATACTATATATATATATACTGTATATATAGATATATATATCCTGTTTATTTTATTTTTTGGATTGGATGGTGTAAAATGCTTTGATTTTAATTATGTTATGTAATTGTTTATGTTGATAACAGGGATCCAAACTGGTCAGGCTACATCGACTTTAAAGGGAAATGGTTTGTAATTGATCCAAGACAATATAGAGACGATTAGACCAGGCAGGGGCGTTCAGCACCACCTCTTGTCTTTAAGGTGGTCTTTAGGCATAGATTACATTATGAATGTGTTTGTACACGCTTAAATTTGCAGCCAAACCTGCATTTACAGATCCTACCTGCCATGACACAAGTGTTCACAACCTTTCAGTTTTTTATGAATTGAAACGCTGCTCCAGAAGCCTTTAATATCTGTAATACAAATGACCCCAAAAGACAACATGAAGCAAATGTTTTCTCCTCCCCTCTTTGAGAACCAGGGCACTCACAAAATGCACCATGACACTGACATATGTTGCTGTTTTTTCACCGCCAGGAAAATAGGGCTGTCATTTTTTTTTTCTCTCTCCATCTAGCAAAGCATTATTGGCTGTAATTCATAAATCTGCATGCTGAAAAAAGAAGAGAGATAATCTGCCACTGTAGAACAGATGTAATGCTTTTGAAGACTAACACCCATTTCTAGGGCAAGCGCATGTGTTTGTGTGTTTGTCGCTGGAGCATTGCCACTAATTACTCAGAATAAATCCAGTGCTTATTAAAGCATTTGACTGAGAAAGTGTGACAAGATGCATCATAATCTTCTGCAGCCGACTTCTTAAACATTGATGGTGAGCCCGTATAGGTTGATTTCTTTGGCACATGTAAATGCACACAGACTGCTTTGTTATATTGTAATGCAGTGTATGAGAAGCAAGGTGCATGTGAATGTAACGTGTCCTAATGCCGTAACAAAAGCCTGATGGGGCATGCATCATGTTCCTGTTGGAATCAATGTGTGAATGTGAGACAAGTGACACTCACACACGTACACTCAGGTGAATTTCACACGTTATAATGCCTCTTAATGTGAAGGTGTTTGACTCCCGGGAAAGCTTCCAGCGACCTTGTCATTTCATTAAAATATATGTCAATAGCTCTGCATGTGTGAAACTGAGAATGAAAGGACTCATCTTTATGTTTCTTTTGTTATATTGTAGCTGTGGGTCTCATTCACTCATATCTTCATATGTTTTTTTTTTTTCTTAAGCCAATTCTTAAGAAATGTCCAAGGCCGTTTTATCAACCTGTTCTTTACATCTATATTCTTCTGACTAATACCAGATCCTAATACGCTTTCATCTTGTGACAGTTGTTATAATTTATAATGGTGAACTTCCCTCGAAAGCCCATAATCAGGACATGAGACTGCAGGACAGAGTTAACACTTAAATCACCATGGATTGAAAAGAGAAGCACGGAGAAGCCGGATACTGAAACAGAGGCCCAATGTACAAATAAAGTCGTTACCATGTATTTTATAAATGATGCCATAAAAGGGGAAGCAGCTTTTCCATATAATTTGTTCTATCTTAGAATTTTAGGGTCAAGATCCTAAAATCCTACATAGTTCTCCACTCTCAAACTATCCGACATCACATCGTGCAACTTAAGCCACCTTGGCTTTTTCCCTTTAGTGGCGACTATGATGGTTAACCAGTGGTCCAGTTTGGTGAGCTCTAAATATCTATTGGATGGATTGCTCTTAATTTCGACAACTATTCATAATCTCCTTTTTGATAAATGGATTGATGCTGCTGACTTACGTACAAAGCACGACAAATCGCAAAACACAACAACAAATCATAAAATAAGAAAAATAGGAAATATTTTGTATTTCTTGTGTGTTTGCCTATTTGTCGTTGTGTTTTGCACTTCAGGGCCACCATAAACTACTAATGGATGGATCTATTTGTGTCAAACATCACATCCCGCAGATTTGAAAATCATGTAAAATATTCAGTTTGTCAATGCTTATTAGCAATGTAAGCATTCTTTTGGGATAGACTTTACCAGTAATCATTGTCAACAAATGTGTTAACAGCAACATAATAGCATTATCATTCAGTGCAATTAAGCGTGCTCCTGTTAGCATCTAGCTAAAAGCACCACTGTGACTAGGAACGGTCTTCTGCTGCTACCATTACTGCCGGCTTAAACTCTCAGTGCGGGTGAAAAAAACCATGTTTCAATTCTACATTCCCAGTCCAGGATTGGGGCATAAGGTCATTTTTTAGGTCCAAATGAGATGACTAAACTACCTTAACTCCTTTGAAGACATTCTATTTTAGACTGTGCAACATTCCCTTTTTTTGCATCAAACATGAATAAAGACAAAAATGCAATAGTGGAAATATTATACTGTTACATAAATATGCAAATTAGGCTGGTAATGGTGGACTAACTTTGTACTGTTTATCTTATGTATAGAACAAAGTGCTTAAGTGCAATCAAACACCTGCCTGCTCAGTCTAATGCTCAATATGTACGTTTGAAATATCAAATAAAAGTATAAACCTGTGGTAAATAAGATGCTTCTGGGATTCCAGAGACCATCTCTGGTAGTGTTCTGCTGTGTGGCCTCAGTCTGTCTGACAATCAGGCCGGCTGTGTGGAGCCAGCAGGAGATCCCAGCAGCAGAGGACCTGCAGTTTGGCCTAAAGTTCAAAAGAGTAATTTCACCTCCATTTCCTCAAAGAAGAAATGCCGACATATCTCTCCTACCGTTGGCTGACCCATCACTTCCAAACCCTGACGATGCTGTGAGGGATCAATAAGTATTCCAACATAGAAGGAGGAAACAGAGAGGACTTGTACATTTTCGAAGCACATTTTTCAACAAGGTGAAAGTCAGATGTTTCTATGAAAGCTTCAGTAATCTTCTCAGGCGGTAAGAAAAACAGAACAGAAAATAGGCTGTGATAAGAAGAGTAATCTAATTGGAAGTTCACTCTTCCGGTGAATAGATTCAGGATGTGTGTGTGTGTGTTGGTGTGTGTATAACACCACTTCAATCTGGTATGCTTTTGCCATGCACCAGAAATGATCCAGGTGTGTGTGGTGCCATAGCTCCAGATGTGTGCTCCAGAGCAGAAGCGGAAATGATCCGTGCTTTGCTGTAATTCGAGGCGGCGACTTCTTGTGTCAGACATGTGTTATTGGTAATCGATGAGCTTTAACAAAGATGTGGATGTATCAAAATCACAAGGGTGGATTTGTCTAGAAACACAAATCCTCCTCAGGATAACAGTGTACACTTACTCAGCCTATGCACGTATCAATAAACATCTTGTATAATCTTCCATTCAGCCTGGAAACATAAGCTGAATCAGAGGGGGAGGTTAAAAAAAAAAAACCTCAGAATATGTCTGTATTTCTGCAAAGTTGAACTGCATCTCTACGGCATGTCTGATTCAGTATTCTGCTGAGTAACTTTGTTTTGGACAAGGTTACAGCGATCTGTAAATTCACCCACACAGTCACACATAATCGGGCATAAACAAGGCAGCGATGGAGGGAATAAAAGGGAAGTAAGCCCGTCACTGTAGGTCTGGAGGCTCAAACAGCCCACCTCTCATCTGCAAGAAGGACTGCAGAGCACTGATCAGCAGTGAGCCTGGCAGACGCAATCATCTACAAATGCCTTGAAGTCACTTTTCACAACCGTGTGCAAATTTGTAAAAAAATCAGAAAAATGCTGGACTCCAATTTTTGGCCACAAGAAATGACGAAAAAGAAGAAGAGTCAAGTGATGCAATAAATCCTGCTTAAGGTTTAACAGAGCAGTATACGTGTGTTTCCAACACTAAAATGTCATCACTGTTCAAATTTAAGAACATAACAGAAAGTACTGGCAATACTTTACATCTGATGAATCACTGACATGGATGTATCCTACACCTGTGCATTTTCTTGTATCACAAACCTAATGAAGCAGTAATTCAGCCTTCTTTTGTGTGGTGAATATTGGCTCATTGGCTGTGGTTATGATGTGCCCTGCCATCATCTGCACCAAGACATAAGGACTGACGGTGCTGTGCACAGGGCGTCCATGTTTGTATGAATGTATCCTTAACACGTATCGCATGTGAAGCTACATGTAAAGCCAGACATGCTTTTCTGTTGTTTTGCAATCATTGGTGTCCAAAGCTACAAACATTACCAGTGTAATGTTTGAACAGCATGTTAGTTTCAACAGAGTATATGTTGTTTAGATGGAAATTGGATTGGCTGAGAGCCAAAATCAGGAAAAAAAATTAAGTTGGAAATAACACAAAATGGAAAAATACTTTGTGTATTTCAGTCTTTTTACATACTGTAGTTGTCGGTTGGCAGTTAAAATGACTCGTATACTTCCAGACGCTGTCTGAGGCCCCGAGCTGTAGCTGTGCCTTTATGGTGATTTTATCCTAGGGTTCTGGAGAAGCATCATCTGCACTTTGTGTAAGGCCTTATCATCCATGGGAGGCCAAATAATTGCTCATCTATGCGTTTTTTCCCCCTACACATCAGGCTGGTTTCTGCAATATGAGAAATATTGGCGATGTAATAAACACCCAGCGTTTCCAACACATGAACTTTGCCTTGGTCTCACAACCAGGTGTATTAACGCTCCATCATCAATATATATTTGTTTATCCATTTATTTTTGGAGAGACAATAAGATCATCAACTAGTGCTCAGTCCAGCTTGCTCTGCTCCGCCCACTTCTGTTCAATGTGACACACACACACACACACACACACACACACACACACACACACACACACACACACACACACACACACACACATACACACACACACACACACACACCTCTTTTATGTCCCTCCTGAATTCTGTTTAGGGCCATACTTTGGAATTAACTGAATTAGTGATGTCTCTCACTATAATCTAAGTACCTCGATAGGTCATTACCACACTGTGATTTGTAACCTTGTTCTTGGTGACTCTTGAAAAGTTTTTGGCCCAGCCCAATTTCAAGTCTCTTTTAGGTGACGAGAACTACTCGTGGGGGACAATTTTAGCTGGATGTTTAACTATAATTTTAGCCATTAATTGCAAATGTGTCAGCTAATGAATACAGTGATATTTTAAATTCACTTCTTTAAAGAATAATCCATCAATGACAACAGTGTGATCCCAGCAGCCTTGTGGCAATTAACCAATGGCATTGCACGTCAGCATTTCAAACATGAGCTCTAAGAACTTTTCAAAGATAAACGTAGGTGTCGGACTCACAACTTAAAAATTTGGTTTGTTTGACGGTAAAGTTAATGACCATATCAGAATGGACAGCTCCCTAATTGAACTGCCTCTGTGGATTTATTTGTGGGGAAAAAAAGTCTGACAAAACAACTTAAGGAGGCATTGGAGAAAAATAATGCATTTATTTATTAATATATGTTCAAATTAATCCTAAAGGCCAGTGATCCTAATTGCAAGTTGAGTGACCATAGGAATCCAATAAATCTCAAATTTCATAAATGTGAATTTGAACTTCACTAATTGTAAATGGACTTGAGCTTGTAGAGCTTTTTTCTAGTCTTCTGACTACTCAAAGTGCTTTTACACCACAAGTCACACCTACACATTCACACACTGATGGCAGAGGCTGCTGTGTAGAGTCCATCAGTATTAACTGTGTGTACAAACAAGTTCTCACTCACAACTTTTTAGTACGGCAGCTCAGTCTGTGGCCTTGAGCTGGAAAACATGATGCTCTAAGTTCCATAATCAATCAATGTATTTATACAGCACCAATTCATATTTTCTGTGCTACGATGTTTAGGAAAGGATAGCTTTACAGCATTCATACAGTAATCTTCTTTCATTGCAGCTTCTGATTTACATGCCTGTTATTACCCATTATGCTTTAAAACTCACTGGGGCCAGGCCGTTAAAATAATGATACAAGGATGAACTGTAAAACATGTTTCAACAGATTCTGCTCATATGAGTTATCTCTCTTGTTAGAAATCAAGGTGAAAGACAATGGTGGTAGGGGGAAAAAAAAGTAGCACAGTAGACCTGTAGCTCCTCTCACTTCCAGTCAACAAGTCTTCGACGCTCAGTGAGGCTGATCAGATAACATTTAGGTTACTAACTGGCATTCACATTTCACCGCCTGTCGAGACGGCCACTTCATCTTCCACTAATGCCATCTGCGAGCACTGGCACTGTGCCCAGAGAAAGACGGAGGAGCGCTGGGGGTCCCAGAGTTTGTGTGTGTGTGCGTGTGTAAGAGCGTGCGAGGGGGAGTAGAATTAGAAATCAGGTAAGCGAGCTGACTTAATGAGAGCATGCTTGTTAATTACAGCCTTTTCTTTTTTTTAGCTCCAAATTCAAGCATGTAGCCTTTCTCATACAAACAGTCAGAGGTTTGCTCAGTTAACCTGAAATGTTCATGATCGTGGGAAGCCAAAATTGTAATAAAAGTTGAAACTCGATTAATTGCCCATCCCTAATTTCCACCTGTGTGTTATTGCTTGATTATGCAGTTCCATACCTGTCCACTAGTTACCTCTGAGCCCTCCCACAACACTTGTCACCTGACCTCTTTTGTTTATTACTGTCAGTTTATGCAGTGAACTGTTGGTGCTAATGGATCTCCAGACCGTCTATGCAGACCAGTGGAGCATTATGGAGCATTTCTCCCAGCCTTGACTTTTATCTAATTTTATGTAAACTAGTGAAATGTTTTGTTGTTTTCTAAATCTACCTGCCCTCCCTTTTCTGACCCTAATCCGACTCACAGGTTCCTAATGAGCACTGTGACTCCTGATTGTGGCTAAGATGCTTATTAGGAGTATTTGTTGTTAACGGCAGCAAGGAGTGCAGTCAGTCAGAGTTTTCCCGCCTTCATCGAAATCTCTGATTCAACTGTGTTTCCAGTGATTAATTATCTGTACAGAAAACATGCCAATCTGTCAGTCAAATGGATTTTTGTTCACAAGGCCTGATTAACTAGGTGTGAGAGTGTGAAAATAATGACCCAAACGTGGAAAACAAACTTAAATCCTCTAATGATGAAAACAAAACACTTAACTTGCTGTTTCTTGTGTGTGTGTGTGTGTGTGTGTGTGTGTGTGTCACTTTTGTACCTCCAAAAATGACCACAAAATCAATGCATATTGTTAGATCCTGAGTCACACCTGTACAGGAGGCACTGGTGCCAGCTCTCCAGTCAAAGGGTCCAGGTACCAATCACTTGCGGTGGTTACCCAGTCAAGGCAAGTTTTTATTTTATTACTTACAAGTCGGGTGCACTAAAGTGTAAGGAGCAAGAGCAAAGGAAGAATCTTGTGGCCTCATGTGAACTTCTTCTCACTGACAACTCAACCCTCAACAACTCAACCTGGCAAGTATCCTCCCGTTGCTAGCTCCACTAACGTTAACGTTACTAGCCAAGCTAATAAACATGTTAGCGAGGAGCACCCAGCTAGCTCCGTGCAGGAAAGCAATAGTGCTGATTACGATGGTGATGGAAGTGGAAATGGTGATAATGTTGATGATGGTAGGACTATGGAAAATGCTGCTGCTGAGCTAATAAGGGATGAGGCGCTCTCCCTTTCCTCCAATGTTTGTGCCTCGATCTCAGGTGGTCCCAGACTTTCAAAGCTCACCTTACTATCAATAGAGAGGGATATTGTCATTTAGCCACCTTGATACGAACAAGGTGGCTAAAAGGTTTGCTAGAATGAAGGAGAGGAGGGTGGTGCTGCTATAAGATCAGCAGTTCACATTTGTGTATAGTTCAGAAATACTTTCCAGTTTGGCATGTTTTTGGATATTGAACAGTTTGGACATTAAGACGGATTACATGTGATTACACTTTTTGCTGGATTGGATTGAAATGAAAACTTGTTTCATCAATATTTGTGATAATGCTTGTCATATATGCTGGACTGTTTGGTTGTGGCTGCATGTGTTGTAGCCCGCTGTGTCTGCTTGGTTATCGTATGAATGGCAGGCCATTGCTTGCACACTTGTAGTTTTTGCTCGTGTTTTGGTTGATTATGTGTGGGTTTTATTGTATACCCTATTTGGCTGTGTGGCTGTATTGGCATTCCACCATCACTGAATGTCAAACTGTAGTGTATTCACTTTCAGCAGGCCACTGTTTAATGATGAATCCATGTCGCTGTCCATGGTGCTGAAATGATGCCACATTTCTCTGTCTCTGAGAATCTCTAATCTCTAAATTTCCCTTTGATCCGCCTTGCATCTCCATACAGCCGATACTATTCCATACTATACCATACCATATACTATTCTAGACTATACTATATAGGCTACAACATATGCTATAGCCTATAGACCGTATAAGGGCACACTATTGGTCCCCGCCCCCTCTGCAGTGAGCCATATGCTCTGTGCCTGGTTATAGTGTAAAGCCTCATGTATGTTGTATGTAACTGAAATCCTTTCTTCTACCTTGGGCCATCTTTATCAGATTGCTATGGACTTCTAGTTATTCCTAATAAGCCTTTGATGCCTTTGTAGTGTCTATGTTCTTGCAAACTTATATATTGTTTTGTTTTTTTAGATCAATCAAATACATTGCCCGGTAACAAAAGTGTTGGGGAAGAATGGGTATATATCTAATATCATTGCTTAAATAATTCCATGTATTCTGAAGAACAACAGTTATGACACAAGTTAAACAACTCTGTTCAACATTCAGTTAATTGATGAATGAATACAACATGCATAGGAGAAGGGACTGAGTGACGAGACTAAGTAACTTTATAGGAAAGACAAAATGCTTACATCTGGATGAACAAAGTAATCAATTTGAATCCTCCCCCCAAAAAAACAAGGGGAATGACTTTGCCTGAGGAAGATTGGCGAGAACGACATGCTGAAAGCTTAAAACTGCCGAAAAACCAAGAAATTCCACCTAACACTGTTGTTATGAGGCTTGCTTTGGGCATTTCCTCACTGAACTGTTTCGAGTCCAGGACTTTCTTTTAACTCCATTTTCAGTTGAAGCTAACGATCAGGTCCTGTTTTTAATGGAGGGGATGAGGGGGCAGCAGGAGCAGCATTATGCTCCTCATTATCACTTCATCCAACTGCACTTTTACCCCGGGCTACTGGCAAAGCTCATTAAAACAGGCCAACAATGGAGTCTCATTCTGACTTCTTCACACCAAACAGGAACTCGGAAAATGTCTCTGCCCGACTCTATAGAGGAATGTAAGTGGTATTTTCTTTTCAATCAGATACCTGTGGAAGACGTTGCTGCTGTCATAGTCGGAGACATGCTGAGCTTCTTCAATTCTTCTTCTTTAAAAAAAAGAAATACAACAATCTTTCCCTCTTTCTAAGTCTCTTTTTGAGCTATTTTGCAACCAGTGGAATTGGTATATATTCATTAAAACTAGTCAAATGCTGAAAGATTAAGTGTATAAAACACACTTTTATTACATTTTTTTCCATTTAAAAAGTGAGCTGCTGCATCCTATACAAGTGCAATCAACATACCAGTATAAAAGGGGAGACATATGCCGTCATGACTGTAAGTGCAGCTGACCCCATCACACCACTGCGGGTTTTTTTCCCAAGTGGCTGCGTCAGAGAAAACCTGCACTTGCCCAGTGGAAATTAAAGGTCACACATTATCCTTCTTTTCAACAAGTTTAAATGAGTCTCAGAGCTCCCCAAAACATGTCTGTGACGTTTCTTGTTAAAGAATCCACTCCCATCCTATATTTCCGATGACTATAAACCCCTTCTATTTCAGCCCTGCTCAGAACAGGCTGTCTCTGTGTCTGTACCTTTAAGTGTAAATGAGCTGTGTTTGACCACGCACATCCCTCTGGAAGGGCTTGGGTGGCTCAGGCTTTCTCGTACCATCTCCAATTGTTTACGGTGGGAAGGCAGAACAAACTAACTGGGGGGCTTTGTAGACAGGTTTAATAACATTAGTGTTAGAAAAACATGGTAAAGTGTATTTTGTGTGCTATGTTACCTAAACTTTCTTCATTTCCAGTTTGTTGCCTTTTTAATAAGAAATTCTTTAACCATTGGGTGTGTTACAATATCGATCACTTTTCGTTCTCTCTGACCCAAAGCTGTGTCTACTCATGCAGTTGGTTTTGAGAACTTTTTAATGAATGTAGCTGCATTCTCAAAATATGAAGACCTAGGCCCTTATCCCAACACTTTCTGAGAATCCTCTCAGAGAGCTCTTAACTCAGCTAAGACATTTCTAGCAAAGAGTCCTTTAGCTTAGGAGTGATTTCTTTTTTTCCCCAGAAGCCTTGATTAGTTGATTCAAAAAAGAGAGAAAAAAAATAAAGATTATCTTTGTGATCAAGGACAAAGAAAGACGGTGAAATCACT
The DNA here is from genome assembly GCF_963584025.1 of Labrus mixtus. Classification (NCBI taxonomy): domain Eukaryota; kingdom Metazoa; phylum Chordata; class Actinopteri; order Labriformes; family Labridae; genus Labrus; species Labrus mixtus. The sequence continues at coordinate 20,347,893 of NC_083632.1, forward strand.
CAGCTTAATCGTAGAATCTAGTCAGACATCGTTTAATCATGAACACTTTTTTATGTAATCAAAGTCTCTGTTGAATGAATTGTAAGCTGTACTTTAAAAGTATTGCCTTCAAATCCCTGAAACACATGCCCACTTACACAGTAGTCTCTTCACACGCTGCCAGTTCTATCAGCTCAGAGCTACATTAGCATGTAAAGGGCATATAATCAGTGATTAGATGTACATGTGGAGGAGACCACATGCATGCCTTACTCTGAACTGAAGAAAGTCCAAAATGAACTGAAATGTCTGCATGAATAATATTTGTCTGTTTAGCGGAAATATGAATAAGAATTCTGCCAATCAAGAATCCCAACTGTACTCCTTTTGTTCTCTGTGTGAGTCCTTCCTTATATATTTTTTCTTATGTTGATTTAACATGCTGGTAACTTAGATACTGAATTATTTTCAATATGAGGCTGTGAGAGAGCTGTAACTGTTTTTGTGATCACCTACAGTATCTCTCTTTTTCTCCTCAGCTTGAGAAACTCTTAGGGTGCACTCACTAGACAATCAGTACCGTGCCCAACCACATTTGACCACCAAAGTCCAGTTTATTTGACGTTTGTTTGTGTGACTGCTCCGTTCTGGATGGAAGAGGTGTGCTTCAGCATTGTACAATTGATCACATGCGAGCACAAGCACGGGTACACAACATGAGCATGAAGTATAATCGACCCCAGCCTTCCATCATCGAGAAATCCTGGAATGTTATGGATGTATCCGACCATAAATGACTCAAAACAAGCCACAAAGTCAGTAAAGTGGCTGTCATATTCTCACTTTTTGCCCATAACACCTATCGTTTCATACCGCAACAGTTCCATTGTGGTATAGAGACACTTTTGTTCTTGCAATTTTGCGAAATTGAAGATGGTACATCCCTGATCAATTATAATGAGAAAATCACACAGTAATCTTTAAGGTTGGTATGCATTGAAGAATGCTATTTTTTCAAAACTAAATTTATGCACATAGAACAGTGAAGTTGTTCAATATTTGCTGTATATTTTATGTATTTATGTATTTGCACGATGTACTTTATCGAACAGCAGTGGAAGCACGGAAGTCAATCGCAGGAAAAAGGGGCATTTCTGAGCTTCCTTGAACAGGTGTAGTGTGTTCAGGTTCCGACTCAGGACCTCTGTTTGATGCACCCCACGGGATTTGAAGCTGGTGATGCGCTCCACCTCTTCCTTGTTTACCATCACTCCGTTATGGTCTGTTTTCTTTTGTTATTCCGAAAGTCAATGACCATGTTTGGGCACTCAACAGTGACATGAAACAATGAGACAATAGATGTTAACTTTGCAATCAATTCAAGGATCAATACAAGCTCTTTACCTTATCTTAACAAAGATGATTTTGCTGCCTCAGCTTGCCTCAACAGACTCCTAGCTGCATTAATGGTTTTTTTTTTTGTCTCCAAAGAATATAACCAACATCAAATTGTGGTTTGAAAACAAACTTTTCAAGGAGACAGGGTTGAACTTTTGTTTGGTTCAGTCAACCGGTTATAAATTATGGCTATGCTGCAAGTGAAGTGAACAAAATGTTACGCTCAATAATGCAGATAGATTCCCACAATTTCACTATTTCTGTCTTAAAAATGTCAGCATGCATTACTTCTAACAGCAACAACCCAGAGAGTAATGTCTGAACCTGCAGTAGGAGGATGAAAAGTGGCTAACACGGAGGGAGTAGAATGTAGAAACACAGTCAGGTTCAGCGTCTGTTTGTGAGGTCCTGATTGGCAATTTAGCCCATCACTCGTGAATCCCATTGTGCTCTCCATTAACTTGTACAGTATTGGATTTGGGGAGGTTAGGTTCAAGGGGAAGCTGGTGATAATATAGTGTGGATTTCATAGTTTGGATGGTGTCCAATAGGAAAAAAAGGAAAGTAAAGAGGCTCATATAGCGGTTATTTTTTCTTCAGTTTATCTTGGTGCTTTCTTAACACATTCATTCAGGTATGCAGTCATACCTTGTTTGATGTCATTTCTTTTAAGAGAGACCCGACAGTATTCAAGTTTAACATTTGAGAGGCTATGAGAGCGTTACCAAAGGTGCACTTTTAAGAGCAGACTGGCACCTAAAAATCAAACTATAGAGTACCTTTTGTCAACATGACCTTTCCCGTTCTGCTGAGCCTGTGTGGTGCCTGGTTGCATTTCCTGAGTGCTTTTCAAACTGTGCTTCATTGATCCAGCCACATCTCAAAGAGTAAGGTTGATGTTATTTTGTTGTTGAAAATCTCAAGAAGAAAGATATCTCATGGTCACCACCGGAGCTGAAATGAATGCCGCCCGCCCCCTGTAGCTAAAAAGTAAGCTATAGTTTTACATGTAAAAAATATGCAGAGAGAAAGTTGAAACGAGCTGTGCACATACATGTTATTACACCACGAGAGTGTAGCTCCTGGCTAGTGTTTAATAACTAGAAGTAGAGCAACAATTTGCATACTCTTATAAATTGAGCCCTCCCTACCTTCTCTCTGGTCTGTCCTTGTGATTACTGTTTCGGGGGGCTACATTCGTGTGTGTGTTGTTTTGTGATCCTTCGCCTGAAGTCGAACAGTGTGGGTGAAATGTAAGCTGAGAAAAACACACCACAGGGTCTTGCAGCACTTTTGCAGAAGTTGGTCTTAAGTGTCTTCATTATGTGTGTGTGCGTGTGTACATGTTTGTCTGCATGTGTATATGTGTTTAATTATATTAACCCTTAATTGTTTTCATAGTGTCAGTGGGGGGGGGGGGGGACCATGGGGATAGAGCTGAGTTACACTATGGAAAAGCCCCATGGTCATTAGAAGAAGCACAGTGAGTCTTCATTTGTACATGTGTTTGAAAAAAGAGCTTTGGTGTTATTAAAGCCATTAGAAACACAATTTTATAAAGAAATGAGGAAAGAAGTAAACAGTTTAAGAATTAAAGGAATAATTAATATTACTAGAAATGTAATTAAATCAAAGCTCCTGGGAGGAATATTTTACTGGTTATGAAAGAGACTTCAACTAATACCACTTACATGGCAAAAAAAAAATCAAGCCACATCATCCGGCACAGTTTAGATTATTTCTTAATACTTTTAGGGCGCACTCACACTAGGCCAGGTTGCCCCTGTACCATGCTGAAGCCCGATTGTCCCCAGTCCCCTTGCTGACATGAGCTGTATCTCGATATCCTCCCTACACCCTGAGTCCTGAGCCTTACCTACTTAATTGACGTCAGCTGGAAAGTGATAGAGTGCATGAGGATGCAAGGGCTCGAAATGGTTAAATAGGAATGGGACAGCACTTTGCCACTTCTCTGTAACCATGACAGCATGATGTCATTTGGTATTTTTATTTTACATTTTTTTACTCACTCACAGCCATGGCGCTTATAAAAGGTTCTACTTAATATAGGCCTATATGTACATTTCTACATTGTGGGATAAATAACAATTTATCTTTTATATATAACGGACATATACATAACACTTCTCCAGGCCCAAGAGGGCTTGAGCATAGTTACCTTTTGTACATATGTCATAACCTGAGGTGTAATGCTGCCAAAGCACACCGGAAACACTCCAGGTTTTTTTTTTTTGTTAAGTGGGGAAATTCCAGTTTTCATTATCCGCTTAAAATTCATTTTCACTTTTTTGAGCCCTTCAAGGTCCGATCACCACTCAAGTGCATGTCATGCAAGAGAGACGTTCAAGTCTCATGTCAAGTTTCATTTTGACACTTAAGGTGGCTTGATTGAGTCAACCTATGCAACGAGTGACATGGAAGAAAACACATTAACATTTCCCGTAGCTGTGAAATATCTGCCAAAGACGGTATGATAGCAGCACTGTGGATTGTCTATAGTTAACTCTTAACTATGTAGAACAACACAGAGAATACGACTGTGACATTACTTACTTCATGGCTTCAGTTTTAATAGTTTTGTTCCGAGACGGCCCTCTTACTGTACAATCCTGGATATCTTAATTACACAAACACAAACTGAAAGTTCTTCACAGGAGCTTTAAGGCAGCCATATGGAAGTTTAACTATGTTTAGATTTTAGGGACACCTGTGAACAAAGCAGCAAAATACAATATTTCATTCCCTAACAAGTTGTTTTGTTGACAATAAAACAATGTTAAAATAAAGTGTTTGAGGGGCGCTAGTGGTGCAGTGGTTAGTGCACGCTACCCATGTATGGAGGCTATAGTCCTCCAAGAGGGGCGGCCCCGGTTCGAATCCAACCTGTGGCTCCTTTCCTGCATGTCCTTCCTCAATCTCTCTCCCTGGTTTCCGACCCTGTCCACTGTCCTATCTCTAAAATAAATAAAAAATAATAATAATAATAAAATAAAATAAAGTGTTTGAACTGGAGTCTGACATTGCTAAACTAGAACTATATAGAAATAGATCATCTTCTAGGTTACGGTCTGGCTTTCTTTTGTAGCTTATAAGAATGTACTTTCTGAGGAGGCTGTGCTCTTTCAACATCTGCAGGAAACTCCTGTGGATGTTCTACCAGTCTGTGGTCGCCAGCGTCCTTTTCTACTCTGTGGTGTGCTGGGGGGGGGGGGGGGGGGGGGGGGAAGGCAGCAGATCAAAGAGGGACTACTCCAGACTGGACAAGCTGATCAGGCGGGCCGGCTCTGTGGCCGGCATGAAGCTGGACTGCCTGGTGACAGTGGCAGAGAAGAGATCTATGAACAAACTGCTGGCCATCCTGGATAACACCAGCCACCCTCTGCACACTGTCATCAGCAACCGGAGAAGCTTGTTCAGTGACAGAATGCTCCTCCCCAGATGCAGCACAAACAGACTCAAGAACTCCTTTGTCCCTCGTGCCATTAAACTGTAGGCCTGAACTGACCACAACACAATCCTACCAGCTTGCATAAGGACAAATACAAAACAACAGAACTGCTGCTACCTTTTTCTTATTGCTGCTGCTATTTTATTATAAATCTGTACCGGTATATTTTATTTAGACATGTCTATTGCTGCTACTGTGTACAGTATATTATTTGTATATAACTTGTGTTTTTATTTTATTCTTTGTATCTGTGTGCTGTTCTATCCTTTGGTGTTACCTGCTGCTGGAATCTGAATTTCCTGATGGAACCTTCCCAAGGGATTAATAAAGTTCCTATCTATCTATCTCTATCTTATAAACAGGCATCAGCATCAAATAGAGACCGTTTCACGACTAGTTAAAAACTCCTCATTGTAGCTTTAAGGTGGTCTTTTGACCAACGTCTGTAAGAATAGAAAGAAAGAGGCTGATAGTATTTGGTATCAGCAGAGGGTTAACGAGCACTATTCTCTGTGCAAAGGCCAGGGTCCGGACCACAGAAGTATTGATCCGAATCAGTGATCCGTCTTTGTTGCTGAGACAGCAGGAGAGAATCCACTGAGCTAATAGCCTTCACTCGGGGAACTCCCTGCAATGACAACAGTGAGGTGAAGTGGCCGAGTGACAAAGTGAGCTTTTATGTCTGCCTGCGTTCTTATGTGCACAAGAGGTGTGTGCTTATTGAGAGAGGGGTGTCTCTGTGCGCCAGTGAGGTTGATTTTCCACATGTGTTTGTAATGGAGTACGCATGGTCACACGTGCAAATATGAGTGTGTGATTGCATGTCAGGAGTTTAAGCAGCGCGATACCCCTCGCTCACCTAGCCTCTAATCTCTGCCGACTCCCGGGCGAGAGAGCAGAGCTTACTGGCATTTAAATATTCCGATTGCTTGTCTGGAACATCAATTAAGGCCAAAACAGTGCTCAACAGCTTTCTCTTTCCTGTTCTTCCCCGCTGTGCCGGATTTTTCCGTCACCCTATAGTGACTTGATTGTGTCGGGGAGGGAAAAAAAACACACTCAAGAGGCAGGATGAAAGCCGACCAAATTTGTACCACCATGGGAGGTTTCATAGAGATTGTGGCCGTCATTCTCCCTCCACCGAGTTACCAATCAAGATGCAACGCTGGAGTCCGGTAATTTCCTTTTTGATCCATGTTCTGCCCCCGCCTGCACATGAGCGTGGAGCTGCTTGTGAAGTGTAGAGTTGTAGGTTTGTGGGTGGGTATAGTGGTGGTGGTGGGGCAGTTGCTTTGAATAACGAGCAGCCTAAAAAAAAAGGAATGAGACGCATAAATCTGCATGCATAACCCAAATGTAACCAAGAGCATGTTGAAATAAAGTCATTCATCTGCCGTGTCAACTCCTTCTGTCAACTTCCACTTCTCTGGCTTTGCGAGGAAGCACAATTACTTCATTATTCATCTCATTTGTTTCGTGAAGATAGAGAAGAGACGGAGCTACTTAAAGGAAAAATGTTTTTGTCTCGCGCAGACTCCCACTCGAGTGTAATAAATCTAGAAATATTGATTAGAAAGTCTTCTACCAAGCTGTTAATTCAATTCAATCAGCTCAGAGACAGTAAGAAGCCCTGGAGCAACACAGTTCAAAAGTTATCAAAATGAGTCCAATAAATGTTCTGGAGTCACAATTCAAACGTCTTAAATTCCTCTGGAAGGGAAAAAAAGACAGGAAGGGGGACACACAGAGACAATTGCAGATGGATAGGAGAAGAAGGAAAGCAAAAGATGGAGCAAGGAGAGATGTTAAGGATGCAAGAAGTGGGAAATAGATGCAGATATAGAGAGAGAGAAAAAAGAGAGCAGCAGAGTTCAGTACACTCCCCCAGTCTGCAGATATTCAGTAAGTAAAGCAACCATTGACTTATTGTTTGAACTGCTTTCTCAAAGAAGCGCTGCAGCATCCTCATGACTCAAAAGAATCTGCTGAGTAACTTTGTTTTGGATGAGGTTACAGAAAAACTGTCAATTCTTCCCACGCAGTTGAGAATCATTGTGCATAAACAGGGCAGAGATGGAGGGAAAGATGATGCTCATATCTGAGCGCACCAACTACAAATCATCTCTTTGTTTCTTCTGACCTCGTCTTTTTAACTCTCTTTTTCTGCCCATTCCTCTCCCCTTTTTCCTTTCTCCCTTCTTTTTCCCCTCCCTTCCCACCTAGCCACGGTTGTTGCCGTGGTAACAATACAAAGAGATTTTCTTTGCAGCTCTGTCACCGTGGCAACGCTTGGCTATCCTCCAGGCTGTTGTTGGGTAGCACGCCGCCCTCTGGTCCGCTCCAGCCAGCAAGCACTGGCCGCCCTTTTAAATCAAGTCCATCCATCGGTGCGGGAACTGCTCGAGTGCGGATGTTTGCGAGCTCTGGACGAGATGCTGATAATCAGAGATGCTGGAGATCATTGTCTGTGTCAAAGCACCCTAGGGTTCGGTTTCATGCAGTGATGGTGATTATCAAAGTGTCTGGAACGGAATAGATCAAGAACATTTCTCCTATTCTCTCAAAACGGAGGCTGCAGTATATAGCTCGGGTTTGCAGGGACCTGGTCTGGTAACCCGGGCGTCAATTCAAGTCCCAGTACGGACCACATGAGTGGAATTGGGTCTGGTTGCTGGAGAGGTGCCAGTTCACTTCCAGGGGCCCCTGAGCAAGGCACTCAACCACCAACTTGCTCTTACAAGTGCAGCCTCTCGTGACATCTCACAATTAGTTCATGTCCACAGGATCCTGTTTGTGCATGTGTGTATTTCCCGCCCCCTGGGTTTGCGTAGCATGTTTGAAGAACAGTATAAAAATGTAATGTCCCTTTGGTAATTAATAAATATCTTCGACTTTTAAAATCTATAGAGAAACACCCACAAACAGGCTTACAATCCCCAAAAAAGGGGGCTCCTTTAAACTTTGAATCTTAGATGGTAATCGTCAAAAGCCCTTACATTTTCTACATTTGCCAGATTGCAATCAAGTATTAAAACACAGGTAAGACGTGATGAGACATTCACTTGTAGCCTGTAGATATCCAATCGTTTCTATATTATCCATATGGGACGGAGCTCCCACACCAAGAATACCACATGTATATGGAACTTCATATGACTCACTATTGGAGCATCTCTACAGCTTGGATGGGCATGACACACTCTCCCAGTTATGTAATCTGTTATCATGGAGGATGGAAGTAAAGATTGTGCTGTTACATCTCTGAAAAACACATCATGTTTGTTTAAAACGTTTAAATCGGGGGCCGGTGCGCCGAGTGGTTAGTTTGCGCATGACAGTGTGTGTGTGTGTGTGAGATGTGTTGATGCCCAGTGACAGAGAGAGAGAGGATGTTATTATTTAAAATCACCACTGTCTTTAAATGGGATGAGTAAGAACTGACTCAAACTGTGAGCTGTATTTTCACCACCGCACGAACATAAACGATACTCCAGGGATGCAAATTTTGTCCGTCATTTCTGTGAAGCCAGCGGTTAGCGTTAGACTTCCAGGCAAGATTTTCTTCTGTGGCTTGAATATGAAAGCTGTCAAGTCTTTTTTGTCTGTAACATCACAGAGTAGCACCCGTTCATCTGTCAAGTCTCAACAGTGCTCAAAAGCGGCTTCACTCTTGGCTCACTTCAGCTGTGTGAGCCTTTTTGTCCAAGAAACCGATTTTTCCATTTCTGTAAATGTACTACAATCTCAAAAACCAGAACATTGCCAGACCCCCTGTGTACGGATTCTGTGTAGTAAATGTAAAATCGCGATTGTCATGAGGACTAAAACAACGGGATACTTTCTTGACCACTTTTTTGGGGACCAGTTGTTGTTAAAGTTCTTCGAGTTCGTCTGATTGGCGACGGGTAAATAGGTCATGTTTGAGGAGTGGATGATCCTTCATGATGACAAAGTTGAAGGGAGACGAGTGTCTGCCACTCACCGTCCTCCACACGGGCCTGTAATTGCTCTCTCCTCTCCTGCTGGTGGAACACAGATATTTCTGCACAAACGGTAATGCTGCACAGCTGGTGCTGAAACTATGCGCCACTCGCGAGGCTCAGCAGCCAGTTGGCAACCGAGAGGCTTATTACAACAGCAACAGGAGACTTGACATTTTGAATGCACTGTGCCAGTGAGTGAAATGTACTTTTGAGATGTCACAGTAATGGGATTGTGTGTTGGCAGGCGGTTTCTGGCTGGGGTTGGGATTTTCGCTGTTTACCAGCCCCATAATCTGGCTTCAGCGCTACGGCAACTGATTGCACTCGTGCGAGAGTGTCCGTTTTTTTTGTTTTGTTTGGAGCCTTTTGTTATCTTGTCAATCCTTTTTTTTTTTTTTTAAATACGGCACGACTTTGTTTCAGCTTCGCATCAAGGCCTATTAAAAGGATTTCTCCTGGTATCGCCTCAGCAGATTAGTCTCCTCCTTACCCTCATTGTTATTGTGACTGGCAGGACACAATGACAACAAAATCTATTCAACTCAGGCACCCAATCAAAACAAAAAAAACAAGTTATGTATCCAAGCTATTATATAACAATAAAGGGCTCCTTCACATTTTAAAGATAATTTCACGTTCTTATAACGAGTACCACTTAGCCTTTAAAAAACAGCTATCTGAAGACTTTTGTTGTGGCTCTGCAGGGAAAGTCTGTCACCTTTAGAACAAAGGATTCAGTCTCCTGCAGATGGAGACCCAACAGGTCTGAAAGAGAGAGAGATAGGGGAATTCTTCTCCCAAGTTCCCTGGTGGTGCTGTTGTATAAACTGTGAGCCTACAATATGTCCATTTAGCAGGAGAGCTACGAGTGGAACTTGGAAACAACAGTAGTTCAGGTCCTTTCTGAATCTGCCTGCAGCACCCACCATCCAGAGATCCCTGCTGTACTGAACGCAGCTGCTCTACCAATCTTCAATTTTGACTAATTTGTACTAATTTGTTTGGAAATCCAGTAAAGCTGGAGGGAAGTTTGACTACAAATGAAGTTTTCAGTTGACACTGTTTTTTATTGCACAATGGCACAACCCATGGTCCACTTGACATGTTTACTTGATGGAAACACACAAAGTGTTTGTTGTTTGAGAGGAAAACTAAGCTAGAATAACAAACTTTATAGCAAACGTTTATAGTTGGGAAAAGACACATGCAGGAAGTAAAACTAGACATGAGACACAGGGCACAGAACTACAAAATAAAACAGGGAATACTAAAGACTAGTGGTGCAAGTAACATAGAGGTTAGTGCACGGTCCCCATGTACGAATGCTGTAGTCCTCCAAGCAGGCGGCCCTGGTTCAAATCTGACCTGTGGCTCCTTTCCTGCATGTCGTTCCCCACTCTCTCTCTCCCTGATATCCGACACTTTCCACTGTCCTATCTATAAATAAAGGCCCAAAAATAAACCTTAAAAAAAAGGTAGTGATATTTTTCTTTAACACAATATTTAATGGCAGGATCAGAAGAAAAGTCTGTTGTTTAGTTCCATCAAGGGACAAAGGAGCGTCCAACAGCATGAATCCATAATCTCCTCCTCTCTCTCTGGGTTTCTTTCTTAGATAGGATTCTGTAGAAGTCCAACCCGGGCTTGTCTACTCGAGGGTTAGTGGATCCAATGGAACAAGAACTGTGTTTTGTTTAAAACAAAAAAAACAAACAACCTGAACCTATGGCCATGAGCTCACAATTACAAGTGACTAAGAAGGGTGACTGGCCGCCTCATAGAGAGCATGAGGAGCTCAGGCATACATAGGGAGCTCTGAATAGCGCAGCTGTTCCTCCACATCAGATTTGGAGCATACCTTTGGAGGTCTTCTGGGCACGTTCAACTGGGAGGAGACCCCAGGGTAAACCCAGAGCTCACTGGGAGGATTATTTGTCCCTTCTGTCCTGGAAACACCTCTAATAGTTTCTCCCAGTAGGAGCTGGAAAACATTGCTCCGGAGGGAAACGCCTGCGTTGACTTTCTTAGCCTGCTTCCACTGCGACCCGGCCCCGGATAGACAGAAGAAATGGATGGATAACAAGTAAAGCTGGTTAAATCAACTGGGAACTGTAACTTCTCCAAAGTGTGCAGCTATAGGCAGCTTTTCTTGCCCGCCAGGTAGGTGGTGCCATAAATGTGACATCAAGTAAAAACTATGAATTAAGTACAACAGCACAACATGTTGTTAGGTCTTACAGTCTCTTAGTAAGCATCACTTCCTCTTTTGAGTTTGGTTGGCTGGTAGTGGGTGTGGCTTATTAATTAACTAATTAACACAGGGCCAGGTGTGTTAAGTGTGTGAAGTAACAGCGTCCGGTGTGGATCTCAACGCTGAGCCATTGTGAATGACCACATGGGACCTGACATCGACGCAACAGTGAAGACGGACATCCACTACCGCCTGTTTTCTTTTCCACTTTTCGTTTTGACCAACCTGTAACAACAACACAACTTGAGGAAGAGACTGTGTGCTTGGGCTGGCCGCTAGTGGACGGAGCTCGCCGCCAACTGCTGACAAGCCGCCAGCCAGCATGTTTTTGTATGCATTGTTGTGTTAAGAGAATCAGCACCCCCTATAGGCCATTCTCATTACAATGTAGTTTGATATGTTGTTTGAAACAATCTCCACAAGCAGGATATCACTAAACTGTGAAAAATACCACAATACTATCATTTAGAGAACAACATTTATTCACTTCTCAGCGTAATGATGGGAGGGGGACGTTGGACTGTACATCAGCACTCATAGAAAGCCTCTTGCCCAATCAGACTACTCGGTTGGAACTAACAGTTGTATGGACTTGTTGATGTATGTAATCAGAAAACGGCCATTTAATTTCAAACTGGGACATTTGGATGGAGGGTTTTAATCTTTAACATTTGCTCTGCCATATTTCCGTCCGTCAGAGAATCTGTTAAGGTCGGCTGTAAGCTGTTGAGTTTCCACCTTCAGCCTGTTGACTGTTTCTACCACAGAAACGTCGAGCCCGAACTCGTCTTTGTTTAACAGTCACAGGGTGAGGTGGGACTCCTCTCCTACACCCCACTGACAGTATACATTTACACAATATGAAGCAGCTGCATCACCATGTAATCCGGGCTTTAAGCAGAGATAGCGCCGGTGCTGCTGTCACAGATCGGGGACTGCTGACGGAGCAAACAGTGACACAGTGAAAACGCTCAGCTGGCGGCTGCAGAGTCACTGAGCCTCCAACCTCAGAGATAAATGGGTTTAAAGTCGCTCTATTTAAAGCAGTGATCAGAGCAGTCACCAATCCAACATTTGGATTAACACTTTCCACAATTAATTCTGGTTTTCTTTTTTATTACGTCCTGCTTTGTTCTGTTTTGTTCTTCATGAAATCAAACATCGACAGGATTTTATTTAAATATACTGAACTAAACATATCAACATCAGTTTTATTATGTTTCAATTCTGTTTCGTTTAGTTATGCGCTGAAGAACAAGAAACATATTGATGCAAATCCACATTTTATTTTCCTCTTTTGCAATCAATCCACTATGATGAAATGTAAAATTAAAGCTCACATATTATCCTCCTTTTAGAACATTTTAAATGAGTCTCAGAGTTCCCTAAAACATGTCTGTGAAGTGTCTTGCTTAAATTCCACTCTGATCCTGTATTTGATCATGCCTATAAGCCCCTCTATTTAAACCCAGCTCAGAACAGGCTGTTTCTGTGGCTGTAGCTTTAAATGCAAATTAGCTGAGTTTGACCACGCCCCTCTTGATTTGGGTTTGGGTTGCTTGGGCTTTTATGCACCGTGCCCTATTGTTTACGGTGAGAAGGCAGACTCAGAGGACAGAACAAACACCTAGCTGTGGGAGTGTCACCCACCTGGAGGAGGGGTTCCTGCCCTTTGTGATGTCACAAAGGGAAAATCTCCAAAGGGCCTGTTTGAGCACACATTTTCTAAAAAGTGGAACAGGCACAAGATGGAGCGGATGGACATTTTTCATAATTGAGAAAAGTCCATTTGTAGACAGACTATGGACACATATTAGTGTTAGAAAAATATGGTCAAGTGTATTATGCATAACATGTGACCCTGAACTCTTTCTCTCTCCTCCTATTCCCAACCCTCTGTGTCCCTTTGCTCTCCACTTTCCAGCCATTTCTGTCAGGTATTGAGTGTCTGATAGGGTCTTGAACTAACTTTAAAAACAAATTTATATACAGCTCAGAAAACCAAAGTCCCTACATCAGCTTCTTCCTGCCTTTTATTATGAGGTTACAACCAATATGTCTCTAATGTGTCATTTCAAGAATACATTCAAAGGCTGTTTTGTCCTGCTCTTTATGAAGGTGGTGCTAAAACAGCTGCTCTTGCAGTTTTCTTGAGAAGCTGACAAGTGATAACGGAAATGCTTGAGGTGACCAAGTTATGCGATCCGTGATATGAACCCCAAACAAACTCTCAAAAAGTTGTTTTTGCTTAGAAACAACAGGTCTTATATCAGACTCTTAGAAACAGAGGTGGTACATTACAAGCTGATATGAAGTTGGGTACACTTCCAGTCTTGTAAGTGGTCTCTCAACCCCCATCCCCCAATTAAATCATACAATCGAAAGCAGTTTTACCTGTTAAACCACAGTTTAACTCTCAGTTTGTGGTATTATGTTTGCATTTTCAGTTATTTTTAGTTAGTTATTAAAAATCACTAAAACAAACCATTAACAATCCAAAAGGAAATCTGAAAATAAATAAATAGATTAAATAGGAGAATGGCTAGAATTTGTTATAATAAAATGAAATTAATTGAAGTAACATAAGAAAAAGTTTAAACAGAAGCTAAAGTATAAAAAGACTAAAAAAATAAAGGGTTATAATAATATAATAATAAAAAAGCGTAAAACGTTACAGTGCAGTTATAATTTGAAAATCGTATTAAAATAAATGTCTTAAAATTGTTTGATGACAGGCAGCTGTAAACTGGTGGGTCTTCAAACTCGATTTAAAAGAAATAAAATCTGCTATATAAATGGCAATGAGCGGCAGCTGAGGCGGGCCTTAAGCCTCCTGACAAACCTCTACAACACGGTCGCTTGCAGTCAGATCGGTCATGCCCTTAAATATGCTTAGCTCAGATCCTTCATAGGATCAAAACAGGTGTGTTAAAAAAAACTACAGTGTGTGCTAATAAAGACATTCACCAATCTCACCAAATACATTTTTTGTGCTTTGCTGTAAACACGTTTATTTAAGTTGTCAAAATGGACATTTATTGCCCCTTCCATTTATTGCCCCTTCCACCAAATAAAACCATAATGATAGCGTTATTGATAGACCTGGTAATTAAAGAGTATCAATAGGGTTATCAATATCAATGAGAAATTAACCCCAATCTCTTGTGTTTAGTTTGTGCAAGTACACATAAGGTTGTGTTTGGGAGTTGTGTTTGCAGTGTGTGTTTAAACCACGCTGTCAAGGTGTGCGTGTGCCGAGGCCTGTCGGGTCAAGCTGGGACAGTTAAAAAAATAAAGAGCAATCTGACAGCTAGGTGCTGAAATGCACTCTGGGTAAAGGAAAAAGGAAAGCAGGAGAGAACCTGTGTGAGAGCAATGTCACTGCATGTGGTGTGTGTGTGTGATACTAAATATAGGTGTGTGAATTAAGCATGCATGTTTGTTTTTTTGCTGCAAGTAGGTGTATACTTGATTCTTCTGAGGTGCAATAGTCTTTGTGAGTGTGCTGGTATATGAACGGGTTTGCTCAGGTATATTTGTGGATTTGTGTGCAGTCTATCCGTGTTTGTTTGCGTTTTATTCCGGTGTGTGGTCCTGTGGTAATTAGGTAAGAGTTTGGCCCTCAGCAATTCATTTCCTGACAAAAACAGACCTGCTGGTGGACCATCTGGTACGCAGGTGCATCGCTAGCTCTCTCTCTATCCTCTCTCTCCGGTTAGCCAGACATCTGTCAGTCCCACTCACTCTTACCCCCGGGGAAGCTGCTTGACCCCCAGCGGAGGCTCGCTCTCCTCTCCTGCGTCAAATCGATCCAATCACCAGGAATGATTAAAGTGTGCTTGCTGTTGTCGTCCATTTTGTTCTGGACAGCAACATTTGTCTCTGCAGCCACAGACGGGGCACTTCATCTGGTGGAAATAAGCAGACAGGCTGCTAACAGGCTAATTTGTTAATAGAGGGGGTTGATGTGGAGCTGACAGAGTGCTTTGTAACAGCTGTATCTTCTACAATAAGTCTGATGCTGCTGGTGATGAACCAAATCCAGACACCAACAAAAATTAATCTATGTCTTCCTCTACAAGGACATTCCTGTGGATCTCAATGCTACGACCAAGCAACATGTGGTTGCACTTTGTATGCACTGCACTTCCTCTGAGTGATGCTGCGCTCAGCAGCAACATTTCCACAGAAAATCAATTCAGTCCGTGGTATGTGGTCAGAGGTCTGCTGGGAGTCATTTTCTGTTACATGAAATGATTTGAGCATGTGATTTTCAAAGCCTACAGTATATATTTCATGAAATAAGATACTGTTGCATTGGGTGCTATTAACCCTGTTTAGGATTTGGTTGAACCAGTATATAATGGTACCATCACAAAGACCACTCAAACCTGTAAAAGCTAAAGATCAAGCTACGCACTTAGTGATTTTGATGATGACGATATTTAGGATGGTTTTGATTCTGATTAGAACTCTCAAGAACAGCTGTCAATTTAAGATGAAATAAATTAACTTTAATTATAAAAAAAAGCCTCTGTGCACTGCCTGTCAGCACTTCTGTCAGATCAGACCTAAAGCTGTTCCTTTGAACTTACTGCCGTTGCTTCCTCCTCTCTAGATCCTAGCTTGTGTTGTACTTACTCTCGGATGTTTACATTTATGACAGAGTTGAAAGTTAGCATAGACTGAAGTAATACTTTATTTACATACTAGTAATTCAATGTGCTTATTCTGTTACTTTCTCCATTGTTTTATAATGGTGTCCTGTACCTACAGTTTATGTTGAAAAAGGAAAAAAATAAATTTCTCTAAACATCAAGGCAGAATGGTCCTCACTATTGAATGGATGTACTCTACAAAAAGACCACTCAAGTACAACACATGCTCCCTTTCATTTACAGTAAGACATTGGAGTCAGACAAAGGGGAGTTTAAAAAGAGAAACCTATTTTTGCAGCTAGTCCACATTATATGCCCTTCAAAAGAGCATGTGGAGGAGCCCAGCTTAGTTCAGTGCATTATATCCCTGAGAGTCCAGAGTCCACTCTGTATGTGTATTATATTGACAGAGAGAGAGAGAGCGAGAGAGAGAGAGAGAGAGAGAGTGAGTGAGTGAGTGAGTGAGTGTGTGTGTGTGTGTGTGTGTGTGTGTGTGTGTGTGTGTATTAAGCAGAGAAAAACAAATCTCCAGGGTGATTGGCCGGTCAATCCTTTTGACAAGATGACTCATTGAACTTTTTATAGAGTGTAGTCCTATAATACAATGCCTTCTGCATGAGATGATTCGCTGTAGCAGGGTCATCGAAAAGAAGAAACACTTTGATGTGCAGAGTGCACACCGTGACAGGCCCCGGCTTTAGTTATATGCTGCTCAAGCTCAACTCAACATTCAAACTGAATGTATGGCCTTAATGTCTTTATATAAGCAACATTTTAAGTGATAACAGTCGAGGGTTAAAGTTATCAGACAGCAGCTGCATTGTTCTTATGTTGCATGTCTGAGCCATCAAAGAAAAGATCAGAGCTGAGGGGGGAAAGGTAAGAAGGATCATTTTGGTTCTCGGTGTGATGATTCACTTCCAGATGTTGTCTAGTGCACCATGGAGTGTGTGTCAGATGTCCCGGTGATATATGGCAGCTTGTTTGTGTGTGTTTTCTGCATCTATTGCTAAAACTCATTGTTTCCCTTCTTTGTCCATCTCAATTCCTTTTTTTTTCCATTTAATTGATAATTCTGGAAAGCTATCAAGATTTGAAAATGAACATCTCTTCAGGGCTCATCCTCACCTCTGGGCTCCTTCAAACGCCACGACCCGCACACACACGCACGCACGCACAAGCGACCAAGGGAGAGGACCTCAGGACATCGCTTTCAACTGTATTCAACGTTACCTCATGTCTCATTCAGCGGTATGAAAACACCTCAAATTACCTAACAGAATGTAAAAAACAAACATGGCAACACAAAGACAACCATGATGTCACTTTTCAGACCTTTCGACTCCCTCAGTTGCCGCCATCACTGAAAAGCTAAATCAAACACTTTGTCGTCGCAGCCTTCCCTGCTTCTGTCTTTCTCTTCTTGCCGTGTTTAGCAGGGCGAGTGGTTAAAAGTAACACAGGGAGCCGGGGAGGCATTTGATTGGTTTTTTCCATTTGGACCTCAAAGCAGTGATAGGCTGGAGTTTTTATAGGATGACAGCAGCAAGAAATGAGGATCCTTTTTCATCAATTAATAAGGGACATGATTTATTGATTGCTGTCGGGTGTAAAGTCTGGTTTACCCAATATAACAAATAGTGTTCGCTGAATGAAAGCAAACCCTACCTTGACAGACTGAGTGGTTTTAGAATCCTGATCTATCTTTTTATTCATGATATTGTATGATTTTCTTTTGCTCAGTTTTCTTTTTATGTTTGTAATTTGAAAAGCCTCTCCTGCTGCACTACACAATCCCTCCATTTAAATTCTATTCTGTCAATGAGGCCATTTGCAATGTTTTTCTATCTCTCTTTTCACATTGTGTCCGAAATTACTTTAAAAACTCATTTCTAACTCCATAACTTGCAGGAGCCAACGTTTTTAGATCTCTACAATAAGTGTCTCTTTTGTCGTTATATGTTTTCCATTTCAACCATTCACTATTTTCTTAGACACCTCATAATCTGCTATTCATGCTGAAACATGAACTAGCAAAATGAAAAAAAAAAAAAGGAGCTTAACAGAAAGTGTGAAAAACGTTCAGCAGAATGGAGCATGATATATTCTGACTATCAGGGCACATTTTCTAATTTCAAACAGGCAACATTACTATATTATGAGGCAAGCTCCGTGGGATCTGGTAGTTCAAACAAACAGTGCAAGAGACGACAAAGTGAGTCCCAGCTTCTCTGTCAGTGGTATCCCTCCAGGCTGAACATTGCTTTCTCATCACAGATTAGAGTCTGACTCCTCCTGGTCTGAAGCTTTGGAAGCGAATGGCTCCTTTTCACAGACGCTGATTTTTCCGCCCTGGGCCATAAGAATAACATATGCAAGCTCTGAAAAAGCTGGGTGCTGGTTTCACTCCATAATCGATGTGCCGTGCAGTGAATGCAATGTTTCTACTGAAATCTTACGAAAACCTTAATGTTTGAGCATGGGATTTTGTCTTTACTCATGCTCATATCTTTACATAACACCCTAAATGTAGACGTATCTTGATATGGAGGTCCCATCTATACATATCTAAATAATTACTGACCCAGATCACAGATTAATTTTCATAGAACATCAACAGTTCTTATCTCAGGCCCCAAGATTTGTTTTTGTAGACTCCAAAAATAGTCTGAGTTGATTTAATCAAATGTACAACCCAGCAGTGTAAAATGTAAATTAAACATGGTAAAGGAGATTAAGCATACATACAGCATACAAGGGCTTATCTCTGGCGCTCACTGTCCTTAGTGCAGGGCGCTCTTGACGTCAGCTGATTTTGTCGCTCTCAGTTGAAAAAATTCAACATTTGGAACGCCGTGCTGTGCAATGTCACTTCTCCCTCACCAACCAATCAAATAAGAGAAAAGGTGGGACTTCTGATATCAATGCCATGAGACAACTTTTGTAACCTAGCAACAGGGAGTGCTGGCGAGGAGCACTCTGGAATTTAGCTTTTAGGCACTTCCTCACAACACAACACAACACAACACATGGCTTTGTAAACTGTTCGATTGTATGAATCACTCTACAAAATAGTAGGTGGGAAAGTCATACACAGTGTTTGGTTGTCAAACAATTATTAACCCTGGAGATAAAAGAAATAAGGAAACACTAGGCCTACCTAAATTATACAGAAAAAGATCAGCAAACACATAACTCAACACACTTTGTCAACGGGGGTCACCAAAATCAACACATCCTGAACATTTCTCATAGGAGGTGTAATTTAACACTTTTTGAGTTTTCAAATATATATACACATTGCACAAAAAGCAAGGAAATTTGTGTTTGGTAGATTATTTTCTTTGTTGTAACAATGCTTCTTGGTAATAAATCTTATACAGTTGGAAAGCCTGTTTATTTCCCTTTTAAATGGTGCCACATTTGTAAGGAGCATGCATTTGTGGGATAAGCAGCAGAGCTGAGCATGTGGGTTGCGCCCATGAAAAACCTGTCAATACTTCTCTGCCAATGCCAAACAGCTAATTCTGCTGTTGCTATTGACTCTTGTTTTGAGCTTCTGATACCCCCAGGTGCTGACCATCAGGTGCCTAAATCTACCAAACAGAAATGTCCTTACTTTTCGTGCGGTGTTTGTATATATTGTGTTTAATTGAGGGAGGTGTCCACCATAGTGGGTATTGGCTAAAAGTAGTTCCATGTTGGAAGAGGGAGTATTGTTATTGTTATTGTAAGTGACACAGAGCTGGTTTGTGCCGGGCGATAGGGATGGACGACGTCAGAGAGTCAATGGGCTAACCACCCTGTTTTGTTGTTCTACATATCAACCTTGGGTGAGCCGTTGCTTTCGTTAGGGAAATAAATCTGGGCTCAGTTGAGCTCGCAAACGTAACTCGCCTTATCTCCGTTCTTCCATATCTGCCTAGCTAACCATGCAACACGACCATGTCAATAAATTTTTAGTAGCCAAACACAATTATTATTTTTTTTTACATCTTTGGTTACCATTGCATTTTCATTATGATTATGACTAAAAGATTTGGAAGACGATGGGTGATCGGATGACGGTGATAATTAAATACTGATTAAATTGTGTTGATAAGGAAAGTGAATATTGATAACTGAGACAACTAACAGCAACAACGACAAAAAATGATGATGAGTGCGCTAAAAGTGATGATGCCCCTGACGGCTGAAGTGGAGATCAGTGCCAGATGGCTTTAAAACACACAGAAAGCTCTTGTTGTGCCGCTCCGCTCTGCTGAGCAGGATTTGGGACGTTAGAGAGGGATTGGCAGGGGAGCGGGAGGAAAAGCAGGTTTGCTTTGTTTTTAGTTAAATTCCCTCGACTGTTTCCTCGCTGCCAATAGCACTGGCAGCCTGAGTAATTAGTGTACATTTCACATTGTGCGACTACCACTCTGTGCTGTGTCGCTTAGGAAGGGTGTGCAGACAATATTTATGTGCAGTTAAAAAGCTTTTTAATTTAGTTTTTACCTTGTATTTCAGGTTCATTTGAAGGTAAAAGAAATTACATGAATATGTATATTCAACCAAAGGATAGGTTTTGATTTTGTCTGGCAGTGATCGTCTGTTTGAAAGGACACATTTATTCACTGGCTGCAGCTCTGCAAGCAGGTGGGAGAAGCAGCAGAGAACGAGAAATGAGAGGAGAGACCTGAGGAGGTATTTTTATAGTGAATACACCTCCAATATGAATAAACTCACTTTGTACACTTCAGGCACACTTCATCTTTCATGGAACCTTTCATCACCAGAGTTTTTATTATGACAGGCGTAATGCCTAAAATAATCTTTTAGAGGTGACGTAAACAGAACTACATGCCAAAAGACACAAAGACAATGCAAATTCAGTGTAAAAATATAGCTGCCGTTGTGTGAATTGTTTTTGTAAACAGAGTATAAAAAAATAATTTCTTCAGTTAAAATCCTGAATCTTAAATCAGTGATAGCTGTCGTTGCTGGTGGCCAAATTTTGTGTGTTTTAGTACAAGTGGGGGGGAAAAAACACTCCCTGAGAGGCTACTCTGTCAGAAATACAAAAAAAAAATGTGCTTTTGTTGTATTTCATTACACCACAGGGCTGTTTTGATTAATTTTAATGAATGCTCATTTGGACTGTGCCTTGAGCACCTCCATCTGATTTCATGCTGTGCACAGAGTATTTTTTAACACCAGAGCTGGGAGCAGTCAAAGGAGTTGGAGTTGTGTAGCTGAGTGGTCATGGTAGCTGCTACTTCCTGTTTCACTACTTTATGCCATATTTAAATAGAACAGATCCACCGTCATGTAATGCAGAGACGAAATACCTTTCTTTGTAGAGACACCGTTAATGCCAAACCCTTATCTCAAAACCTTTTTTCTGTTGTTCAAAGCTGCAACATGTTTCTCCAGTTAAAAGCTTTTAATGGGGAAAGGAAATGTTGGATTTGTCCGGCCTTGAATGTTTACTGTTGCTTGGAAACAGCACCAGTGTAGCTCTGTCTCTCCTTCAGTGTCTCATCGTTTAATATGGTTTTTATAAAGTGCTTTCCTAGTCTCAAAGCACTTTTATACTGCTGCAACATTCAACCTTTCACACACATTGATGTCTGCGGTGGATATATATTAAGTAAAAATCTGCCACTAGGATCTTTTGGCTATGCCTTATGATGAAATTTGGGGTTCAGTCGGCCACATTATCCACACAATATCTACTAAACACTTTTCTTACATTTATTCTTCATAAAGAAACTATATGTCAGACTCATGAGATGTTCTTAAAAACCCTAATTGTTCCGCCTGTTTGCAACCTGTTTGTCCCTGTCTCTGGATCAGCTTTCAGAATGAACTTAACGAAGAACAGAAATAGTGATACTATTCTAATATAGAAATTATAAATTCAATACAAATAAGAACAAACAGTAAAATGAGGATTAAAAGAGGAAACAGTCAGTGCTCGCATATAAGCTTCAGTTTCAGCCAATGTTTTACTTGTGTTTTAAACACCTTGAACTTTCTCAGTTTGTTTTATGTTGTGTTGCAACGAAAAATCATTTTATCCTGTAATGTCAGCACTCAAATGTGCATAAGAGTGCTCTCGAGTGTTCTTAGATGTTGTTTTTAGCTTTGAACAATCCCCAGATAAGAAAAGTTTAGTGAATGGGCTTATTCTCACCGTTTGTCAGGGTAGTAACCCTGAGTGTGTGTTTTTAGTCTGGTTTTAACTTAGTGAATTAAAGTCACATATTATGCATATTATATACATGCATATTATCCCTAGTCTGTCTACACCCTCAATTATGAGAAGAGTCCATCTTCTCCGTCTTTTGCCTGTTCCATTTTCATAAAATGTGTGCTCTCCAAATCTCCAAACAGGCTGTTTGGAGATTTTCCCTTTGTGACATCATAAAGGGAGCTAGCATCCCCCAGGTGGGTGACACTCCCACAGCTAGCTGAGTCTGCCTTCTCACTGTCAATAATTGGGCCATGTTAAAGAAGCCCAAGCCACCCTAGCCCTTCCAGAGAGGGGCGTGGTCAGACACAGCTCATTTACATATTTAAAGGTACAGACACAGAAACAGCCTGTTCTGAGCAGGGCTGAAATAGAGGGGTTTATAGGCATGATCAAATACAGGATCAGAGTGGATTTAGAACAAGAAACTTCACAGGTATGTTTGGGGGAGCTCTGAGAATCATTTAAACAATGTCAGGGTTTGGAATGGGGAACCCCACCATTGATAATACTTCATCAGAGGGTAATATCTGATTGTTTAAAAGCAACATGAAGAAATTCACATCTTAAAAATCATATGAATGGTAACCTTAATATCAGTCTTGTTAAAACGCTTGTTGTCAACAAAAGAGATGCTAGACGTGTTAGACGTTTAGGTGTCAACCTGGAAAGAAAAGGAGATGTCTTAGTTTGAACATTGTTTCAACTTTTACTTTGCTGCAATTTCATTCTAAAATTAGCCCGATTCCCTCAAGCATCTTCTGTTTAACATGAGAATGTTTGCCGGGGAGCAGATACAGAGGGATACAGAGAGGAGAAATGAGGCAGGGGAGACATGAAAAGCATAAAGAGGGGGAATAAAGAAGGGATAAAAGAATGTACAGTATCTCCTCCTCAAGCGAAAAAGTTCAAAAATATCAAAGAAATTAAGAGACAGGAGAGTAAGGCAAAGAGACAGGCGGTATTACAGAAGTCATCTTTTATTGCCACGTAAGAAAGTCGTATATAGAACAATGGTGATATACTGTCAGATGGCAAATCAACAACAAAGGAAGAACAAAAATATCCCTGTCATCCCTCCCCGAAAGAAACAGACAAATTCATAGCAACACTATGGTAATATATTTCTCGGACAAAACGTCTGCTATATCTCTTTTTCTAACGATATCTGAATAGTACCAAAATACAGCTTTTTCCATAACTGAATCTCACAAATCATAGAGTCAGTAAACAGTAGAAGGACAATGGGGGCATCACGGTGCATATCATAAGCTACTGTGCAAACAATAGCAGGAGATGGGCTCTACCATAGAAAATATGCTTTACTAGTCACGCATAAATGCAGTGTTGGGGGGAGCAATATGTATCATATACACATATGCATAAATACCACAAACTGGTCTCCACATCAAAAATAGAAAATTGGTTTCATATCATTTTATATGTAATGCATGATTAACACCAAAATGAGTTAATCAATGAGTTGTTCTATAAAAGGATATGCTTCCTAATGGATAGTAGTCAGGTCACAAATAGCTTATTGATTCTTCAATTCTTCCCATCTCTGGATCAATGCAGAGGTTAATAACCGTTTTCTTTTTCACATCCACCGTGACTGATATCATTCTGTTTTATTCTAACAGTAATATATCTAATATAGCTTTATGATCAAAATCATACATATAAAGCACACCAAAAGAGCCAACTCCTTTTTTGAAAAAAACCAAACAGATGTTGAGCATTACTGGACAACAAATACTGCATCCCTTCTGTCTGTGTGTGTGTGTGTGCATATTTAGACAGCTCTTTATCGGTGAAAACATTGCGCATAAAGACTGATGCTATACAAAGTCGTAAACATAGCTGACGAGAACCCTTTGATAATATAGAGATGTGCTGTGTTGACGCTGCTTTTCATAGGCTGGGATCTCAGCAAAAAATTAAAAATAAATAAAGCAACGGAGGAGGATAGAAAAAGGAAAGGAATGGAGAGAAATCTAGTAAAAATGTTACTTGTGTTTGAGCCCTTTAGTGTCGTCCCCATTTTACTGTACATGTTCCTCCCACTGATCATTATCAACTCTTTCTTTCCTGTAATGAAAATGTACTTGAGTGTACTGCATTTCATCCGTTGCAATTAAAGTAAAAACACTTTCTTTTCTTCCTCCCGCATCAAGAAATGAATATATACAAGCTGCTGTATTGTCCTGATTCATACCAACATCAAGAACAGCCCATACTTCACATTTTTAGCTTGAACTGGACAAAGAGTGTAAAGAAAAAGAAACTGAGCCTAACAGGAGCTGACAGATAACATGTTCCAGTGTGTGTGTTAACTAATGGCTGGTCTGTCTCGAGGAATCATTGATTGATTTGGGAATGTGCTAAGCCGCTGAATTAATGATCAATACAAGTCTTTAACAATACTGCAACAACATGAAATCACTGGACAGTACAGTGTTTGTCTGTGTTTGTGTGTGTGAGCCAACAGTCATCTTTGATTCACAGTTTTTTTTTTTTTCTTCCCCAAACGGAGCTGTTAGCACTCATGCCACGCTATGCTAACACTTTGCAATATCAATAATTCAAAGCTTCCTCGCTATCTAGTGTTGACATAAAGTCCCTTTTCTGTCTTTGTGTGCCACTGTGGACTGAGTCCCTATTGCAGCGACAAAGTTTTTCCCCCCACACGTCTCTTCATTTCTGTGATTAAAGACCACAGTGAGAACTCGTAAACCTCCCTCAGGCCACTGGTCCCAGTACAGCTCTGTTTCTGCCTCTTATTGAGTATTCCTTGAAGATATTCCTCGGTGTGGTTTTCTCCTGATGGCAGGCTGCTGTACTGAGCAAGAGAGCTGGATTTTTGTCTAATGGGGTTGCTCACTCTCTCTTTCCTTCAGCTAAACCCAGAGAGAGGAAGCTGTAACACAATCTGTCTTTTCATATCCCAGTCACACTTCCCACAACTGTTTCTCTCAGTCACCTGCCTCCTCCTGTCTCTCAGTGAAGATTGTGTGGGCGGGCAGGAGTATAAACTTTCTTACTACTCCGTTTTGACACTTCTAGTACTCATTAATGTGTACTTTGTAAGTGGGTAGGTGGTTGAGTTAAGTTTGCCAGGTGTTAGCCTATCAATCTTGTTAGAAAGATATTTCATTAAAGTCAAAATCACTCTTAGCTTTTCTGTCGCTCTCCCTGTTTGCTTTTCTTTGCAAACTTAATTTGATAAGACTCAGAAGAAGTAAGAGCTCTTGAGGGAATAGCTCAACGGATGCTACGCTGCTCTAAAATGTGGGATGATTGGCTCAGGCAATGCAGGAAAAAAAGTTTGGTTGCAGGGATTGTGGTACACATTGGTGATGTTACGTGTGGAAAGCTTGTGAGGGATCGTTGTTGCTGAGCTAGCAACTCGTATTGGTTGATTTGGACACCTGGGCAAAGATGGCTGCTAGAAAGAAATAGTTACCAATGGGTGTACAGAAGTATTTAGACATCATGCTCCAATTAGCTACTGTAGCTTCTACTACTAAAGCTTGTGTTTCTACCACTGGAACTTGAGCCATAAAAAGTATCTAAAGTTGATCAATTAGCGTGTTCCCATTCAACTTTGCTAAACGTTGATTAGCGCTGTGTTCAGTGTGATGAGTCTTTGTGAATAGTACAAACAAAGAGAGGTCTAGACCTGCTCTTTTTGTAAAGCATCTTGAGATAACAATTGAATTGGCACTATACGAAATTGAAAAGGTGTGTGAACTGTTTAACCAGTAAAAAAAATAATATGCCGTTATTAAGTCTAGGTCTTAAGGCCAAAGCATATTCAGTAAAAACCCCATAACTTTTAGCTGCTGCACAGTCGACTGGCTTGATTTTTGCTCCTGCCTCTGTTGCTGATCATTATTCCAGTGAACCGCTGAACCCTCTGACCTGGGTCTGGTTCCCATCGTAAAGCCAATTGCACATCCACTTGTAATTTACTTTCTTTTCAG
This sequence comes from Labrus mixtus, assembly GCF_963584025.1. Classification (NCBI taxonomy): domain Eukaryota; kingdom Metazoa; phylum Chordata; class Actinopteri; order Labriformes; family Labridae; genus Labrus; species Labrus mixtus. The sequence continues at coordinate 20,373,852 of NC_083632.1, forward strand.
GCAGAAGAAAAGAAGATGATGACAGGAAGTGCACCTACAGGGCAATCAAGACCTCAATGGTTTTACCCAAAGAGTTCGCCCTGTGTGGCTATCACTGAACTTCTAATTCATTTGGCAGTTTGTATGGAAGGTATTAAGACACCAAAAGGTAAAGTGATTAATGACATTGTACTTTAACTACAAAGTAGCCCACAGGTCAAGTTGATTAACTTGATGGTTTTGCAAAAGAGCAGGTCACACCACAAAGTAGGACTGGAAATATTTCCAATTTTCTTTGCAAAATGTGGGTATTTGGCATAATGATACCGGCCAGGAACATGCTAGAAATATTCTAACCAAATAGCTCTATACTTTTTTATTTATTTCTGCCTCTATTGTCCAATTCCAAGGCTTAAACATCATTCAACTAAGCATTATTGAAGGTGGAAAGAAGTCATAAGTTAGCAAAGATGCTTGATAAATTGACAATAGAAGCATTTTTTAATAAATCAATTCTCATTTTTACAGAACCAACTCAACGAAAAGTTGTATCAGATGGTTCACTTTACAAAAGAAGCAGGTCTAGATGGTACTCTTTGTTATATCCTTTGGACAGACCAAACAGGGACTGTCAGCGTAACGCATTATCCACTATGTGATTAAGGTCAGAAATTATTTTTTATCGCATTGATTGCATTTTATTTAGTCCCTTCGCACTACAAACCAAAAAATGGGACACTTCAGATAATCCACCAGGGCACTGGTATAGCTCAGATGGTAGGGCAGACAACCGAATGTACAAAGGTTACAGTCCATGTCGCAGGTTTGACTCCCAGGCTGGCCCTTTGCTGGACCTAACTGGTAACATGTGCAAGGAGAAACTCCCAGAACAGGCAGAAATGTTGAGCACAACAGGACGTATTGGTGAACAACTGTCTGACTGATACTTTTTAACAGTTTATAATCTAATAGAGCAGATGAAATAAAAGTTACTGTACAGCTCATTTTCACCATTCATGTTTTCAGTCTGTGAAACCTATAGAGTAGCTTCCCGTGTTTTGCAGCTAAGAAAAAAGTATCTCCGAATTCTAGTTTATCGTTTTTATCAAGTTTAGCAGCAAGCCGTTTAGCACACTGTGCAGACTTAAAGTTGGATTACTCCAACATACACTTACCTCATGATCTAAAACATTGCCCATGTCTAGTATGGGGATCGAGCGTTATGCATTTTAAAATGGGAATCTGCATAACAGGTCAACTTTAAATCCTCAACAGAGTTATTAAGCCCAATGGTTTCCTACATTATTGATTTGGTGGCTGGTTATCGGTCAACAGCGCCAGAATTGATCTTTAGAGGAACAATGTCCATGCATTTTCTGATAACATGGAGCAACTCCACAGATCTCTCAATCACGAGAATTAGAATGAATGTATTTTGGAGTGAATCTTAAAGTTTAAAGAGATGTTATGACCAAGCTGTTGCAACATGGCCGTCCTTATATTCCAATGATGATACCCTGTCAATGCTTATTTAAGCTGTTCTACTGAACTGTAGTAAAACATCAGTTGTTGACATATGATAAAACCATTAAAAACTAGAAGCTACTGAACCTTAAGTTGAAACAAAAGAAACTCTAACAAGGTAAAGTTTTTTGAAAGACAAAAACAAACCTCTCTGGTCTATGAATTTGTCCTTCAATTTACAAAAGCACTCCAAACTGAGCCAGTAAAATAGACGTATGCTCATTTCCCTCTTTCCTTAGAATTGATTTAAAGTCACTTATCAGCCACTGAATGTACTGAGTGCATTATTTGATCAACCAGTATGAATAAAAAGGACATTTTATCATCAAATTGTGTTGTCAAAATGTAGAAAAACAAGAATCTCACTGAATGTCTTTCCAATAAATGATGAACATTGTTTCAGAGTGTCTGTTGACTCTGTCTCTGAGCTAGCTGTGTTAGTCCGCAGACCACCTGTGTCCTTTTGTCTCTGCTGTGGCATTTTTTGTCTGAGTGACTCGTCTGATGAAAAATGTCAGACATGAATGCCTTCTGAAGCCACTCATCCATGGCCTTGACCCTGTCAACCGTGACCGGCTCAGCATTGCCATTTCCCTGCTTTCTGCCAGGTTTATTTGGGCTGTTAATGGTGTGAGTGTTTTTATTCCTTTTTGTTTACCAATTGTTTCCCCTGAGCTGCCTGCTTTCCAACTGTTCCAGTGGCTGCTTTTGCAGAGCTGAATGGGCTTTAAGGATGGAGAAGTATAAGGTGGCAAGGAGGGGTTCATATTTCCACATTTCCGCTTTTGCAGGATTAAGTGAACTGGTTCCGATAATGCACATCCCGAGGAAACATTGACCTGCTTCTCAACTCTGATAGAAACAAAACCACCAGCTGTCAAAAAATAAATACAGGAAGGAGATAAAAAAGAAAAAAAAACATTTGCAGAAGGATTTCATCGGACGCAAAGAGGTTTATGGGATTGTGAACTCCATTTATATATAATTCACTTTGTTTACTTTTGTTGTTTTTTTTAACTTCCTCAGAGGAAATCATTGTATGCAAAAGTTGGATCACACACACACACACACAAACGTACAAAAAGTTATAAAGAGTGAAATGTGCGCAGTGTTCAAGAGGACACAAATTGGTACAAAATTGCAAACGGAATTACATTTTTTGGCACACGGAATCAATCACCTCTATTTCCTGCTAGAACAAATGCAAAGAGGGAAACCAACCATGCCTTTCCAAGATGGGGGTGAATTATTATTATCCACTGTCTCATCATGACTGCACTCCACGATCAAAGAACAGATTCATCACAGTCCCCGTTTTGTTTCCCGCAGATATTTAGGCTCTGAAGGTCTTCCATTCGGGCATGGAGGGAGCGAAGAAGAAGAAAACAAAAAAAGAGAAAGGAAGTGAAGTAAAGATGAAAAGAAAGGCTATGTATATCTTTATATATAAAAAGCATAATGTCAGTTTTCGCTACAATGGGCCAAGGTCTGGAGTTTCACAGTCTTTCATGTACAACAGTACTGTCTCTTTGTCTCCCTGCTGTGATGACACCTGCCGCTCGGCACTGTTGGAGCAGAGGGAAAGCAGAGTCCAACCCTGTAGTGTGTTATGTGTGTGTGTTTGTGTGTGTTTGTACTAGCTGTGGGTGTATAGGTGACACATTCTAACGCTCTGATGACTTCTTAAATCCTGATCCGTGTCTTCAGTTTGGTCTCACGTTTCCAGTCGTGTGACCCTGGAGGCAGCAGGGGATCCACAGCGTGAGGCAGCTCCTGCTGACCCCTCTTGTCTTATGCTCAACTGGCTTATTTGTTTCATCTTTTCTTTTGATTTAGACACTGCATTTTTTTTCACCTGCCGTTCTTTTGCACCTAACATCTGCATACAGTTCGGGTACACCTGAACTGAGTGCAGCTCTGCAGGGGCTTCTAATAACATGTGTCACACTAGAATCTAGTGTCTTTGTCTCAACACAGATAGTCCTGTACACATCTTCCTCTTATATTTACATGCTCTGAAATGGACCTCTTGTCTTTCTTGTTCTGTATTTGCAAATGTCCTTAAAATCATTATTTCTAAGTGTGATACGACCCATTTCCTGTTTGGCCTCTGCTGCACACAATTTTTGCAACACATAATTGGACTTACACTAATGCGAAATGCTACTCTGATTAACACCCAGAGATGATTTACACAGTCTAATCATAATCTGTCCTCACTGTATCCTTGGTGCACTCACATTTTTATTTTAATGTTGCTAAACATTGTCCGATCACAGCCTGATTACATAAGAACGCATCCTAATAGCAAGTGTGAGGACAGTCCTAGAGGTGGAAGCAGCACTTTAGATAACAAGGTCGAAAACTGTGGCTGCAGCTGCTAATAAGTCTCACATCATTACACAACAAGCAAGTAGGCTCTGAGCAGCCCTTAGAAGATGTGGCCTATTTGTCAGACTTAAGGATTTATTTTTACATTTCAGTCATGTAACCCAGATAGTTTTTATTTTTTCTGCTGGTTGTGATGTTTTTTGTTTTTTTTTAGCTTGAGTACAGTGATCTGATCAAGCCTAGCCAACTAAAAAGTGTTTTATTTTTATTCCTGTTATACCGACTTTCACAGTAGTTTCTTGCTCTTGTCTAGAGCAAGATAAGGTTAACATCTTATGCAATATTCTGTGCATACATAATAGCCGAGGCTTACATTTGGTCCATTCTATGAAATAAGTTAAGTACATAGTTGTTAATTTTACACGTACTTTACAGTATCTGTGCTTCTATATTACTCTAAAACTATTTGTTGTATAAAAAATGTAATTTAGTCAGATCTTGAGAAATCTTTTTGAGGGCACACCCTCATTTTCAAAAACTATATTTCATTTAAGAAGTCATTTTTTTCCACGTTAGGTGTGATCAAAGCCATTCTGACGACGTCTCCATCTACTGGTGTTACATTTTTGTCCATTTTATGTATTCAATCATAAAATTCATACTAGTCCAATATTTTGTTCCCTGGCAAAACCTAGGGCGACTCCAGGAAGTTGCTCTTCCTGAACAACTACGACAGAATCAGGCTAGTTATTTCCTCCTTTTTTCAGTTTTTGTGCTAAGCTAAATGACTTCTGGCTCCGACTTAACATTCAACAAGAGGTATCAATCCTCTCATCCGAACTCTTGGCAAGAAGAATAGCATCTTTTTTTCAAACCATTGAACTGTTTAAAGCCTCATGTAAATCGTTTTCTAATCTAAAAGTATTTCAATTTCCCAAACCCTATGATTGAATAGAAAAAGTGAGAATTCTTAGTTAGCTGCCATTTACAATAGCTAAAACTTCCCAGGTGTTTTATTTGAGTGTTTTAGAGTTTGCGATAGTCTAGTTTGACTTACAGAAATTGTGGAAATACTGAAGCTATTTCAGGCATCCCTAACTTTATTCTAAAATGATTGGTACCCCTCTCTATAAACACATAGTCAAACCCTGTCGTGTGAGTTTTCTAGAGTTTATGTTTCAGTGTGTTTTTGTGTGTGTATGAAAAGAGGTGTCTGCATGTGGATGAATTTAAATAGATTTGTGAGTATGAGGATCATGCGCCAAGGGTCCTCTGCTAGCTGCGGTATCATCCAGATGCTGCCTCCCTGCCTCCTTGTCCATCCTCTGAGCCAGCTGTCACCACACAGATGAGATCAGAAGAGAACAATGCCAGTGTGACAGCCTCCATTCTCTGTGCTGGAGCCATGTGAAAAAAAAGGGCGACCTTCAGCTTCAGCTGCAAAGCTTATGAAGGCGCTTCTGAATCGCCGCAGTACAAAGCCCTGCAGGTCTACAGTCCAACACTCAGCGCCCTCATCATGTGTGTCTGTTTCAAAGCCCTCAGGAGATTAAGGGCTGTAATCATAAGGGAATGGTATATCTTCCAAACAATCCAACGCTTTGATGATCACAGCTCTTGTTGCGAGATTAGTCGAGTGACTTGCTGCGTTGTCTTCCCTATGATACTTTACATTTGATCCCTTGTATTGCTTCTCAGGTTGGGTTCGTAAAAGCAAATCCATTTTATTAGTAGCAGTTTCCCCACTTCATCTGTGTGTAGTTGCCCTGTTATGCTCAAGTATTGTTACCATAACTGGGTCGATATTAGCTGTGAGAAAACACTCCAATATCCCCAAAAGTGTACAGACATACGGCTCTGTAGGCTCCTTGAAGTTATGGTTACTGATGCCGTCAACATAGATGCCATCCTTAATAACATGGGTCTGTTCAGTGATTTGATTGGTGCACTCTGTGAAACGAGGACCACTCAGACACTGTGTCGCTGCCCCACAACATTCACCAGTATACCAATGAGCCACACAAACACACACATTGATCTGCATCTTTGACCACCGAAGGAGTTGTGTCTCAACTCAGAGATTACTTGTGCCACCCCTCCTCATGCATCCATTTCCCCTTTTTTCTCCCTTTATTCCTCTCTCTCACACAGTCACCTCTGTCTTGCTGTTGGTAACAAAGTAGGGCTGTGTGGGGAGGAAGTGTTGGCTGTGGCTTTGGACTCTGGTGCCATGAAGCTGGTTGGGCTCCAGCACAGTGCACTGAGGCCTCTTGTGCCCGTAAGTCTTCCTTCGGCCCACTGTCTCAGTACCATCCCAACCCTTTAGCCCTAGCCCCATACCATGACCGGTCGCAATTGTGTTGGAGCTGTACGCCAATGGGCGACCCATTGTAGCCGAGCTTGCGCCAATGGGGGCGTTGGCCGTCCTGGAGATACCCAGGGATGTGCCACCTGGCATAGTCCCCGCCATGTGAGCCAGGGAGGTAGCTCCATGTCCTGGCGGCTTGCTACTGTGGCCATGAGTGTGAGTGTGAGTGTAAGTGTGGGAGCTGTGAGAGCTATGGGAGCTGTGGGCAATGTGGCCATGGCTGCCTTTGTGTTTCTGGCCATTCAACTTGAGTCCTCCTCCTCCCCCTGCACCGGCTAAGTGCCGTTCTGATGGCAAAGTTGAGACCCTGGGCATCTCAGTGACATAGGTGGCCACTGGCTCAGGAGTCAGTGGACCCAGGGAGGTCATTGGGGTCATGGAGGACATTGGAGTAAGGGATGTCATGTGACTCATAGAGGTCATGGGTGTCATGGATGTCATGTGACTCATAGAGGTCATGGGAGTCATGGAGGTCATCGGAGTCATGGAGGTCATCTGATGCATGGAAGTCATGGGAGTCATGGAGGTCATGGGTGTCATAGAGGTCATAGGTATCATGGATGTCATTGGTGTCATGGAGGACATCTGAGTGATGGTGGGGTTCATGGGGTTTGAGGTCATTGGGTTAGAAGCCATGTTTGAAGTCATCTGTGGAGCCATCAATGGCATGTTGCCCATGGTGGGTCTTGAGTTGCCCATGGGCTGGAGAGGAAGCCCGCCCTTGGTTGGCAGCTCCACCATCAGCCGACGCTTGTAGATTTCACCGTTGTACTTGGCAGCTGGCAGAAAACACAGAGAGAGAAAAAAAATCAAGAAAAAATGTTTAGTGGAAAAGAAAGAGCTGCTAAGACATGCAGCTGAAATCTTGGGATAAATGTTTTGATATCTTAATGAGTTTTTTTTTTCTTTTTAGACTGTCAGTTGTGAAAGAAAAATATAGCTATTTTGTTTCCCTGCTGTGACACAGAGACAAAAATGTATTGTGTATTGTAAAGACTGACTCATAAAACACTAGGACAGGCATATTTGAGTGTTTGCACGCACATACACACTCGCTCACAAACATACACAGGCAGAAGTTTGGATAGAATACATCCCATCCATTTTTTACTCCCACTATCTGCAAAAGTCATACAACCAACAAATAAACTTTGACTTTGCCAGTCACGTCAGCATGTCCTTATCTACTGTTACTGTCCACACAGAGTGTCAGGGCTACTGTAAACGCCTGCATGAAGTGGCCGGTTGGGTGGCCGGGGGAGTTAAATCAAAAGGAAAGGCCAGAATGTCTTTTTCACCTCTTCCTTCTTTACAGCACAAGTCCAAATAAACCATCACATTTTTGTGAGGTGGGAAGGTGTTCAATATGATGAAATAGAGGACAAATATCTGAGAGAAAGATGTGAGAACACTCACTATAATGTTTCCAACATGGCACATGTTTTTTCCACCGTTGATTTATATTTTAAAAAATCAAGAATACACTGCTGACTATCTCAAATTGAAAACCAGTTTCAGCTTTTACCTTTTCACCAGCTGCTGAATGGGAGTTGTAATAGAGAGATGCTACTTTGAAAAAGATATGGATCTGGTGTGCTCGATAGTGTGTAAGGGTTTTTCAATCTTCTAAAGATCCATGAGGGTAGGTTTATTGGTTTACATGCCCCTTTCCCAATTTAACACATCCAAGTGGAACCGCCGGTGAGCCCTATAGCTTGGTGGGTTGGGTTACAACTCAAAGTGATCTTTTAAAAGTCTGGTCTCTAATGTGTCCCACAAAGGAAACAAGGGTAAACATAAATAGGCTTGAAATGGTAATACCATGTAGTTTGCAAACATGTACATGGGCCACCTTGGAAGCTATAAGTTCCAAAATTGACTTTCCCCCAGTACAAACTATATAGACTCTGCATGATTGTGTTGGTTGGTAAGTGAATGACACAGATCTAGATATGGAACTTTTTTAAGGTACACTTTCATGACATTATACCCTTGAACAAGTTAGCCTCATGACTTATCAAATTGTCACTCAAAACAGTGACAAGAGTATTTATTACATGTCTTCAGACTATACTCAAAGCGCCTTTACACCACATATCCCATTCACACACTGATGGTCATCAGAAGTAACTTATCTCTTTCATATACATGCATACGCCGCTGATGAAGCAGCCGACCGACTCTACCAACTGAGCCACAGCCCCCATGAAAGTTCTGCTATCCTTCAATAGCTCTCCATTGATAAGAAGAAGAAACTATTACTTAGAAAAGCAAAAGTTTGCTCAGGATGTAGCTCTTATCACTGACTCTGGAGGACTAACTGTAATCATATCAATCTGCAGAAAGAAGTCTGGTTAATTGATTGTCAGTCTGTTTACTGCGGGAAAAGTAGAAACAAGATCAAAACAACAGCACAAAGAGGATAAAATGTTAAAAAAAAAAAAACCCCTGTATGTTATGACAGAGAAATCTTCAAAGCAGGTCATGACTCAGAAAGTAAACACATAAGGTCACTTGTTACTTGGGGGTACGGTGTTTAAGGACAGCTCAATGGAAAAGAAAATGTCAACAGACAACATTATGCCGAGACAGCTTGTTTTGCTTTAATTTAAGAAATGTTAAGTTTAATCAATCAATCTTTATTGGTAGAGCGCCAATTCATAACAAATGTTATCTTAAAACACTTTACAAAAAGAGCAGGTAAAATACCTTAGGCTTCTCTTTGTTAGATTATCTCCAAAGACCCAACAATAATCCATCATGAGCACTAAGCAACTTTCAGCAAAGTGTCACAGTGGTAAAGACAAAACGTCCTTTTAACGGATCAGAAACCTCGAGCAGAACCAGACTCATGTTGAACACTCATCTGCCGAAACTGTGTTGGGCTTGGAAAGTGGGTTGAAGAGAGATACAGAAAGAAGGATAGAGATGATACAGAGCAAATACAACAACAATGTAAGATAGATGAACAAGATAGATTTACACTGTAGCTACAATGTCTGTAATGATGTTAAAAGTATGTGTAGTATTAGCAGTAAAAGCAAAGTTTAGCAGCTCTAAGATTGGCTTTAATATTGATTTTTATGATAATAGATGAGTTTAATGTGAGTAATGAAGGCTTGTTACGCTTATTTTAAGAAGGCTTCAGAGTGATACTTGCTACGTATGCAGCTCTATCAGTTGCTTCTCTTTAGCTCCGCCCTCTGGTCCAAATGTGCTCACTTCTGGCTCAAAAACACAAGTTAAAGGAAGGCAGACAAAAACATTTGGAGAAATTAGTCCACAGAGATTAATGCTATCATGGAGGGGTCTTCTTTTTATGTTTTCAATCATATATAGTATCCACATGAAAGAACCCTAAAGCTTCACTTTGCTATATGTACAGTAAGCATCTCATATTTCTGTTTATCTGAGTGTGTGTATATGTGTGTGTGTGTTTCTGTCGCCCTAGAGCAGTCAGGTTTACTTCCTCGCATTAATTCCTCCCTCTGTCAGTCACTGTCACCAGGCTACAGTTTCCCTTATCACAGAGAAATGTGACCTTTTTTTTTCCCATTGCATCCGCGTCTACAGACGAGTCATTACTCTACAGCCCTTGTTGCCTTCACGCCCTTGAAGATAAAGTTAACACACTCGGTGAGTTTGCTTAGCCGGCGTAACTATAAATCTAGTTTATCGCTCTGTGAACGGGGGGAAGAGAAACGAGCAAGCGGCCCTGTGAAGGGATAGCAGAGGGGTTTTATACGCGAGGAGGGGTGTGGAGGCAGAGCAGCGCCTCACCAGCTGAGTCGTTTCAAGACCGCCCCTGGGGATCAAACTTGCTCAGGCGACAGGTGAATCAATCCAGCGGCAGTCAGCTCGACAGTGCACAGATCCAGCGGTGTACGTGAGTGGAAATGGAAAACACCAATGTTACACAGTGTGGGGGCTTCGCATGCCTGTGCCACAGAAAGGCCAACGTCCCACCGAGACTAACACTTATTATGCATCAGGAAATAGAACCACGCAGTGCTTCTCTGAAGTCTCCCAGTGCAAATAACATTAAGACCTTATATCTGTTGGTCTGGTTTTTATTAGGCATTAGGTAATGCAAAGTGAAGGAGGGTTTAATCGTTTTTTTTTGGTCTTTGAAAACCATACATTTTCTTTTAAATGTTTATCTGTTGCAGGGCAGTAATCTATTCCTTAAATGGGTTTAGTAAGGGGGTCAAATAACAATTTTCATAACAATCTAACATTTTACAGCTTCCAAAAACCAACACTCAAAATCTGTTGATATTTCATGATCCGTTTTAAAACACCCAAAAATATATCCTGGATGGAGCGACACCTGCAAGCTAGACAAGGCCGACAACTCAACCTGCACTGATTTCACACCTGGAATGTGTCATTCTGCAAAAATGTCTGACAAAAACCGATCCTCCTGAGTTGTCGGTCTATTTAAGATATTTGAGATTTTTAAGTTTCTACCTCTGCTCTGTCATTGTCAGCTTTGCCCTGCATCAGTACAGCGCTCTTACTTTCAGCCCTACCGTCGCAGCAGAATCCACCAGCAGGCTAACAAGGGTGCAGATAACAGGCTTTCTAGGGTGTTAATTTCAACTTTAAAACATAAACTCTTGTGTACTTTGATAAGGAAAATGTCTAATATAAAGACAATTATCTGATATAATCTAATGTTGCTCCCTGTGATTAATCAACTACATTAACAGTTTACAGTAGCTTACAGTAACATCAGGCAAACAGGCTGAACTAAAGTGGGATGGGGTGTAAACTGCTTGTGCTTCGTAATAAAAGAAATAGAGTGGCATCTAATGGTCATTTAAGCCATCATGGCAGCACTGTACTGGGTATGACAACATCACTGCTTTGGGCTGGTTTAACACTTTGATTAATCAAAGTTAATTATTTTTGTTTGTGACAGACATTAATGGAATTTGCTTTAACCTCAGCTGCACTTTGTGCTTAATGCTTATTAGCAAATATGAGCTTGCTAACTCATCGAAAAGGAATTATGAACATGATAAACATTAACGCTGCTAAACATTAGCATGTTAGCATTCTCATTATGAGCCATGGTACTGTGGTAGCACACGCAATAAGTGTGAATCCAGACAAATGATCAAAAAAGGACTGAATATTTCTCTTTGCATGTTTCATTTTTGGAACTCATTTGTATCTAAAGTGAATTATATTGGGAATAAATAACAGATGAGGTGTGAGGATATAGGCCTACTGTTCATGTCCCCAAAAACTTTACATTTTTAATAACTTCAAACTGATGATGATCTTTTGCTTTAAGCTCAGTTTTGGTCTTGAATACAGAACAGTGCCATAAATGCTACTGTGAGGCAGGAGAGTGGGGTCTTAAAGCCTTGGAAGATGCAGTACAGACGCAAGCGTGACTTTAAAATACAGCTCAATCCCCAGTCAGGGTCTATTTTGCCATTTTGTCAGAGGCACTGCAAGGCCGGCAACCGCTTGGGGCCCCAGACCACTAGGGGAGCCCTGATGGCTCACAAACTTTCAACCACAGCAGTCACCCAAAATGTGCAAACTTTGCAACGGCAGAAGGAAAGCCCCCCCATCTGACAGTACTCACAATCATTGCCTTGCTAAGCGTTGCATGTATTATTGCTGTCAAAAACAAAGTTTGTCAAGCATCCCAAAAAAATTAAGATAAATTATCCGTCTATAGGAGAGAAAACCAACAGGAAAAAAGAGGAAGAGGAGTAATCGTCGGGACAGTGGCAGACAATATGGGGATATATGCGAGTTGTAGGGCCCCCAATTATTTCTTGCCTGGGTCCCCAACAGACTCTAGAGTCGCCACTGCATTTTGTAACGTTAGCTAACTAACAGCTGAACTGGATTGTTTTAACAGAGCATGTTTGCTGCAGCAGTGGATGGATAAGCCCTAAAGCCAAATATATTACATTGCAGATTTTCTGTGTAGCAGTCGCTGACTAACAAACTAGCTTAACAAGCTTGATTAAGCAACTGCATGTTCGCTCAAGCAGTGGGTTGATGAGTCATGAAGCCTTGTCAGCCTTGGAAGATGCCGAAAAGAAGGAAGACCAACTTGAAAAAAATCAGCACTGGTTGGCGTTTTTTGTTTTGGATTTTGAAAATTTCAAAAAAATCTGAGAATTGAAAAAGACCAAGTACTTTGAGTTTTCTGTTGTATCTTTCATCACTACACTGATTTACACAAGTCTATTGAGGATTTATTTTGCAGACTCTCAGGTAAATTCTAGCTCACTAAAAGCTATATTAAATAGCTTGACAAAGCATGTCTATGTCCGCAGTGGATGGATTTGTGGAATCATCAAGCTTTGTTGACCAAGGAAAATGCTGAAAAGGTGCAAGGGTGACTTAAAAAACTGAGCAATTAAGTCGCAAATTGCTAAGGATTAAACTGCAGACTATCTATGTAACACTACCTAATGAACACACTAGCATAACTAGCTTGATTTAGAAGCTGTGAGTCTGCTGCAGCAGTTTGCAGGAGTCCTGAAGCCTTGTTGGCTTTGAAAGATACAGAAAAGCAGTAAGGGTGACTTAAAAAACGCAGCAATTCGGTCCCAAGTTACTGAAGATCACCTTTGAAGACTATCTGTGTAACACAGGCAAACTAACAAACTAGCTCAGCAAGCTTGATTTAGCAGCTGCATGCCTGCTACAGCAGTGGGTTTGTGGAATCCTTGAGCCTTGTTGGCCCAGAAAGAGGCAAATATAACTTGGTAAAACAGAGCAATCAAGTCCCTAGTTAATGAGGATTTACTTTGCACAATTTGGATAACACTAGGTAACTAACAAACTAGTTGCCTTAATTTAGCAGAGCATACGCATTAAACATGAGCCTCAATTGGTCATCAGTACATTTTGGAAAATGCTTTCTCCTCTGAGCTTAGCCACAGGTCTGCATCCAGGGGCCTTTATCAGTTCGTTTTTGCCTCGGTTGCAGTTAGAGTTCGATAAAGTAACCCTATATAGATGCACAGGGGAACAGAGGAGATGGCTATTGATTGACAGAAGTGTGGCTTATCAGCCTGGACACTGGACCATTGGGAAAGTGGCAGAAGCAATTAAAAAGAGGGGGGAAAGAGGCGATTGAATAGGTGTTGGTCTAAGTCTTGGTTCTATTTCTCAAGGGGTGTAACAGGCTGAAAAAAAAAAAAAAACAACAACAAAAAACCAGAAGACTAAAAGAGGAGAAGAAAATTTTCAGGTACACAGAAAGTTGATTTCAAAGAGCGCCACAAATGGAAATTTGGATGTGTTTCCATCCTTCTTCCTCTCACACACCATACACACACATTTCTCACAGCTATTCACAGTAATGGCACATGCCTCCACATATCCTGAGTTTCCACATGCTGTATATCTCTAGACAGGTTTCCAATCTTTTTATTGGAGCACCTTTGAATACCACTTGTGGAATGGAAAGCTGTCAGTCAAGTGTGAGCCCAAGGGTGAAGGGGTGAGCAAGGAGGGGAGTTGGGTGGGGGGGCTGCCTTCAATTACAGAAATGGAATCAGATATGAGCCGCTATAAGGGAGGATGGAGATTAGCAGTCCAATGATTCTTTAAGGAGCAATATGGAGCATGATGGATTGAAAAGGTGGGAGGGTGGGGGAGGAGATGGTGGGAGTGGGCGGGGGGAAGACAAAGGAAGGGAAAAAGAAAAGGTGAGGGGAAAATGCATGGGAGAGGGCAGGAGGTGGATAATAAAAGGTGTCAATATGAAAAGAGAGAGAGGAAGAAGAAAATGGAAAATGGAGAGAGGTGGGAGGAGAGTAGAGGAGGGGAAGAAAAGACCGAGAGGAAATGAAGAGGGCGGGAAAAAATCAGGGCGAGAAAAACGAGCCGAGACATAAAAGGTTAGGAGAGCAAACGGGGGGAAGGAAAATGGTCTTGGAGAAGTGGTTAAGGGAAGATGAGGGCCATTTTTGAGAAAAAAAAATGTAGAGAGGAAGAGGTGGGTTCGACCTGTGCTAAAAGGTTTCATTGTTATTTCTACTCTGCTGCCTGGACCCAATTCAATCACTGCACGGAGAGCCTTCTCTGAACCTAAATGTCCAATTTTACCTCATTGTAACAGAAACTCACTGGTAGTTTCTGCACATTTTATACCATAAACTTGAAAATTGCACACTTTGCAGAGCTTCCAACCATTTTTCCAAGCCGACCACTGCTTTTTAGATTGATGTTATTCCCTCCAGGCATGTCACGGCTTTCACAACATGTCAGTGCATTATAGAAATCAACGTGTGGAGGCTTAATATAGCCTTGGAATTACAATCACAGAGAACATTTTGTCCGGTACATTTCAGTGACAGTTATCCTGAGATTTGAGTAGCATTTTGACTTTTGTTTCCCAGTTAACTTGCACATAAAACATTGACATTTGCTAAAATGAACACAGCTACAATTAAAGCCCTCCTTGACTCAAAACATGTTTTTAGTGTTGTTAATATTTGAGACTCTCTCATTCTGCTTTATTTGATTCAAAATCTAGTCTCCAATAAATAGAACAGAAAAAAGGGGATACTAGTTAAGTCCACTGTAACACCAACCTGTTGAACATCATGGCCCTGTTTAGACATCAGCCCATCGTTGAATAATGTAGCATGCACCAATGTCATTGATTGATGTTTAACTGTTGTGTTGCATCAATTTAATGCTAACAAGCTTGTACACCTAACTGATGATTTAGGGTGCACTCACACTAGGCTTGTCACGTACCCCCCCCTTAAGCCAATTGTCCCCCCTCCCTATTCCCCCCGCTGGCCTGCACTCACACTGCTCCAGGACTAACTGGGCCTGAGCATGGTTACAATATAAAAAAGCAGAGAGGAAGAGGTGGGTTCGACCTGTGCTAAAAGGTTTCATTGTTATTTCTACTCTGCTGCCTGGACCCAATTCAATCACTGCACGGAGAGCCTTCTCTGAACCTAAGTGTCCAAATTTACCTCATTGTAACAGAAACTCACTGGTAGTTTTGCACATTTTATACCATCAACTTGAAAATTGCACACTTTGCAGAGCTTCCAACCATTTTTCCAAGCCGACCACTGCTTTTTAGATTGATGTTATTCCCTCCAGGCAGTCACGGCTTGACTTTTTAAACATCAGTATCGACAAGGGCGCGTCCAGACTTTTAGAGCTGGGGTGGCCCAACTATGGCACTGACTTGTACAGGGGTGGCCTAAATGTTGTGTGCACACACATGAATAAAGGGCATTTATTTACCCCTTCTGTCTGCACTAATCGGATCGACTTTTAAGTAACACAAAAAAAATGGCAATATATACATCTTCTAAAATTAATTCTTCAAGGACTAAAAAAAAACATATATGTCCAAATTTTCAGTTTAAGGTATTCAAAAAAAAAAAGTAAGCAAACATGTGCATACTGAAAACTATGAGCATGGCGGATTTCAACATAAGTCTCACCTCTGGCATGGCAAAGACCAATCACAGTCATGACATTTGGGGTGCTACCTGGGGTGGCCAATAAGATTTGTCCACCACTGTGCACCCCTGACTTTCACAATCAGTGCATCGCCAGTTAAGCCATTATCGTGTGCTTTTAGTTTGCTGATAAATGTAATACTAAACATAAATGGCAGTGAGACAGATACATTGTTGTTCACTGTCAAATTGAGATAATAAGCGTGTGGGAGTTTGCTATTCTCATTAGAAAAGGTTAACATTTATTTGTGTAACTGTGATTTACTGACCCACATCGATGGCTAAATGTCTTTGGTAAAACAGAAGTTTATGTGATGTGAAGTAAAAGGGAAAAAAAGATGAGCTCACTCTATTGTTTGCCATTATGTTTTCTCTCAAGCAGAGGGGGGGGGGACTGTGGTTTGCTGCAACATTATAGGCCGATGTCACACAATAAAACAACAATAAAATAACAATGAAACAGCCATGAAGTCGGGTTAATTTCTTTAGTTGACCAGATTTCTTTCATTGGTCTCTTGGTGATGGGGTAGGAGGCGTTCACAAAATACTTCCCCCTCATCTCGCAAATCTAATCATTACGCTTTACTCAAAATGCACCCTAACGCTTGGCTTCTTTTGTGAATATCCAACAAGATAAATCCGGTGTCTCTTCATGCAGTGCACTCTTACGGTTCAGTTACAATATTTTCTGCATACAACATATTTTTTACTCACAATGACTGACATTTGTGAATACATTTAGAATCCCAGATCCCTTCATTTTTAATGTTTGCTTGCCTGTGCAGAATGATGCATGTTTTAGATTTACATTTTTCACATTTGCGAGTTGCAGGTGTCGAGTTTCTCTGTGCTCATCTCAAATGTGAGAGTAAGGTGTGCACACACAAGGGTGACATTTCAAATTCAGAATGTGAAGCTTGCACAAGTGTGATGTGGAAACTTAAAGCCTCCAGCACACATAAGCACTGGGAACAGACTGTTCAGTGAGCTCTATTTTTTTTTAAGGGAATATATGCATTACATATTCATAGCATCTGGATTTTCAAATAAGGGGAAGTTAGTGGATGCGTAATTTTTCTCTCAAGGTAATGGAGCGATTTTTGTGTCTGGAAAACACATCAGACACATAATTTTAGACAACAAATGCCTGGGAGGGATATTGAATATTCAAATGCATGAAACAAACCAAAAAAAGTAAATGGTGCTTTAAAGAAAACTTTTAATAAAAGTCACTAACAAAGACCACTTCACTAGAGGAATGAATTTAGAATATTTATGCAACAGATTATTTACATGGATAGAATAATGGACGAGAGAGGGGATGAGAGTAGGGGTCGAAGGGTGAGGGATGAAAGGATGAGGGTAGGGTTTGAGGGGTGAAGGAATAGAGGGTAGAGGGGTGAGGGGGTTAGGGTACAGGTTGTAGGGTGAAGGGGTGAAGGGATGAGGGTAGGGGTCGAGGGGAGGGAGGATGTCGTTATAGGTCTAATCGGAAAATTAAGTTGTAGCGGATGGTGTCGGGGTAGGTTGGTACACGGCGAGGTTTAGACTCAGAGTTGGGGAAAGAAACGGTTGAGGTGTGATTAAATACGTATGGCATGGATATAGGATTATTATTGTGAGGCATGGTCTTTATTCCTGAACCCAGTTTAAAAAAAACTGAATTCATTAAAACACAAGTAATTGTGAAATAATTTCCGTTTCCTCGTACCTGATTGCACTCAACCTTCCTCTTCTATTTTTCCCTACAGTTACAGATTTACTACATGCTCAGTCCTCACGAGTTTCATCCATCTGTTGGTTTAATGTGTCGTAAGATGAAAG
The DNA here is from genome assembly GCF_963584025.1 of Labrus mixtus. NCBI lineage: Eukaryota > Metazoa > Chordata > Actinopteri > Labriformes > Labridae > Labrus > Labrus mixtus. The sequence goes on from NC_083632.1 coordinate 20,391,354, forward strand.
GAAGGCTGCAGCTTTACATCAGAGAGTAGGGTCTCCAGTTGAAAAACTTTTAGTCCCTCACCCAAAATGCAGCGTGTGCTATCGCTGCTCTGCATTGCAGGAAAAAAAAAAGCTGGATTCCTTTTCTTTTTTATTGACAAAACGTTGATTTGACAAAGACTTCCTTTGTTCTTCTATCCTCAGGGACTGACACCAACACGTCTCCCGTTTGCATTTTAGATGACTGAACTATTTTCAGCAGTCGTATTTGTAGCTTTGCTAAAAATATCCATTGACTTATGTGTCTATTTAGGAGGTTGTGACGACATTATGAAATACAACCTGCATTAAAGATGGTTGAAATCACCGATGTTCACATGAGCTGGCTTTCTTTTAATCTCTCAGACGATGTGTCCACATATCACATAGTATTCATCTGTTATTCTGTTTTCCAATTTGGCTGGCAGTTAAATTAACTGCTACAATATTTACACGAAATCTTCCCGCTTGCAGCACAAAGCGGAACACAGCATAAACGATCCTGATAATCTATTACTGTAACATGTTTCGGGATGAGTCAGAATCAGCCACATGCGGTGTATCAAAGAAAACACCAATTACATTTACAACAGGGAGAAAATTCAGACCTACATTTTTTTTTTCTGAATCAGATATTTGACTTTTTGCTGCCTGGCATACTGAAAAGTCTCTTCAAAGACAAGATTTAATTATTTTAAAACCTCAACAGGAATATGTTCCACTTCATGCACCACAGATAATGGACACTTTGGTTCAATTTAGGTAGGGAAAATATATATTTTTTGTCCGTCATAAATAACAGTTTTATGTTTTTTGGAAGATTATTGTATTATTGTTTCTGCATTTGGTATGTTTGAAATAAAAACATTTAAATTGCTTTAGAGAAAGTCAACTGAATTTAGTACAAAGGTGATACTTTTGGAAAAAAGTCAAATTCAAATATTCATTATTACATTTTTACACATCTTTTTGCTGAAATATTCAACACTTAAGCTCTGTTTTAAATCCACACAGTGACCAGATTCAAAATCACACACTCAACGCTTACTTATTCTCACTCATTTATCATTTGAACCAAAAATCATGTTCAAATATTTATAAATCTGGATAAGATAACAACCAACAGGGTACCCAGTGCACAGCCAACTCACGTCCTCAAGTACCGGCTAGTTGCAGGAAAATACACAATTAATAAAATTAATAAACCTTAGTGTTGTTGAGAGCAAACCATGCATAATCAACATAATGCGCCTTTAATGACAGTAAGAACACGACACCGGTCCCACAATTTGTCACTCAAATCGTCTCCAGTTTCAGCCCAAAGCCACAAAGCTCATTCTGTAAAATTCTATGCAATAGTGTTTAATCGCGCTGCTACTATCGTCCCAACATTTCTGCCTATACTCTCTCATTTCTTGTGTCAACCCAAATGGGGGCGTGGTCGCTCTGATGAGCAGGAAGTGATGTTTGACTGCTCTTATCAATAACAACCTATTACCTTATTGATGTATGTGTTTTCCAATAAACACCAAACATTAAGTGTTTTTAATGGAGGTTAAAATGCAGAAAACAATCCATAGGTGATAAGAAAACATCTTCTTCTAATTATTATTATTACCTTTTGAGTCATACCATACATAAGATCAACTAAGAAAATGTCATTGACCCTTACTGCTACAAAACGATCTTTACCAGCCACCATATCCGTATCTGGTTTTTTTTTGGTTTTTTTTTACATCCTAAATTGGTATCGTAACATTCTCAAAAATCCCGTATTGGTTGGGCCCTGAATTGTTCCAGCTATGGCAGAATTCTCAATCAAAACTGGAAAGGACACATAGTGAAAAATTCTCAAGTCAAGCTGAAATGAATTCAGGTTATGAAATAGTAATGCCATTGCCAATATCACACTGGCATGGTGAGCCAAATTCAAATCAGTTGCACCGACAACTGGGCCCATTGAATCAGGTGGCATGCATTAAACTGTCAAACAGTTCGGCGAGCAGGCTGTTTCTTTTTCACAGCGCGGGCAGCGTTCAACAACATCTGTCAGATCTGCCTGCAGGACTGCTGTACTTAAGTCAAATTGCTCCTGGGAATCTCAAATCGATGCTGCCCTTTGTGTTTGGATCCAAAAATGTTCAGTAAAATGAAATGTAAAAAAAACAGCCTCGAGATCCACTGCCAGCTACGAATGCGTAAGATTGGGAACAAAAAATAAGGAAAGCCCTGATGATTATGCATCCTGTCCAAACGCTGCCGTAGTAAGCAAATCAACATCCATTTTTAGAACTAACAACCCAACACCAAGCACATGACTTGTCTCAAACTGCAAAGATTACTCTGTTCTTTTTGTCTAAAGATTGAAATTGGTTGAGATAACAAGAGAAGTTGACAGTCACTCACCCACAGCCTTCAGGGAGGCGTACTTGTTGATGTCCTTGTTTTGCTGCTGCTGCTGCTGCTGCTGCTGTTGCTGCTGCTGTTCGTAGACGTGAGCCAGCTGGTTGAGGGCAGGGTACGGGTGCTGTTGGCCCATGTTTGAGCCCGGTCCCACGTTGTTGTTGATCTGACCCCCCTCTGTTGGCAAGGACACATGACAGGACAAGGTTACTAAAAGGTTTTTTAGAAGGGAAGCATCTCGGGCATCTTGACAGGACACTTACAAAACACCTGTGTTTTTAAACTGTATCTATTTAAGCTGCTTGAAATGCTATCCATGCATTCACATCCATTCAAGTCAGGTCCATCAGCTCATGGACTCCTGCCATCAATCCACAGCTGCAGCTGTTTGTATGTCATGCTGCCTATTACACATTTGGGCTGAATCCAGAGTGTATATGTACACAGACAGCAGATGCAGCTTATCAGTTACCATACATGTCAGTGCATTTATGTCACTGGAGCTTATAATCAACCTGAATACACATTTCAGTATACTAAGCAGACATTTGTACGTTTAACTCAACCTATCAGCATCAATAGGGAGTGTCTTTCCGGAGGTTAGGTGTAAGAATTGAAGTCTCAAAGCTGAGCATTTATGGGTATTTGGTCCAGACTGTTTAGATGCTGAAAGAGTGTTCAAATGATACATTCAGCCCTTTTCATAATCTAAGGCCTAACAGTATTTTTTTCGAGATCTCGTCTCTTCTCATCTTAAAACATACTTGACTTCCGATGATGCTTTGGGAGTTTGAAGAACACTAAACTTATCCTTGGAAGTAGTTGGTACATCCAGTTAACATCTTAGGGATGAGGTTTCGATTTGTGATTGAACAAGCTGTTGAACTACCAGCATAGTTAATAGATTTGCTTATTATATAGGCTAATTCCATCACATATGAACCATCCGCTGCAAGCTTCAGTTTTAGCATGAAAAGTCACAATATATTATTTAGCCATTCATATTTTATCATGACTGTTGCCTACCTCTCCATATTTTTTAGCTAACCGTTTGCTTTAACCCTTTAGCTAACTTTAAGCTAAATTTATTGATCACTTCTTGCTAGGCTATTTCATGAACCTCTACTGTTTTTTAAAATATTTATTTTTGGGGTGAAGCCTTCATTTAGCTAGGACAGTGGATAGTGTGCAAAATTTCGAGAGAGTGTGGAATAACATGGGAGACAGTAGCCGCGGGTCGGACTTGATCTCGTACGGCTGCTTGGAGGACTATAGCCTCCATACATGAGACGTGACCTGACCGCTTGGTCGTCAGCCACCGATAAACCTCTACTTTTATCTTACACTTTTCACTGTTTATCAGTAAGTTTTAGCTAGCCAACTAGCCAACTACTCTATCCATTAGCTTTAGCTGCTAACCATCTAATATGCGTCTATTTAAGCCAGTCCCATTGCAATACTCTCTGGTGATTATATCAACTCTTTATTATCTATAGCTAAGTCTTATTACCTACGTACTTTAAGCTAACTATCAAGATTTCTATAATTGCTTGAAAATGTGCTGATGCATTCTCATTAGCAACCAATCAATGCGCGTGTGGATATGATGTGTGGCAACAGTTTTAAGAGAGCAGCAGGAATGTGTAGCAGTCAATCAGTCTGACTTTGAAGCAAAGCCAAATGTGAAAATATATGCAGGAATTCAGAGGACTCTCTCCTTAGCATTGTCCTCTCAGTGCGCTAAGCCTGGCAGATAATTGTAACTTCCTGTAACTCAAGGCGAAGGTGTCCTTGCTAAATTAATACATTCTGTTATAAGCCCCCAAACTGCCTCTGGAAAATATTTTTGAAAATGTCAAAAGGGGGAAGGCAAAGTGGAGAAACAAGTCTGAAAGACATAAAGGGAGTGGGATGAAATGAGTGGGGAAAACTTTTTATTTTTTAAACATGACAAAAAGGCATGAGAAGGATGAAGATGGAGAGTAAGGAAGGAAAATCTGGACACAGATTATGTACAACTTTTGCTCAAGCTAGGCCCTTTTGGCCGTCCAGCTGCCCATCCAAAGGGCCTTTCTTTTTCTTTTTTTTTTGCTTCTCAGCAAACAGAAAGGGGAAATTGTGTGGTCACAACCTGACAATATTGATTTCCTCCACCATTTTCTCCCTGTTTCATCTCGGCGGTGCATTGTTGAGCCAAGACGTGTGCTCCGAGGCTCTAAACCTTCCGGGTCCAACTGTCAAGGAAAGGCAAGTTGTGTTGTTCCTAATTAATCACTGAGCCCTGGCACAGAATCATACCACACACACACACACACACACACACACACTGACTGACTGACAAGGTAGTGAGAGTGGAGACAATTAAAAAGAACATCAGAGTGAGAAACAGCATGAAGGCGTGAAGAAGAAAGAATAAGAGACTCCCCAATGTGATGAAATGTCCCATGTTGCCTGATGAAAAGGAAAAGGTATTATAAGTGCATGTAGATGACTGGTTCACTTAAGGCTACATGAATTCAACTAAATTGTAGGCTGTGTTTGGGCGAAAAGTGTAAAGATTGAGATAAAGCCCTTCTCTATCATCCATTTCATAGAATTTCTGACTGAAAAACATTCAGTCATGAATAAAGAGAGTCCACTCCTTTTTTACAGCAGACCAAAATGGCTGACACGAGGTCACCAATTTTCTCATTTCGTAATGGATTTTGTCTGGTTGTGAAGCGCAATTATGGAATTCAATCTCCTATCAAAGCACAGGTGCACCTCGTTCATTTCGGGCGCTCTGCCATGAAATGGTTGCAATAGTGTGAATCTGTGATCAGCTATGGATTTAAAATATTAAAAAGCCAAGAGTAACAACCATATGGCGACGGCCTCACATTTGTACTCTTTCTAGATTGCAGTTTTATGCAAATGTGTTAGACGCCCAACATGTAAAAATCTGTTTGGTTTTAAACAGTGTAACGTGAAGAAACCCTACAACACAAGGTTTTAAATAGGTTTTAAATCTGTGTTCTGCCAGGTGAGCGATAGCTGCTTAGGCCGTGACAAGATGATCAAATTTTAGCCTCCCTTAACATGAGTTACTGCTAAACCCCACGGTCTGTCTGAAGCTGATCACACACTCTCTACATCAGTGCTTGTGTTTCCGAAGCGCTATACTCCACTCCTGCTTCAATCAAAATACACGCCGAGTCAATTTTCTGACATTTTTTTAACTCTCCTTCCTGAAGCTCATTTAGAAAAATAAAGAATCTGAAGGTGCAGGACGAGATATTTGTAGCAGATGTTTATTGGTTTCCATTTCCTGGAGCCCGTAGACCTTACTATGATAATTAAGCTTTATGTAATGTCTATAAAATCGACATCTGCATGCAAGTGCAGCCCAAATCCCTCTTAGACATAGTCTTTCAACACCTACTCCATTCTCACATATCAAGTTGCTCGTCTGACTGTGCACAATTGAAATGCAACAGTGCTCTTGGCTTGAAGTCCTTTATCGCTAACCGCTGGCTAACCAGAAGCCCCACTAAGTTCGCTGTCGCTCCCAGAGGCATATAACGTGACGGACCATACCTCTAAATACAACCACCTCTAAATACAAAAGTGTATGTAACACTGAAATGTAACACTGATTAAAATGTTCCCATAACAACCATATCTGCATCTCAATTTCTCCATGATGATTCTCGGAATGCATTACCAAACCAATGGAGCGACGTCTGTGAGTTCAGGCAGATAACTTGAGCTGCACTGAGTTGATATTTGACATGCATCATTCTCACATGCACCTATCAAAGTGTCCTCCCAATTTGGCAGCCTATTTAAGCCGAAAGATTTCTGGTCTTACCCTCTGCTCTGTCATTGCTATTGCTGTCTCGTACCATTGTTGAGTTTTTAAACTTTCAGCCACCACCCCAGCATCATCCACCTGCAGGCTCCGACAGTGGGGATTAAGATATTATCTCATCTCTCCTGGATTTCTGCATAGAGGAGTGATGAGGATGGAGCCTCAACACCAAACTCAAACTATATCCTGCTGCAATAAACATTTCAAAACCAGTACAAAAGTCAGTGTTCTGACTGAACTAAAATTACTACAGGACCAGGAACAAGGCTGTCCAGATTTTGCCCTATACCCCCTGCTTAACCAGCACATATTAAAAATATTGGATTTACATCATCCTTTTTCAGCAGCAAACCAAGTTTGTAAACTCAAAAACACCTCATGGAGGCTTAAGGAACAGTGAGTCATACAAGAGGTAGCCGCAGTGCTGTTAGGGTTAGACCTTACAAAAGGTGTGCAAGTGGATTTATTGGACTCAACAGCTATTTTTTGAGTGGAACATTTTGTGCAGTTCTTAAGATTATAACACCAAATTTAAATGATCCAGTTTATGACACATGCGTTTCTAGTTGAGGCTTTCTTTGCCAGTTCTGTTGCTCACCTATACAACCCAAGAAAGTAATGTTGTTCACTGCTGCTCCTTGTGAATCACCCTGTCCCACAGTTTTCTCCTCTGTTTACTCTAATACTCCTCTCTTCATGTTGAGAAAAAAAAAATCTCTTCTCCTCCGCTTCTGTTTGCTTACAGAGAGCTATAATTATTTCAGGTTCGTAGAGTGCTGACTCTCTTCACACATTCAGTTGACAAGTGACAAGATTATGGGAATTTGAGCCAAAACACACATAATTGCTCAACTCTTCTTATGCAATCAAGAGGGACAAAAATAAATCCATGTATTCTGCTCCTTCCATTACGCTGTGCCATTATCCTACTTTTTCTGCTCCACAATCAAGCTTTTTACAAACTTCCATATCCTCCTTTCTCATTTAGATGAAAAAGCAAAATAAACAGAGACCCCCTGATGACATCACACTATGAACTATGAACCCAGGATGATTGACAGTGGTCACAGGATGCTCATCTGGATGATGTAAGCGATGCAGTGGGACATTCCAGTTCAGTCTAAGTGTCTTACCAAGCACAAACAACAACTTCTGTACTTCTACTTCTGTAAGAGTAACTCCAGTCAGAATATTTACCAAAGATTACAGAAAAGCAGCAGAAAGGAAGAAATAATGGAAAATCAACTGGGTCCATTTGCGTATCAGAATCCAAGAGCACATTTTCAAAAAACAGCATTGTTCAACAAATTATGACATACCAAATGAAAATTGCTTCTTTTTTTTTTTTTTAGATAACTTTAACCATAAAACTGGCTCATACCAAAGACCAAATTACAGAATATATAAAAAATGTGTTGCAGTCAAAATGGCAGAGTAAGACAAAGCATTAGATTTAAAGGAAAGAAAAGAAATCAAAGGAATCTGTTGGTGGAGGGCGGAAGGGGGAAGGGGATTCCCAAGGCACACTTGAAATGTGACCTTAATGACGTGTTGGTTTAAAGGTTATGAGATCGATACAATCAATAAGTTTGGACCTGTTAGGAGCCCCATTATACTGAGAATGTTGTGTTCATGATAGCAGCCACACACAAAAAATGGAAATCTGAAAAAAAAAACAGAACTGCACTGTAGTGCACTGACATAATATTTTGATCTGACACAAATGGAAGGATATGATCACATAACATGCAGATCATGCTGGAGGTACAAAATATTAAAAAACGATGTGGAATATCCTTGATATGTTGAATATCCTTGCTTTCTTTTCAGATTAAATATTCAATCAATAGGCCTTTTCAAATCATATCTTGATTTGATATGATATGAAATCTTGCTGACTTCAAAATAAAAGACAGGCCATGGATGCTTCTTAAAAGCAGCAATCCAATTCTATATAACAAAAGAACCTTCTGCAATCTGTGATGAACTCTTTTAATTCTTGAAGCAACCCACTTTTATGCAATCCAATAATAGGACATGAATGTTGAATAACAGTTATAGGCATTGGCATGCAGTCTCTAAAGTAGCCATTAAAGGCACTTAAGGAAATATCAAAGGCTTTATATGTGACTTTCACACTTAAATATAATAGAAATCAAGTATATCCTCTGAAAATAACTCTGTGAGTCATGACTGTCTACAATGGGTGTAACACCCGAGTCTCACTGTCTGTGATGTTTTCCGAGTTTTCCGAGTCCTATCTTCAGTTTGTTTACATCGCTCGGACGGCCGGCTGACTCCTCCCCTCGTGTATAAAAGTTGTTTAATTGAGGGACTAGAGAAAGGAAGAATAACATACTGTACTCACTGCTTAACTGTGTTTCTAGATCACGCTCATTTCAGGTAAATTTACATGCAGTGTGAAGATACGAGCATAATAAAGATCGCTAGCATTAGCATGCTAACACAACAATGCAGCGCAAGTTGTTTTGGTTTCATGCCGGTGCTTAAGGGCGACATCTGCTGGATCAAAAAATCGCATATAAAGCCTTTAACTGTTGACTCCACATGGAATCCTGTAACAAGGCTCTAGCTATTGCAAAGTGGTAAAATTGGCAGACTTTCCAATTAGATTCAATGAGCCTGCATTGGCACAGCAGTTTGCTTTCTTTAGGAAATATAGGTCAACTGTAAATAGTCTAGATAGCGCAGCAATGAATCATTGTCAATCAGGCGTTAACATCATGAAAAGCAGTAAAATCATTCAGTTGCATAATGCATTGCTATCATTTGTATCATGTGGCCACATTGGACATTTTTACTTTGGTCTTCTACTTTAAAAGTCCTAGTATAGCCATAGCATTTCTGTGCAAATTCTCATTTTTTTTCAGTCATCCATAAAAGTTCAATTGATGCAAGGGGCTGCTGTTGAATAAAGAAGCAATACCAGATGGGTTACCAAAGCCTCTTTTGTTCAAACAGTTGTTTAGCATTTGTAGCCATTTTCTTTATTCAAAAATCCATCTGCTGTCTTCTTTCATGAAAGGTTTAGGGAGGTTGACACACCCATCAGTTTATTTTCTGTAACTTGAAAAGATTTATCCTGGCTTGTGGGAAATATTCTCAGCTCAGCCTCGATGGCTAACACTGCTAGTGCTAACACCAGCTTCTGAGTTACAATACCATTTCAGCAAGGTCAAGTGAAGTCCACCTTTTTTCAGATTGAGTAATAGTAGAAAATAAAGGTACAGTGCTTTGTATTTTTAATAAAGAATATTAAATATGAGGATCTTGCTTGTAGCTTGACTTTTGTAACTGTATGAAGTGGAATCAGTCTTAAAGATGCATTCTTGGCAGAGTCCTATAGGTTGCATCAAGTTTCATTGTATAGACATCTATGGGTAAATTACCCCAACTTTTGCTTGATTCATTTCCCAGTTATCACTTTCCAATCGGATGAAAGTTCAAAATCGCTAGTTTCAAGCCTTCTTCAAGAAAAGCTTGATGTTGAGCAATCATAGTTTCATTTTAGGGTTTTACACTAGACAGGGTAAAATTGAGGGCGTGGATGCCTTTTATTAAAAAGTAGCTTCCACGGCAACCTGTCACTAGTATGGAGACATATTGGTCAATGGATTTGAGCTTGTACAGCGCTTTTCTAGTCTTCTGACTACTCAAACTGCTTTTACAGCACAGGTCACACTTACCCATTCACACTCATTCACACACTGATGGCAGATGTTGCTATGTGATGGATGATGGTAATGGAATCAATGGATGAGTTCATCCATTGGTTTCTGAATGAATTATGAAGTCCAATGGTGGTGGCCGCCATATTTGAAATACTGATTCTACCTAACTTTGTAGTAACGGATAAAGATGTGAGGTTCAGGGAGGCATTCAGCCTACTTGCAAACATCTACAACACGTCCACCTTTCAGTCGACTCCACTAGGCCTCTTATTATGCCTGATTATACAAAACTATTTGCCTTAATATGATCAAACTGGATGATTTCTAAAAACAATTCCCCCTCTGGACAGTTTTTTTCTCAAAGGAAATAAGCTATACAGACCAAGACTGTTTTTAAACCAGGCTGCAAACATGTTTATTCATGCTGTTAAAATAGGCATTTTAAAATTGGACCTATTGTGGATTACTTGGTTTATGAAGCCAGCCTTAAGCAGACACTCAAGAAACTCCTGTTTTTTTCACTTCCACTTTGGTTTCATGTTTTAACACTGGAGGATGACACTTGGATTGTGATGACCATGCAAAAATTCAGATTCACTACTGTTGGCATGCCCTGTGATTGACTGGCGACCAGTCCAGGGTTTATCCTGTCTATCGCCCAATGACAGCTGGGATCAAATCCGAATGGGAAAATCGGTATAGATAATGGATGGATGGATGGTGTTGGCATGTATGGGTATGGGTCATGTTTAATTGATGTTTTTGAAAAATCATGTAGACACTTTCATGAAAGAGAAGTTTTATATTTTGCCAGACAAGCAGGAAATCCTATTTTCCTATATAATCCTATATAATCCTAACTATAATTGAATCTATTTATGTTTGCTGATTACATTGTTTGCAGGATTATTGTCACCCAGTATAAAATGTAATTTCCTGTTTACCATTTATTTTCTCAAGAATAACTAAAAATAGGCTGTTTGTTATTGTAAAAGTGTCTGTAAATGAGCTCAATGTTGATTTGTTGCTCCATTGTGTCAGTGTCAGTAAGAAGGACACTGGTATGAATAATATGAAGTAACATTAGAGTAGTTGTGGGTAAAAGCAGTTGATTTGCATTGTGCACTTTGTATATCCTTGAATCTAATTTCTAATGTAAAAAAAGAAAGATATTAACATTGATTCTCCTGCAGGGCAAAGACACAGGAAAGTCAGGTTTATAGTAAGTGTGACTGCAAAGATGAGAGTGCGTGGATGATGAGCTTATGACCGCCAGGCAGCAGAAAGTGCATTCAGGAACGCAAAACAGTGAGTGTGCTCTACATAATACAAAGGCAGAGTCGTACAGCCCTGAAACAGGGAGTGATTTCAAAGCTGTGCGGTCTCCCTGGTGGGAAGCCAGACATCCTCGCATGGAGCCGAGAGGCAATCCTCCCAGGGCAGAAACGATATCTGTGTTTTACTCATGTCCCAGACAAGAATATATTCTGCTTGAATAGGGTAGACAGCTCTCACAGCTGTCCCTTTATGTGAACTGTACAGCGGTGAACTGTGAGAGAGAGAAAGTGAAGAAAAAAGATCAAGAGAGCGCCTGAGCACATGTATGTAGGAGTGCTTCTATTGCTTGCTTGGCCTGACTCCATCGCCACTGGCTTTACAGTCTAATTTCACTGCTTGTTTGATTCGGCACAGAAAAATTGTAAGCAGCTGACTAATCTTTTATTCCCTCTTTCTCCTCACTCTGCAAATGCATAAACCCTTTTCTTTTCTTCGACTGTAAAAACTGCCTGTCTGTCGTTATTCAACCCCTCTCCATCCCTCGCTCTCTTCCTCTCCTCTCTTGTCATGGCAACAGTATTCTCTCGTGTAGTATTTGCTCTGCAGCACACGCCGAGTTCGCATTGTCCCGCAGTCACCCGCGCCCACATATCAACAGGCAGCCTGGCTGTACTGTACTGAAAAAGTCATTGTTATGCAACCTATGTTATGCTGCCTGCTGCTCCGTCGGTATGTCTGTTCATCTCTCTCCACTTATTCTTCACGTGTCTGCTTTCACTTCTCTGAGCTTGTTCTAGGTCACATCCTTAACAGCGTTGCCAGGCATCGTCAACAAAGCATGCATGTTTTATTGAGAGAGTTACTCTAGTTTGGTTTGAAAATGCAATTTTACGAGTCATCTTTGCATATAACTGAGAAGAGCATTTTAACATTGAATAGATGTTGACATAAAAGTCTGCACTGACAAATGAAAGCCAGTGCAAATAGAGGCTGAACCTGAAAGATGAGATAGGTGCATTTGTCCAAAGCTGCTGCCTGCGTTGTTTTGTGAAATGGGGAGCGACAGCAAACATCTTTGTGAAATAACTTCAGAGGAGTCGAAGCGGCAAGGCATCCTGAGACTTCAGACGTAGTATCTCTGTGAAGTGTGAAGTTGCCCCTTAATAGCTACCAAATACTTCTTTGTTGACAAAGTTTTTACTTCTTAGTTTGTGGCAAAAGGGGAAAAAACAACACAGAAGAAGCACCCTATCTATTATTTTAGCCTTTGTTACCTATCTGAAGTCTTACAAGTGAGCCTTCCCCTTTATTGAAGGCGGTCTCAAAAGAAATATAGTCTACGTCAGTGGCGGCTGGTCAATAGAGGGCGCTAGGGTGCTACCCAACCATTCCCTATAGGGACATATCTTAAGCTACTGATTGGTGCCATTTTTCTTGACCATGACCCCAAAATCCAGGACTCCGGGCATCCATTGACTCTTGTTTGAAGTGGCACATGTGCATTTGCTCCTCTTTAATAAAAGAGAAAGGGGCTTCAATGGGCAAAGGAAAGATTTGTCCATGCATGAAGGCATTACACACCAACACACAGGAAACATCTCATGAACTGAGACGAAAAGAGCAAGTCATGCAGTGTCACTGGATCAGAGCACTGACTGTTTATAAAGATGGATCAGAGAAGCAGACCATTACATTTGTGTCCTTAGAGTTTTAGAAATAATGTATATGCCTGTAAGTATGAGTGTTATGTAAATATGTTGTTGTTTGTAAAGTACGTTAAGTAAAATAGAAGATTGCCTACGTTAAATAAAGATCACATTTCTTATTAGTTAGCCAGTTAATGGCATTTTCCATGTATTAGCATCAGGCTAACAAACTAAGATAGCCTTGGCTTCACCCCGATCATTTTGTTTGAAATTGTGCCCACCCACACTGGAGAACAATGCATGTTAAGTTGTAGGATGTAGAAAGTTCCTGTAGTTGTCACAAAAAAGGCAATCTGTGTTTCACTCATTGAAAATAGAAACTGTTTTTTGCAGCAGCCTTACCTCAATGTCTTATAGCCATACTACACTATGTTGTGCCTTAGCTTGTTAGAAGCTAGAGCTGGGCTAAAGCTAAATGTATCCAACCAGAGGTCTACAATTTGGAAGAACAGAGGGATGTTAAATTTAAAAAGAAAAGTAACTCAATGTTTAGCCTCCTTGTCAGTTAGAACACAGTTGTAATCATGACTGTTATTGCTGTTATCATTGTGCCGTATAAAATGTAAAGACACATGTTTTTCAATATAACATGGCAGGTTGTTTACAGTGTTACGGAATACATTGTTTCTAAGCCCTTGAGCTGTAACTCTCCTTTAATGCATTCAAACATTTTGTTCAAGAATTCATATCAATAATCAGCGAGGACTAGCTGGCTAATGGCTTACACTCATGACTACCGCTGAAGGAGGAAATGTTTATTCACCAAGTAGCCCTTGTGTGAAGCTTTCTGTATTTATTATGTTGTCTGAAGCTTTGACTTGTCCAAATCATTCATTCTCGTGTGACTCGCACACATCCTTGTGTTCGTGTAGGAGTCTGGTCCTCTCTTTTCCTCGGCATATGCATATTTAGTCACACTGAAAAATGGTAAGCAGGTTATGTGTGAGCCTGTGTGAGGCGGGAGTGGAAGAGCTTCCTATTTATTTGCACTGCCGTCTGTTTACAGAACATAAGAAGCAGTGCGTCTATCTTGACCTCATCCCTTCAGCGACTATCTCTCGGCTGCAGCATGGCGGACGGCGAGGATCACAGAGGGACCACATGCCTTGCTATGAGACTGCTGAGCTCACAGGAATCTTAGCCAGGAGCTGGGTGGTAAATCCACTTTGTGTGGTGTGAGGTAAGGTGAATGAGTTCATGAAATAGCTTGGGCAAACGAGAACAATTTCAGGCCCTGAGTGACCAGGTCAGGCCTCCATGATTTGCAGGCATGGGGGGGGGGGAATTAATTGAATCCTTATCTTTAAAAAAAAACAAAGTTTGCCAGAGAGTCAGAGAGACAAACTTTGAGGAAAGAACAGATGTCCGAGGCTGCATGGGTCTTGCTACCTGCTGGCGCTGTCAGCAGTCGGAGGTAAGTTTGAAGTCCAAGGTCCAAAAAGCCCACGGACAGAAAGTATTTGACACCGAATGCTAACTGTCTAGAAGAGAGCCAGCTCTATGAAAGCCAAGTAAACTGCACACAGCTTTTAGAGGTGCTTCAAAAGTCATGAAGTAGTCTGCTTTAGAAAATGGATTCTCAACAAGAGGTTTTGTACCCAACGGGATACTTATGCAGAAGAGACATGTTAGTGGAATATTGAATATTATACTTGAGCACCTCAAGTTGTGACTGGGAAGGTATTAAACTGGTTAGCAAGCAGAGAAGTCTTAACAGATGTCTAGAGGTAAAATAATAATGGAAGAGAGACTTTTGGATCAATTGTAAAAGGGCAAACAAATGGTTAAAATGTTTAGCTTAAAAGAGAGCTCGTGCCATGTTATTTGTGGAAGTACAAACAGTATTGATGGTAAATGGAGTCAAGTGTACAGTGTCTGCCCAAGAAAGCCATTTCCTTCCAGCGTAGCCACGCAGTAGTGCCTTCATGTAGCTGAGTGCATTCACAAGCAGGCACATCCTCTCTGCTGCTTTTCTTTGGCTGTTCTTTAACCTCTGGGTGCATACAGCTACACATGTGACCCAGTCAAAAACCCTGAAAATGTATCCTGGTCTATTATACTTGTCTCCCAAAAATGTTGGGAGGCTGATAACAGCGCACATAGTGTGGTTCTATACAAGTTATGGCAAAGACTAGAAACCCCATGCTGAAAAAGCCCAGTTGAATCAGGGCCAGAAATATCAAATGATGCCAGTGGAGCTAAAAGAAAAACATATTTTACAGCTGCAGAAACAAGATACAACCCAAATACACAAGGAACATCAACAAAAAATGCAAGAATTGTTCGTGCTAAATATTACAATTCCACAATTCATTTAGCAGAGTCTTTTATCCAAAGAGCCATACATCAGAGAGTAAGTACACAAGCAAGGATCTAGAGAGGAGGAAGCAAAGTCAGTAAGTGCAAACAAACAGCTTTAAGTCCAAGCGTACACACAGGTGCTGACAGGAAGTGCACAGAGGCAAAGTTCATAAATTGTCATCAGCAACAACATGGACGGCTGTTCTCGGGAGTTCTAATGAGAAGCAAAGGAGAGAAATCACTAAACGGCCCAAACGAGTGTTAGTGGACCCTCAGCAACCACCGTTGCCAGTATGCTCCCAAGCAGCAAACTGCCATATCAGCATTTTCCAGTTCCGTGCACTGAGCTTATGATGGTGAAATGTACCTCTGTTCAAGTATTGTTTATCATGGTCTGACAATAAATAATAATTGTGCCACAATTAACCATCTGGTTTCTTCAACTTTCAATCAGAAGCAGAAATCAGACTTTCAACTTGGAAGAAAAATGATTTGACATTTATCGTGATAATTATCGATGTCGACTGATACAACATTTTTTATAGCAATAACATTTTTAGTCATATCGCCCAGGCCTAATCACGACAGCATGAGTGATATGATAAAAAGGACCGTACTGTATTAAAGGCATGTCACTGGCTCTAATATTAATCTATGCCTGGAAACATTGCCTTAAGGACACGGCTGTGCTTGGCCATGAATAATATATCGCATGTAGCTTTTGCCTTAAGGCTGCAGTGTGGTGTTCCATGCACAACACTGTCTGCTCCAAAGCAACGTGTCAGATCCTCATACTTATATATGGCTTTGTTTTCCAAACATTGTTCATCTCATTATCATCACCATATGCTGCTGAGCTTCGTCTTCGCTCATTAGCGCACCAGTAACCCTCCCGTTTAGCGAGAGAAAGTGAGAGAGATACAGCTCGGGGGGGGGGGGGGAATACAATAGAGGGGGTGTCTAGAAATGCTCAAGAGATTCAAAGAAAAGTGTGCAACCGACTCTATTCCAAATGTGATCACTTCTTTCAGAGTTATCCCCATGAGTGCTGACCATTGAGCTGATAGTAGTGCGATGCAATGGAACCGTATTATTGGAAAGTCTGTCATGGAAAATGGCGTCTGGGAACGATAGCAGAGAGAATAGAGCTTATCTTCCCTTAATTGTTCCTCCCTGAGTCTTTGAAAAGTACCGTACAATGACTTCCGCTGCATCTTTTTTATGATTAGAGCCTTCCGTCATACCTCCTTCATTTTGAAGTGCTATCGATTTCTATTGTTCCATTTTTTTTCCGTCTCCTATTCACAGTGGAGTGTTTGAGGATGGGTTTCGACATCTATATCCCCTCTTGCCACGGGAATCAGCTCGGGTCTCAAAGGACATTGTTAAGAGTAGTGACTGAATCAATAGGAATATGTGTCTTTGAAATCTATTAAAACCTAACAGATGTTTGAACTCAAAATATCTTGGTTCACAGGAATTGTGGTTGTAATGGTTTGACCATGTACCAGGGTGACAGATAGGTTGATGGCCTAAAAATACTGAAGTCAGGTTTCGGAAGCCAATATCTTTAAAAAAAAAATCTACTTATAAAAGGCCCTAAAAAGCGAAACTTATTGAGAACCAAACAGCGACACAGACACTCAACAAAGCAGCACTAACAGTGCGATGCAATCTTACTGTCAAATCTGGTATCCATTCATTGTGCACTGCAAGCTGAGCTGGGATACATAGCAACCCACGTACTAAAAGAGCTACTCAACTGCACACCAACTGCATGTTGTGTACTTTGCTGAACGCAATGGAAATCATCACACAGGAAGTTAGTTTAAACCTTTTTTCCTCTCTGTGAGACCCCCAACTACAGACTGTCTCTTATATACCGGTGCAACTTACTCTCCGTATTTTATGGAATTGGTAAATAAATAAAAAGGAGAAGAGTTTCTTCCATTAGTAAATATAAAACAGTCTGTTTTCTTTTCACAGTCCACCAACGTTAAGACAAAAAAAACATTGATTAACTTTAATTTACCATTATTTTCAGTTCAGTTCATTTGAACAAAAAACAACATCATTCAATGAGCAAAAGGATTGGAAAATGAAAAGTAACTAACAGTTCATACTCAAGTCCACTTTACAGATTTGTAATCCTGAAGATTATCCAGGACAACTCACACGCAGAATAACAAACACAGATAATGCAACCCAGCTCCAGTAGGACAGATGTACACCAAAGCAGACGTCTTTGCTCACTTCATCCCCCATTAAAGGACAGCTGAAGGACCAAAGTACGGTCTACTGGTGAAGGGGTGTCAGTGTGTTGTACCGTGTGTTTGTGTTTGAGGTGAGATAAACCAATACTCATAATGACCACTTCTATTCCAACAGACACTTCCTTTAAGCACATTTCATTATTTTCCCCCTTGAGCTGCTACTGGCACACACTATGAAAGTTGTCTTGGATATTTATCTGTATCCAACTGTTAAACCATAGCAGATGGGGGCAGCCATTTGTAACCTAATTGTGATGTGTCATTACAACTGACTTTGCACTCTCATTAAGTGTAGAAGGAATCCTGCCTTGAGGCATCTGTCCTGCACGACTGATTGGAAACAATTCACACATGAAGGTTCCTTCATGCAAATAAGAAGCAAAGTAACACCTCTGAAAACAGGACCAGTTCATCAGACACTTCAAACAGTAAGTCCTGTGTGCTGCTGAGCACTGATAGATGTGTGGGAAAACAACCGATAGGAAACAGAATGTGCAAAATGATGTTTGGAAAGGAAAGCTGCTGAATATTTTCTAATAACATTTATTTCACATCAGCATTGGCTTAACAAGAAAACAAACCCTGGCCTTGGCTTGTAGTGTCAAGTGCAACAGTTGAATAGGTTTTAATTTTAGACATGGCAGGCAACCAATGGTGAAAGTCTGAGAAAAAATACTATAGCACTTTATACAATGCAAGTTTGAGGCTTGATATTCAATTTAGCCACTGTTATTAATCTTCAGCAATGTGGAGAGCACAGAGATTGAATGTTGGGGCAAAGTAGTAGATATGCCATTGGAGGCAGTAACAGGGGCAAGATGGTGGCAGTGTTTAACTGTGTAACATCATAGGCGGTGCAGCGCAGTGTGTGTGTGTGTGTGTGTGCATGTCGGAGTTTGTGTGTATGTGGAACTTCCAGTGTTTGTGTAGACGTTAGCCTCTTTGCATCAGTAACCCCGTAACCCTACTTTTAGGTAATTGTAAAACGGTGTAGGGGGAGCTTTGTTAGGGTGCTGTTGAGGAGTCCTAATGTGTAAAGGGGTGATGTCTGAGCTGTACCAATAACACTGAAGACTTAAGTGTAGAATATGATACATTTTAGGGAAAAAGTATGTAATTTTGTCTCAAATCTGGGTATATGCAGAAGGGCCCGACAAATATGGGACTTTTGGGGCCCATACCGATATGGATTTTGGGGAAAGAAAAATCTGATACTGGTGTATCAGATGATGTCCTTCTTAGATCTATGTTCAATCCTTTGAGATAGATTTAGATGTACACATTTATCGCGTTAATCCCTCAAATGCAAATATTGTGGAAAATATATACAATTTAAAGAAGACAAGATGGTCACTCAACTGGAACTGGAACTGCTTGACACTCTGGAGAGTGATAACGCTTGTTTTAATCCATCAGTGACGGCCATAAAGAGACATGCAAGTGTAATACAATGATAATCAAATTAAATGTTATTTGACTAGTAAATAAATCTAGTAACATTGGTGCTCTGTGATAAAATTAGCCGATACAGATAGGCCGATTAATAGGTCTGGCTCTAATTTGCAGATAGATTTATTTTTCAGACAAAGTAAGTGATTGTGCATGCTTTCATCAAAACAGACACATGACCTCCAAAAAATTCCAAGAAAATTGACTTCTCTGACATTTCAAAATACCAGACTTAAAGGCTTCTGAGACATGATTTTAAAAGCCCTGGGCAGTCGTCTCTGGTGGCTACAGACTGGGTGTTCCTCCCTTTGACAGGCCTCATCAGTCATACAAAGAGAGAGAGAGAGAGAGAGAGAGAGAGAGAGAGAGAGAAACAGAGAGAGAGGCAGACGGCGCAAACAGAGAAATAAATACCTGCTCCACTAAAGCACATGATTGACAAAGAGGATCCCCCATTCATCATGATGATGGAGCACCCCCCCAAGAAAACAGAGCATCCACAATAACACCTGGGCCTATTGTTTTCTCAGTGATCCTCTGTGTCTCTCTCCCAGAAACATGTCCTTTTTTTTTAGGTCGTGGCCTGATTGCCTATGATTTTTTGTTGGAAAAAGGGGCTGGAAAAAGTTTACTTTTCCACTTTTCTTTGTTCTTCCACACGTCTTGCTTTGGTATTCCTGAGCTCCCTCACAGGATGCTACCATGGCAGTGCCACGTTCGACCTACTGGGCCGTATACGACCCCCTTTCAATCCCTCATCCATTGTTATGAGTCAGCAATAGGACTGCGGCGCCATCAACTAAGGGTTACATGTAGCAAGAGACAAAGCGAGATAGACAGCAAGGGAGGGAAGCAGTGGGAGATGGTGATGATAATGATGTGTGTCTCCATGGGGGGGCTGACACCTCTGACAACATGTCAGCACAGTCGACCCAGATTCTACCACTGAGAGGCAGGGAGGACATTGCTTTCCAATGGTTGCTTGAGAGAGCCTGACAGGTAAGGGTATTTAGTACAGTAATGCAGAACTCAGCCATTGAACTGAATGAATTCTCAATGAGACATGGTTAGTCAGTAATACTCTCAAAAAAACAACAACTTTGAAGTATCTTGAAAAGCCATAGTGACCCATCTTGGTTATAATTAATACCCAATGGTGTTTTAGCCACATTCTAATATAAGAACACTGGATTTTCTGCCATGTAATTTGGCACACTGATAGTTCCCTGCGCATGAATAACTTTGAGGTTCCCCTTATTTTACTCTAGGGCCACTGTAAAGATATTTTCCATTGAAATGTCTTGACAGATTTTGGATTGATTGTCCTGAAATTTGTTATGATAGTACATTGGTTAAAGCTTATTTGATTTTGAACTGATGACAGACCCCTTAGCTGTACTTGGCAAGTTGGCAAGCTAGCACTCTAAACTTGGGTTTCACACAGAAATGTGAATCCAAACATATGATCAACTAAACATCCTCATGTTGCTGATGGAAAAGGCACACCTTCAGAAGCATAAGCAAGTCTTCTGAGCCACATTTACACACAACTGGTACTTGTTGTGTCGCATCCTGCTCTTTAGCGCAAAAGTCATTAGTCATTCATTTCTTTCAGTCTTCCCTTCATTTTATGCTCTTCCCTCCCCTCTTGTTTCTGCCACTTCCTGCCCTTGTGTTTCCCGCCTGATTGATTGTCTGCCCCGCCCTAATTGGTGTCACCTTCTGATTATCCTTAAATCCAAGAGTCTTTCTTCTCTTTCTGTCTCTGTTCCTCTGTGGCAATTTGTCTTTGTTTTTTTGTCAAGCATCCTTGCAGGAAGCATTAGCATTCCTGTTTTCCTTATTGCTCTCTGTTTTGTGACCTTTACGATTCTTCAATGCTGGATTAGTATGCTTGTTCTGCTCAGGTAACATGCGTACAAAATATATTTTGGCAGTAACACATGTTTTGGCAGAATCTTAGTACAATGTATTGCATCAAGTTCTGTCTCCTGAGTTGTGCATTTTCTTCCACTTTTCCTTTAAGTACACCCAGCTGTTGCAAGTCTGGTACAGTCTCTAACTCTAACTTATTTTCAATTGCAAGTGGTATCTGATCACTGTAGGCTTGCTTCTAGTTAGTCATAGTAACGCTGCAATAAACATTCCTGTATGATTCATAGTGTGACACAAACAGGCGTTTTTTGTAAAGGTAAATGGACTGTATTTATTTTAGCTTATTTCTACCTTCTGATCACTCAAAGCACATTTACAATACATTTATTACACAGCTGTATTAAATACTTGGGTCTGATTTGCCAAGAATGAATAGCAACGGTCTATTGACCCTCGATAGTAGACCGTTGTTAAGAAGAACAAACCGTTACTATGGAGAGCAGGCAGTTGCTATGGACCTGCTCTAATCACAGACTCTGCAGGACGTGTAATCATGAAGATGGAAAATAAGGTACAGAACTTGACATTTGATATGACAGTGTTTATAGATGTTGAATGGGGAAAAGATGTCAAGAGACTCTGACAGTGACACTACCCTGATTCATGCAGACCTGTTCACCTTGTCTCACTTCCACATCAGTGGAAATTTCATTATAACAAGAGTTAGAAATTACCTAAAGTACCGCTTTGCATAGGCGTCCTGCTCACCCTGTTCAGGTTCCATTCTGGGATAACAACCTACTCGTTATACATAATCCCTTAAGTAAAAATCTTACACTTATCGCAGAGAATAGACTTCGACATGTAGACTCCAGGAGCTGGAGAGTGAACCACCAACATTCCAGTTGAAATACAACCAACTTTACAACCGAGCCACAACCCCCCTTAGAGTAATGTTCTACAGACACTGAACTGAATCTTTATAAAAACTACAGTAAGTTTCAAAGTAATGTTTTGGAATCATATACTGTATATAAACATGGAAATAGTCTCAGTGACTTCGCCCATTGGTTTCTGA
Organism: Labrus mixtus; assembly: GCF_963584025.1. Classification (NCBI taxonomy): domain Eukaryota; kingdom Metazoa; phylum Chordata; class Actinopteri; order Labriformes; family Labridae; genus Labrus; species Labrus mixtus. Next base: position 20,413,277 of record NC_083632.1, read on the forward strand.
AACAGACTTTTGAAGCCCATTGGTTGCGGTCACCATTTTGGAAAAGCTGCCTCAAACTGACTTACAGGAAACCTAGTAACAGTTAAAGAGCTGGAGCTGAGGCAATCCTTAAGCCTCCAGACAAACAGCTGCAATGCACCTACCAGGATGTCAACATTTTTATTTCTATTGTAAAAATAGTCATTTAGGAATGGGTGTGTATGTAAATCCCTGGCTTTTGCAGTCAGCCACAAGTGGACACTTGAGCAATTGCAGTTTTTTTCACTTACGTATTGGCTTCATTTTTAAACACCAGAGGCTGCCGCTTGATTTGAATGTGTATTCTTAGATCTTTCACTCTTTGCACAGTTGCTGCTGCAGACCACTCGAGCAGCCTGCCAATAAGTGGCCAGGACTGTACATGGGTGCCCTGTGTTGGGCTATCACTAATCCTAGTGACGATTCCACCTGACAAAACAGTTGTCTGCAGTTTCTGTTAACTCCAGCATTAAGCCACCATCAACTCATCTTGTTGAAAACCTTGGCTGAGGGTATATTATTAAAAGAATAATGTTTTTGCTAATGACTACCGAGGAAAAAAAAGAGCGATTTTGAATGAGCCCACATGAGTGGAAGTGACTTTACTGTGAAAATGGTGCAAAAAATAACACATTTACATGTCATAGATGAGCTAGGACTGTGCTGTGAGGAAATGTGCTGTTAAGTAAAAGCGATACACACACCTAAAAAACAATTAAAATGTTATGAGATGCATTTTGAAATACACCAGCAATGTACAACCTGACCGGGTTATATCAAATTTCAATTAAGGTGAAACTGATATATTAGTTTCACCTTAATCCAGCTGCCTGTATTATAACAAAGCACACATGCTGAAGGCAGGATTCTCATAGCTGATAGTGTTTAATGAGGTCTTACCTCAGAACGTATTCCCCTTGCAGCCTTTCACCCACAGCCTGCTCCTCTGGCTCCACTAAAGAGAAGCTTTATGGTTAAAAGCTTCAGTCGGCTGCACCTGGCCCTTGGGCTGAATCCCTGGCAGGTTTAAGTGACGGGGCACAGCTGTGAGGGGCTTTTCTTGGCCTACAAATAAGACATGGCAAAAGGCAGTTTTCCCCCACACTCATCCCTCAGCGGCAAACCAGCCAGCAGTGGGCGGATGAGAAATGCACGACAATAATTGCTGAATTCGGGCGAACCTGGGAGTTTAATGTGGCGGCATGAGCTGCATGCAGTTCATATGGCATCAGAACAATCTAATCAATCCCAGACTGCAATTACCAGGCTTTCTTTGTTCGGGGGGAACAAAGAAACCGCTTCTAGGTGTATGTCTAGAGAGGTTCGGTACAAATAACCCCTTGTTACACGCTTTCTGGAAATGGCTCGAAGCGCGGCGGCATGATAACATGATGCTTTATCATCATCTACAGACGTAATTTGTTTTGCCCGCAGACTCGCAATTTCTTGACATTTAGAAGTTTCCTCAATAACAACAATCAAAGACTGCAATCCATCCCTCCCTCTTTTGTTTATCTGTCATACTTTTCTCTGCTGAAAAAGCCACAAGACAATACTTCATTGACAATGTGAGTCAAAGTGATGCAACCTGCAGCTCGCTCCATCTGTGAAGCACATCGTTTGCCTTCTCTCCTCCTCCTTTTAATGAAGAAGAAAATTCTTTAATTCTTCTGCTTGCTTGCTCAGGGTGATATTAAAAGAGCCTTTTCATGGTTTCTCCATCAGCATCCTTGTCTCTTTGCTTTGTTCTGGGATAAATGTGGTTGCATTGCGCCTGACTGTGCTGTGAAAGTATAATTTCCTTTAACAACTATATTGAAGATGGGACATGGTTTTTTGCTAACAGGGAGATAGGTATCCACAGGGCCAGATTCAGAGACTTGGTGTTTAGAGTGATCTCCACTCCCCCGATCTCTGCCTCTGCGTTGCTGCCATATGCCCGTCTTGATATCAGCGCACGGTCGGCAACACACTCTTATCCGTGTGCCTGTTTTATTTGTGTACCTGTTTATCTCACTTCTCTTTCTCCCCCCGTGCTCTCTCCTCTCCCTAAATCTCCCGCTCCGTCAGTCCATCTGCTGTCAAAAGCACCCAGAGTATTTATCCCTAGCCTGTCTCTGCTTTTCTTGTGTGGATGCAGCTCAAAGAGTACCATTGTGCTATCAACACACATATCCTAAAAAAGCATCTGATACCTTTTTTTGTTTTTTGCTTCTTTCCCCACAGCTCACAAAGATGTAAACTTTTCGGGGGAAAGGGATATTCCTCCAAGGAGTCCAGGGGATTGCCACACACACACAAAAAAAGAGATAGATTAGCCCTTGACTGTATCCCACACTCACTACACCGCAGGACATGTCCATCCATCCACAAAGACGCCTTGGCGACTTGCTATTATTAGCGCAATATTAACTAAAAGTGGCGCTTATTGATATAGAGCGAGTCATCCATACTCCCTCCGAGAGTTGGGGACTCAAACAGAAAAAGGAGAGGGAGAGAGAAAAAAGTAGGTTACGGAAGAAAGACCGGCTGCCTCGCTCCATTTGTGGAGCACGAGGAACACAAGCGCAGACAGGGTGTAAGTGTACAGTGTGTGAGTGTGTCATTGTGTTTTGAGCGCGTTAATGTGCCAGTGTGTCGTCGTGCCTTGCTGAGAAAGGCACGAAGCTGGCTCAAAGAAATTGGCTCAAAGAATCAACAGAAACGGTGGCAAACGTTGATGCATAAGAGTAGGTGTATACTGCACATGCTGTTGCAGATTGCTTTCCCCCCTAATGAACGCGTTCACATTCTCACATTGGTGTATGTGCAACAGTTAAGCTCTCCTTTACGTGTGAATGCTTTTTGTTCTTGCTTTTTTGTTTCAAGCTCAAATGTACATGCAGAGAACAACTGAATGTTATGTGATACCATTCATGCGAGAAGGGTCCTTGCAAGGCGATGCCCTTGCAGAAAGCCCGTGTAACTGTCGGCTCTTCTGCACCAATCCGTGTCTTGGCAACAGGGAGCTGCGAGGGAACCAGTGCGAGCAGACAAAGACACCTCCTTCTGCTTGACGAATGTGGCTGAGCGGGGAGGCAGGCAGGCAGGCGAGAGATGGCTTCTGTGCACAAGTATGGGGATAAGAAGTGGGTCAAAAGGAAATCCCCATATGGACCACTCCCATACCGATACATTACCCCTGCTGGGCATTGTGAAACGGCCAGTTGCCCTCCAAAACCGACCCAGAAGCCCAGAGGGAAAAAGAAACCAAGGGGACTAATTCTTGGCTACACATACAGGGAGCCACTCGTTCACCAGCAATAGCTTCGGCCTTGACACAGATTTAAATTCTAACAAGTCATGCAGTATGTTGCTAGACTGCATGAGCATGGACAGCAAACAACTCTTCGTTCAGTCCTTATAAGTCGGTGTTAGTGAATCAGTTTCATGTAACTAAATACTACAGTTCAGAGAAGCAGAATGGCACCAGTCCTGTTACATTGTACGACCACACTGAAACTCCAAACCTGTGTAAGAAGTTAATCTGCAAGAGTGTCAAGTAATGCCATTTGGATGGTCTACTTTAATGACGATAATGCTTGTTACAAGTTGTGTCTTCAAAGGACAAGATCAGGTGTCTCCAAGCAAGCATCAAATTAGCATTACTGACGGGTTGCAATAAAAGGACTTAGATCCAAAAGAATCCAAGACATAAAGGTGGTCTTTTCTTATGCAGCTTGTCAAAGGAAGCTGGATCCAAATCTGGATGCTGGTCCAGAATACGGCTCAAGAATTGTGCATGCATGTGGTGTTCTTCTTAAATGTACTGGTCTCTGTATGTGTTGGAAGTGGGATGATGACAAAAGCCAAAGTAGAATGACATATATACTCATATTGCTACTAAAGTCCTAAACTTTAAATATATTTGGATGACCACCTCAAGAACAATACCCCACCTGAACTGAAATCTTCCCCAAATGGTTCCACAAGACCTTTTCAGCTTCACCTGCCAGCAAAGTCCCCAGGACATCTTATCTTTTCCAGTTCATCAAACACTGAAGCTTTGTCACACACCTTTGATTCCTCGTGCAGCTGTGAGCCATAAAGACGCAAATGGTAGTTCTGCTGTCCTCCATTCTCAGCCTGGATTGATGTTTGATGGTCACAATTACTGTAGGTTACCTTTCATTTCACAGTGGACTGTAATCTCAAGTCTTTCTACTACATTACTTGGCGTAGTTTCTTTGATAGTTTAACATTCGAGTGTCCAGGTCTGAAGACTTTGGGATAACACGGACAATGGCATGCTCTCCAATTCCAATATCTTTGAAAAGTCACAACTTGAAATTATTCATTGAAAAAATTCATTCTACCTGTTGGGTATAAAGAGAAATAGTCTTAAAATCAGTAGTTTCAGGTGATCATATTTGATGTTGAACTTATTTCACTGGTCTTTTCTCCTTCACACATATTTATTGTTGATTGATAGAAGCTCTATTTAAAACATTAAAAACTGACAAGATGCAAAGACCCATTTGACAGAACATTCAAACACCGAATAAATATTCAGAGGTCTTCAACATCCTGCTGGGATTCAGCTCCATTTTCAATTTTAGGATTGACTGGTTTTCAAAAGAGTGCTTCAGTCTGACCTTACTAAAACATGGAACCCTGTATCTCAGGTTTGACGGAAAGAGTTCATATCTACTGTTCAGAGCGTGGTTAGGGTCAGAGACAATGTTGTTAGCCGGCCATGACATGTTACACTGTAGTAGGCTAATTCGTAGAGTCTCTGCAGTGGTTGGCTGGTTATAACCTTTGCATAGATATTTAATTGGTTGAGCAGTTTAGACTTGTGAGGCCTTTTTTTTTTATCTAGTTATGAAACTCAGTGAAAAAAACATTATAGCCTCTGCGTGACCCACCAAAGCAAATAAGACCATTATGGAAAAGTTTGTTCATTTCAGTGTTGTAATTTTAATGCTTTTATCAACTTCCTCCGAGTAGGTGTCCAACTACATGAGTACCAGCACGCTGCCGAAACAGCCTTCGTTCACATTTTTCACATCAAGACAACGATTCAAAGAGAGTGATATGTTTGACTGTTCAAAGAAAGCTGGTAACATTTTTCATCAGGGAAAACTGCTAACACAAGAACAAGATCAGCAAAGGCATGAGAAATGACTGCTTTGTCCACAGGGGTCGCCAAAATCAACACACGTCACAACTTCCTCATGGGAGCTTTTAACTAAATTACAAACTACCAGAGCCTGATTTCTAACAGATGAAACATTTTCTTAAACTTTGAGTACAACACAAATGAATAGCTCACTTGAATTACATCAATAAAAACACAGTGTGACATTCTCTTTAACTTGTTCTTTTAATGTTCCTCTTGCAAACACACACCAAACACATGCTTACTCACACACTCATTCTGCACATACTTGCCTCATTCTCTTCTCCCCAAATGAACTTCATCCAAACTGGTTAATTATGAGATTCGTCGCTTTTAGCACCTGTTAGGTAATTAATGTCAATCAGTGCCTTCTGGGGAGGAAAATTATCCTCCATAAAAACATACTTTAGCTAGCTTACTCTCTGCATCTCGCTCTCTTCTCTTCTCTCCCCCTTTGCTTATCAACCTGTGTGCCCCCGCGCCTGCTGTTAGCAAATCATCCCAGAAAATAAATAAGGACGGCTATAAACAAACGTTGCAGGGACAGCTGTACTTATTATTGCAGCAGTCTTGGAATCCCGTCCGCCACAGATGGGCAGACAGTGTGGGAGTTTACACATGGTGATGGAGAAACCTGAGATGTCAGTTAGCCATCAGAAAACAATAAATAATTTAGGACTGAGCCAGTGCTTGGATGGTCGAGGTGCCTGTGGTTAGAGTAGACGCGTTGTGCTTGAGCAGCAGTTTCATGGCCATATTTTGATATTCAAACTATTTGTATTTTATAAAAATTGAATTAGCATCCACCAGCTGGTGTTAAAATTGTTACTCTGGGACAGCTGCAGCATCCCTCACTGGTTCATACTTGTTGGTCTGGCAGGTTTCAGATGTGGACTCTGAGCATGTGACGCTGATAATGATTTTTTTTTTTTTGGTTTGTAGTAAAGCTGAAAGTTGTGCCATTTCTGGCCAATGGATATGCAAGTAGAAAGGGACAACTTTTTTGAAATCAATACCAGCAACACAAAGAAGACAAACAATACTTTCCAGAGAAAATGATGGTGCCCTTAACTGTCTTAGCTACAACTATTTTGTATTAGCAATCAATGGCAGGGGAAGATTGTTATACAACAAAAACACTGCTAAAATGCAGGAGTAGAATTCCAACAGGATTAAAAATGTCAGATTTTTTCGAAATATGGTTGAAAACATAAATCCAGCCAATGGCATGAGAGGAGTTGAAACAATGACGCCATCCTCCCTTTGCCTGTTCAGCTTTCATTCTAGCTCAGTAAGACAGATAGATTACCCTTCATAATTCTTTGTGTTCTGACTCAGTTAGACAAAAACCACCTGATTTCTGCTCTGCACCCTGAGAATTGTTCAACCTGCCTCTCGGAAATTTGGGGTGGAAATTTCTTACACCAAGGTTTTGCATGACAGCAACAATAAATAAAGTGCTTTGCTCTCCTTCTTTTAAAAAAAATCCTATACCAAAGGCAATGTAGTGCACGTTGCATTTCGCAGGGGACAACTTAGGCAAGGCTAGATGAAGACATAACCTCCGAACCTTTAAATAGAGCATTAATGGACACTGGATATCTCAGGCTTGATAGGTGTCACTTCTTTACTACTTTGTATAGTCCAACTTTTTATCAAACAAAGCATCATCCGTGCTTTAAAATACTGAAAAAGTGTATGAATCTTATCCGTTCGTGCACACAATTGATTAAATCCCCCTTTGAAACTGGACAGGGCTAACAAAGACAGTTGCTGTCTAGATGGATGTGATATGCATTATGATTTAGCAGGGTTCCTATAAATGGATATTGTGGGTCGGGGCGGGCAGTCATACATAAATCTAATCTGTTGCACAGGCAGTGCTGCGTGGAATGAGTTATACATCATTTATGGCTTTTAACTGTTGATCTTTGGGCAACGCAGTGCCTGGTGGAGGAACATACACAATCAGGGAGAAGGGAGAAAAGGGAGAAAACAGTATGGGATGGGTTGAACAGGGAGAGGATGATGGCTGGGATGTATTAAGGATGCTGATTAAAATCAATACAAACATGGGGCCCGAGAAAATGAGTCGGGTACATCCTGCTGAAATTGAATGTGATGCTGAAATAACATGGGCAGCAGACAGCCAGTTTAAGCGGCATGTTTGAACTCAAGGCCATGCACGCAAAATGTCACATTAACAGAACACATTAACTTGCATATGCACATTTAATTAAATAGCCAGAAACCAGTTAACTAGAATACTTTATTTTGAGTTGGACTTCAGGACCAGAGACTCCAATGCCTGAAAACTTAACTTGAAGTTCTGACCTTTAAAAATCCCAGAGCAATAAAATATTAATACACTCGAATCAGGCAGTCTGTGCACAGCAATCAACCTTAAATATTTAATTATTCGGCCTGTGCGTTGAAGGGAAAAGTCTCTTGTATATAAACTTGTGTGAAACACTATTACAGCTTTGAAAGTAAATAGTTCATATCCAATGTCATTTTAATGCTGCTTATTTAGAGATCTAATTTACATGCATCTTGACAGCTTGTAATTTCTCAAGACATTGGTGTGATAGTATTGCACTCATTGAACTAAATGCGGGGATCAAAGAACACCAGAATATCACTTCAAAGTCTGTCGTGCAACAAACTGAAGTGGAACCAGACGGGTTGTGCACCGACGATTTCTTGTAATTATCAAAACCACTTCATTTAAAGTTGAAACAAAAACGTTAGGCACCTAAAGTGTTATTTGGTCTCACTAATTGAACAACTGCCAGCACACAATTAATCAGCGGCCAGGGGCATGTCCAGAGAAGTTGTCAGGGGTGGAAAGGCCCCTTCTTTGAACCCTCCTAGGCCACCACAAAATCCTAAACTGTGATTGGCTATTTGCCTGGTCTGAGGCAGGTCTTCTGTTTAAATCAACTATAAGGGTTTTTTTTTTGGTTTTTTTATAACAGGCTGTAGTAGCTTTCTTTGCATTTTAATGTAGCACATTTGTTATTCCTTTAAACAATGATTGATTAGGCTACTATACAGAGAATGTCCGCTAATCGCATCAAGAAGGCAAGATGCCCCAACTCTCATTCTGTGTTTTATGTCTTTTTATGAGAGGTTTTTCATTACCATTCACCATTAGTGATAGATCCCGGTATTAGCATATCCAGTGACTATCGGATCGGTATTGGCTAAATTTATCACAGATATGCGCCGCTATTACTAGATGTATTTACCAGTCAAATAGCATTTCATTTGAGTTCCGTTGTCTTCAACTAGCAGTTCTCTTTCTGGATGTCACAATATTATATATAAGTATATATTATCCACAAGTGTTGGATTACTGTTTTGAGGGATCAACATTATACATGTGCATATCTATATCTATCTAACTCTCCAGGTCAAACATAGAGCTAAAGTAATATCGGCTGATATATCTGTATCAGACTTTTTTTCTCCCCAATATCGATATATGTATCGGCTACAAAAATCCCACATTGGTCCGGCAGTATTTTGTGTTTTTACAATGCCTGTTCAGACAATAGCACAAAATCATCATCAAGAATGATGTCCAAAGCTTTTTAAATAAGACCCAGGTTGAAATAAACCAGAACTGCTGTAGAAACAAGCTAACAGGCGTGTATGTTTTTTTTACCGGCTGTGTCGGCATACACAAATTGGTACATTCACATTCCAGCAAACAAAAGATATATACACTGCATACCTCATTTCCTCTGCCTCCTCCAGTCCACTTTTTTCTAATTGTTTACCAGCAAAAACAAGAAATCAATGTCTCTCATCTTCCACCTGAACTATGCAAGACTGATGCACCTGCCACATCCCCATCAATACTATTTGTTCACACTTGACATGTAACAGACTCGCTGATGCTCCAACAATTGGGGGCTCGATACACAGAGGAGCTTAAGGCCAATTCAGCACTAAATGAATGTCAAAGCTCCGACGTCACATTGTCACAACAGTGGATATTTGCCATTGTGTGCTTGAAGGCGAAGCCCAACAGGGAGCTTTGTGTGAATCCTATCTGCTAAGATTCCCACTTTCATATCAGGCGAGGCCTGAAAGATCGATGGTCTCGGTATAGATTTCCTCACTCCATCTTTCTGCAAACACTCTTGGCCTCCCCTCTGTGGGCTCCATTCTTTCTTTGCTCATCTCTCTACCTTCACTTCCACGCATCTCATATCTGTTCCCTCACTTTATTTCTCCCGCTGTCTCCATCTCTCAGACTTGTGTGTGTACCACTACTCTCTCTGTCAGACTTCAACATATCAGAATAGTACTGAAAAAAAAGAAAGGCTTTCAGATCCCCTCTGCTTCCATTTCCCCCGGATTCCTGAGAGGGACTGATTCAATCGCTGCCTGCTGGTTGAGGTTGACAGTGACATCTGAAGGTACCTCACCCTCTGGATGTCTGTCTCTTATGATTCTCTAGAATTCCTACTCCTCTACTCACTGCAGGACTCAGTACAATTTCCATCCCTCTGTAGTGAAAAAGTCTCTTTCTTGTGTGATTGGAGATTGTTATCATGTGTGCAGAGAGACGTCTACGGTGGTGCTGTGTGATTATAGATTGCATAGACACTCTGGGGGAAAGTATTGCATCTCAATGCAGGAGCTCCATACATAGTAATTGAGTAAAATGAGAGTTGAATGTGTCATCAAAGGCAAGACACGGTATATTATATATTACCAGGCAGCAAACTTAATTGTCATGCACGCTGATTTTCTTATAAAGGTAAGACCTGTCTGGATTAAGAACCTCATTAAGTTCCTTTGTGCTCACACACAGTGCCAATGCTGCAGCCGGTGATCTGATGAGAAGATACTCAAATGGTGCATTTGCATACAAGCGTCAGAGGACACACGGGGGCCAGTGAAAGGGCAAGAAAACAAATTAATTTTCATATTGAGTCAACAGGTTCAACAAACCATAGAGGGTGAGCTCTGGGCCAGAAAAGATTTCACTTTAGTGTGTTTGCAAATTGTAAATGGGCATGAATCTTTATTTAGGAAAGATTGATGGCATAGGGTGCATTTGCAAACAACACTGGGTTGGAGATACCTGAAACTGCTGAATGTGTCATGTTTTTATTACCGTGCACAAGTTGAGAATCATTCAGAATTATTGATGAGGGTTATTTATATTCATTTCCACTCGCATATATTTTTACACAGATATAGAAAAACAGCTTTTTAACGGCTTTACACTGAGGGACTTTTTTGACTGGGGTGGCCTGACCTAATAGTTGGTCATACAGAACTAAAAGCCAATCACTGTTTAGGAGTTCTGGGGTGGCACCCTGGGGTGGCCAATCAGATGCCACCATGCCCTGACCACCCTTTTGGGTTGGGTTGCTGTTTACACTACTTTTCCAGTCATATTGTGGAGGCTTCTTTTTAAAGACATGAGTACCAACAATTTACAAATAAATGTATATCTTTATGATCTCAGCAAGTTTTTAACCAGTAATTGTTTTGAAGATTCAACTGAATTTTGTACTCAGCTTTATTAGGATGGTTAACGGTCAAAATGAAAGTGTTGTTACTTTAAGGTCATGTCAGAGGAATGAGAATACGTTGCCATAGAGCAGGGGTGGGCAATTGGCGGCCCGGGGCCACATGCGGCCCCCATCAACCCTCAATGTGGCCCTCAGGTAAATTTTTACATATCAATGAATTGGAAACATGAAGAAAATGTGACAAAATCTGCCATGAAATCATGAAAACCAGAAATACGTCCATAATAATATTTGATCACTGGCATATGTTGAGTTAAATTTGAGACATAATTGATTTTTTTATAATTGATTCATAATTGATAGCTTTTGTATTCTACAATTTGGCCCTTTGGCAAGGAGAATTAATTGAACGTGGCCCTTGCCGTGACCAAAGTTGCCCATCCCTGCCATAGAGTCTGACGTTTGATTCATTACTCTTGAGGTTGATTTGATAAATTTGGATGTTTTGACACCTGCTGAAGGAATATGTTTGACATCAGGAAACATCACCATTTGTTTTAATGTCAGGAGCCAGATAGAAAAGATTTATACTATGTGTTTGTCTTTTAAAAAATGACTTAGCTAAATGCACAGCTTGTTAACTTAGCTAAGCATGATGACAAGAAACAAACTGTCTCTGACAACCAAAACCTATCTCTATCAGCTCAACTTGTAACATCAGAAATCAGAGTTGAAACACATTCTAACTCTTCAAGGTGACCCCATCCCCCTTTTGTCTTCTAAAGGAACAAGAAGCAAACTTTTCAGAACCACATTTTGTATTAAAAAATATGTTTTGTGACACCCTCGTAGCTCAGGTGGAGGAGCTTGGGCCCAATCTTAAATAAAAGATTTTCATTGAATCAGACCTTTGAAAGATTTCAAAGTAAGAATAATTGCAGGTCTCCCTCTCTGCCTGTGAGAAGCTTTCTCTGCCAGAGTCAGGCAATATGCAGGCAAACAAAATCAAGTCGACATCTAACCTTTTGCAAAGGCAAATCTCCTGAAAACAAACAAGACCAGTGTGTAGTGTTTTATATAAAATCCTCCAAGGAAGGAGGTATTCTGTTCAATTGTACTCATTCCCATCTCACAGCACAGAATCTATGCAATTTTACGCTCTGAACATGTTTATCGGTGCCCTCTAAGCCTGTTGCACACTAACTGCAAATTGCTACAGACAGCAACACTTTTGCTTCTCTCTGGGGAAAATGGTAGGAATGTCATTGAGAAGCTACTACAGGAGCAACACCGGGGAGTAGAAGATAGAAAAATAAATCTAACCAACTCACAGCCATGATAGACAAAAAAGATGCAAAATGCCAAGAGAAAAAAGGCAACAGTTGCCAGAAGCTGAGGGGAGCTGAGAGCAGGGCGATTGCTGCAATCAGAAGGGCAGAAAACAAAACTCCCTCTCTGTTTTTGTGAGTCGTTCCAGGCTGGTAATTTTTGCAAGCAGGCAGTCAGGCACAAGATCTGTCGGAGCGAAAGCCCAGCTTCGTGACGCATTTCTCCGAGCCACATGTCCCCCTGTCCATGGGCCAGCGCCCAGCAGGATGGGGGGTGGTGGGGGCGGGGGGCTGTGAGCCTATCCATGAGTCTGTGTGTTTTTGTGTGTGTCCATATGTAGGTACGAGGATGGCAGGGTGAGTGATAAAAAAAAGCCTGCCAATGTGTCCCTCCCTCCTCGGGGTGGGGGGGGGGGGGGGGGGGAGAGAGAGCCAGGCCATACTGATGCCCCCAGGCGAAAGAGAAGATGAGGAGGGAGTTTGCTTTCCCAGAACACCACCCAAAGTTTTGGTATTGGTGTGTGTGTGTGTGGAGTGTGTGGCGAGGGGTTGCATGGATGGCGCATGAGGCATGGATAGTTTTCATAAATGTGCCACCAGCATGAGCTGTCTGTGACTTAACGTAGCTGGTGGCATGCGTCAGCCGGCCAAGCAAATCTGCTGCCTGCCCCCAAGGCCGAGTGAAAAACAGGTCTGGGACAGAATATGTGTGTATGTGGACGGTAGTACACGTGTGGGTGTCTTTTGGTGTCCATATGTTTGTGTTGTGCATAAGGAAGAGAAAAGAAAAGGGAGCCTTTTGCACCTAAGGGACATGGGAACTGATCTGCTTCTTTGGCTAGTCCATCCAAAACAGACTGTTCTCTTTCAAAGCCAAGGCTTTCAAAATGCACACACAGAGAGGAGTGACTGGCCTACATGCTGTTAGCTCCTATAATACTTTCAGTGTACTATGAAGGGCTTTTCTTCTGTCAGCTCTAATGCCACATCTTCAACACGACCAGTCGTATTTTCAATTTGTTCATCACGGCAGGGGTATTTTTTTTTTTTTAAATCAAAATAAGCTGAAAAAGTAAATATTGCATTGTTTTTTCTCTTAAATTGAACTGACTGTGTAGGTATTTGTTTGATCAAGGTTGCATTCACACTGCTCCTGATATAGCAGACGTTTAAACCACTTCAAGGCCATATTTTGATGACGCAATGCCAGGTGCAAAGAGTGTGGATTATGTGGCTTGGTTATACATCATACAGAGTGTCAGCTCTCATTCCCTTTAAGAGAGAGAGGTGCACCTGCAGGTTGGCTGTTGCTATTTACATGGCAGAGTTCAGTTTCAGTTCAGTTTTTTTTCTTCTTGTCTTTTTTCTTTTTTTGTAGTTCGTGTGGGGACAGTTCATGGGTCATTTCTTTAGTGTCTTTTAACTAAAAATGACAGAAAACAGCCCGAGTCTCCATCCTTTCCTGTTTGATTTTCTCTCAGATTGCTGGAAGAACCTCGGAAAGCGGCAGGAGTAAGCAGGGACTGTGTAAGAGGCGTTAACGTCAGTGCGTCTGAGGAGCGTATGGATGCCGGCATGGCTACAATCAAAAGCGTCCATAGCAACAAAGACACCAGCGTGTTCTTCTACATCGTAACTCTTCGTGAAGCCGTGAAACTGACGAGGTTTGTTTCACAGGAAACAAGCATTGTTCTTCAGTTGTGTTTAGACTGACTCCCGGCATGACTACTTATGATAACAACAAAAAGGTTGTTGTTTAAATTAGGTACAGTTTTTTATTCAGAGAGAGATTGAACTATTTTAACTTCTCTCCTTTCATTGTGCCCCTGAACACACAGGACGCACACACACACACACACACACACACACACACACACACACACACACACACAGGACACTGTAAGAAATATATTGAAAAAAAAAACGAGATTCTTGTCTTTTAACATTTAAAATTGTTTATTATCTTTTTTATTTGTAATTTATTTTGAATTATTATTTTTGGGCTAGTCAGTCACTCCCTGCTAAGTGCTAAAGCTATCTCTTTAATTCAGTAGAATGCCAAATAGAGCAACAAGAAATTCAGCCAGTCTCACAGATGACTGGAGTAGATCCTGAAGTATGTACTAATTCAAAAATAGACTTTGAATCCATGGATCAATGAATCAGGAACCTTTTTGAATCAAAAAATCGATTCTGAATCGAATCGTGACACCAAGAATCGAAATCGAATCGTGAGACAACCAAAGATTCCCAGCCCTACTTTGAATACTTTCATAATAATAGAACAGTGTTTCATTGTTGGGAAGAGGCAGGAATATGTGTACTATTATTGTCAGCCATACAGAAGATTAAAGCTCTATTTCCTATTAGAAACTGAATGAATGGGAAAACTGTGTGAGCGGCTGCAGATTACAGGGGATTTCACTCAGCACAACACAACTATGATGGGGGGGCCTGAATAGACTTATAATTTCACTATGGGAATCAGCTCGAGTCCCTGTGTGTCTGACAGACACTGATGTTATTATTGCTAAAAGGAAAAAAAAACGGGCACTTTCTCAATAGCTTCTCTTTTGTGGTGACAAATACGAGGATTCATGCATTGAGCCAAGTGCCTCTCCACACAAACACAGTACAAAAACTCCACTCCAAAAACAGTGTTTACATTCATCTCCTTTAATAATTACATTTTCTAATAAATTCGCCTGCCAGAAAAACAATAATCCTAATATTTGCAGAAGGCTTGACTCATTAATTTCAATCGTCGATTAAGGAGCGTCAGTGTTGCAGTTAATTAGAAACCAGTGGTGATAACCACCTGTTCAAACATACAGATGGGAGGTCTGTCTGCTTATCCCATGACTGCCTGCAAGTGCTGCATCATTTCAGATCGTCAAATTTTAAATGAGACTGAAAAACGGATGAAGATGGATGGATGGAATATTTCTCATGGGGGCTTAGGATTTGACCGAAGTGTTGCGGAGCTTATGTGCCTGACATACACGCGCACACATGGACACAGGAGTATCTGACGAGCAGGTGAAGTGAACATAGACTGTAATGCACATGCACAACCACATACGCACACAGTGGCAGACGTAATTACCTGTCAAATGCAAGATGTGACTTCCTGGGAGTAAATGAACTGATTAATATTCGTCAGGAGGATATGGGATATGGGATGGGGGGGTGGGGGGTGGCGTCGTCTGATTAGAAGTTAAGATATTCACTGTCCCTATCACTTCTTTTATTACCACACCACAATGACAAGATGGGAAATTACACACCAGGTGATGCTAATATCAAGGGCTAGCAAAGGACAGGCAGCACGGATTAGACCACTCTCTCTCTGCAAATCAGGATACTCTTTGATTTCTTAAAATATCCCCAAGAATGTGTGTGCATGTTCCAGTTTATACTAGCTTAAATTAAGAAGCTAATGCTTAATAGCAGAAGCGTGACGCAGCTAGAGGTCAGCTGCTACTTAAAAAAGGAAAAATCTGACTTCAAATATAAGTTCCTCTTCTTGTTTTTGAACACTTTCTTTAATCTTTTTTTTTTTTTTTTGCTTCTTTTCTCCCAGGTTTTGTGTCGTCAAGTCTCCCTGGTCAGCCTCCCTCTGTGCCCTAAACTAAGGGGGATGTCAACCATTGGGCGATGCTTGCAGGCTAATTCTGCCCCAGAGCTCTAATAAACAGGAGTCTAATTGCGTCCCCAGGCTGCTGAGGGGTCTTACATTTAGATAATTAGGCGAAGAGAGGGTGCAGGAATGAGGCCCTTGAGAGGGAGAGGAGGAGACACTTTTGCACTTTCTGAAAACCTGAGTCTGTGAAATTTAAGCAGATTTATGCCTCGAGTAAAGAAGAGAGTGGTACCGAATAACTACAACAACAATATTATACGGATTGATGGGCATTTAAAATATCTCAATCATCTGTAATGAAGGTGTCAGAATGAAAGACTTGTTTTTTCTTCACAAAAGTGCTGTAAATGAGCTCAGTGGTCATCACGTCGTTGTTTCTACGATGGTGTAATATTGGTGTCCCAGGGCACAGTGGGAGCTCCACATATACACGCAGTCCAACATGCACGTACACACAGCGCTGCCCTCCCCCACCGACTCTGTAACGAAGACGGTACAGAGGTGGGATCACTTCGTCGCCCCATTACGCCTCCACCACATTCACATTGAAGGCACAGAAATGTTTTGGGAAGCTCTGAGACATATTTTTAACTTGTTGACAAGGAATATAAGATGTGACCTTTAAGACTGAAAGAAAAGCATCTTTTGAGGCGTATTTGTCCTGACTGACAGGTGTCTAAAAAAAAGAGAAGAGATATACAGTATGCCTGACCCTTTTTCACCTTCAGTCACTTCAAGGCTAGCTGTTGTTCCTTACTTTATGCTAACAAGCTAATCATATAACCTACTGATAAGTTGGCAGCCGACTGATATGAATCTTTTCAACAAAAACTCAACACATCTTCCTTGAAATGTCAAACATTTCCTTTGAGTGTACAGGTTTAAAAGCACAATACATTTTGGTAACACTTTACATTAAGGTGCTTGTAATAAGCATTAATAACAGGTAATAAGACACTTATAAGACCTTATTAGATTCTTATTAACACAAATAAGACTATAAAAGTGTTAATATAGGCATGATTAACACATTTATTATGTCTCATAAGACACTTATAGGCTCTTATTAGTAACTTATTAACACTTTATATACCGTCATAAACATTAATAACATGTTTATTAACATTAATAAGACTTCATGAGTGTTAATTAAACTACAAATTAATTTATAATTGGCTTGTAAGATATTAATTAACACAAAGAAACATGTTTATAGACCACTTATCAACATTCGTAAGATGTTTATTAACATTGAAAAGACTTTATTAGGTTCATATTAATGTCTTATAAAGATGAATAAATACTATATTATGCACTTATTAAGAGTTAATAAAGCTCCTCTGCAGGTACTGCACCTGTTATTAATGCTTATTACAAGCACCTTAATATAAAGTGTTACCTACATTTTTTACTTCAGTGTCTGTGTGACTTTATTTTTTGTAACTATGTAGGATGAACACAAACAAGTCAAAAGAAAACGAAACCAAATACATATTTTCCTCACAAAGCCTGACGCCTGACTGTCACGCCGTTCGAGCTGTGAACCTGAAAGACAAACTCGGGGTTTTCACGCCACAGCTTCACCTGCTTCCCCCCCGCCCCGTTTGAACACGGGGACAGAAGCTGTAGCTTCAAATGGAAGCTGAAGCTGGAGTGACGCCTCACAGATAACTACCTCCAGCTCTGTCATTTTCTCTCTTACAATGTCTCTTTTGCTTGTGTCTATGGCCCCGCGCGGCGGCGGTGTGTGTGTAGGTTCACTCGCTGGAGCTCTCCTCCCTGACATTCTGCAATCAGATGTGACACATTGAAGGCTCAGATGACAGATGGAAAGACAAGGTCACACAGTCACCTACTTCTAACGAGGGATACGCACGGCTCCTTTTTGACAGGGCACAGCGCACGCGCACATCTTCACACACACACAGACACACACACATGCTTGCGCACAGTCACAAGGCGGAGCAGGAGTGTTTTGCAGACAGGGCCCTTTTTCTCGTGCCTGTGCAATCTCGGAAGCAATTACCTATTAAAATTTCATCCTTCCCATCTCAGAATGTTTAGGAAAAGATTATAACTGCTGGGGAGGTAATTAAGCCTGCAAATGGTGAATTGAGTTGTGAATACAGAGTGCTGCGTGAGTGTGCATCTCACTGTGTGTGTTTTTGTCTTAATAAAAACTAATAGTGCTGCCCACCTAAAGCTCCTCACTGTGATACCCCAAAATGACAATTATAGTATTAAGAAGCACAGCATTTGTCAGAGAGAAGTGTCGGGTTATAAAAAATCTCAAGGATAAGTGCTATTTTTCTGATTCAATTTCAGGATTTACGCCTTTCCTTAGATTAGACACTAAGTGTAGTTACAATGAGATTAGCTTCTGCTGCTTGTCGGTTACACTTAAGAAACTTAAGATTTGTAGTTTTTAGAGCCAAACACTGAAGGGAACGTCACCCAGAATGAAGTGGCAATGGCTCACAATGTTTCCAACTTCTTTTTCTAGCAGTCCAAACAGAAATGAAACTTTCATGTGGCTTTAATTCAATTTAATTACTGTTATTATTAATATTATGAGTCATGCTTATATTACCACTATTGAAGATTTTATTCCATGTAGTCATATTTTTTTTTAAATATTTTTGTTGGCACTCTCACTATAAGGAGAGCGCTATGGTAGCCATCACCCCCCCCCCCCCCCCCCCCCCCCCCCCCCCCCAGATTCAGTAGAAGCTCTCAGTCATGGGTCACCCTTCAGGCTCCCAAAGTTCACACAGAGTTGGGAAGAACTGCTTTAAGTTACGTTTTCTGCGCCCATCCAGTGGTAGCACAAGGCTGTCGACCAATGATCCTGCTCGAGATTTGTGCCAATTAAAAGGACTTTTTCATTGCCAATATTGCAAATTTCTTGCTCATGATTGACTCATGTTGGTACTTCATGTTGTGACAAAGGTTTTGTTATGTTTTGAGGACTTTATGATTAAAAATGGATTGATTGACAGTGTTGCTGTAACTCCACTATTTGCGGTAACTAGTGGTGTATGTAGTTAATTTTCAGATTCAATAACACCGTTACAATTGAAGACATAGTCATGTAAAATAGCCGACAATTACATGAGATTCAGGTTTCTAGACATTGACTCAGGGGGCGAGGTTTCGCTAACGTCAGCACAGCGGCATCCTGGGAGAAAGAACGTCTCGGACAGTAAACACGCAGGTTGATGATCATTCAGGTGTGAGCTTTCTGTCTTGGAAATACCAACATTAGTTCTCCCTACTTGGGTTAAATTAGAATAATATACCGGTGAGTTGTAGTCTATGTCCAAGGAGACCAAGGTGCAGCTCACGTTAGCTCAGCAGACCAAGGAGGAGCCACTCCATCCAAACAGCCAAAGATGGAGTTATGTGCTTGACGACATGCGTCATATCAACTGTTGAGTATGTTGTCTTCAGATAACCAGTCAGGAAAATACCTGCATATTGAAAACGGCTTATACAAAATGTGTGAGTTGTTTCCGTAGTCCTTTCAGTAACTTGCCCATTACTGTTGATTACCGTAATTTAATACAGCTAATACAACATATACAAAGCCAAATCCTTCTGAGATTCAAAATGCTGCCACTCCGATCGTGAACTGTTCACTCTCCTTCCTCCGTTCTCCTCTCTTCCTCCATCCCTCCCTTCTTTGTCTCTTTCTGCTCTTTGAAGCCGAGAGTGAAGCGACGCAGGATTTTCTGCCTCTTAAGGATTCAAACAAAGTGTCCCGGTTTTGGAGATGACATGAAAGTCTGCCTGGCGGCCCACCTGGGGATCGGCGGGGGGCCGGCTGGTTTCACAAAAAGCAACCAAGGCGTCCATTTTTTAATATGCAGGAGGATTGTGGGGGCCGCTGCTGGATGTGTAGTGTACAGGGGCCCATAACACTGGGAACAGGAACCTCAGGCTTTTGTTTCTTTTTGTGTGGTGCATGCGATAATGATTATGAAGCATGATGTGGGAATAGAGCGTTACCTGCTTTTCTATTCTTCTTTTGACAGATAAGTTCAATGAAATACATTCTGGGAGATTATGTCAATGCTCATGGTCATTTGTGATTTCTTTACAGACAAAAAAAAAGACAGTGTGTGATTGACGGTCACACAAGACACCAAAGGAATCTTCTCCTCTCATTAGACCTGCCAGACTATACTCACTGATGCCAGCAATTTGGCAATCTTGCCATAAGCTGTAATCGATATGTGTTTTGCACTAAAAATAGATTTTTCCCACTACAATTCCACAAACAATGTCAACAAATTCCAGCTCGTCCCATATTGTGTCCCTTTTTCACCGCAGCACTTATCTGAACATTGCAAAAGAACCGCTCTCTTCACTCTTCCTCTCTCCTTCCCTCGTCTGATGTTAGGAGAAATTATCTCGCCTTTTTTCAGTCTGTTTATCTTCACTTAAAAACAAGAATAACAAGTCCATATCCAGGGAATCCATATCTAATTCCTCCCCCTCTCCCCCTCCCTTTTCTAGCCCTCCTCTTCTCCCTGTGATGAATCGTCCGCCCTCGCCCGGCGGAGGGACCTGTAATCAGGTGTTCGGTTGGCGAGGATCCCGCCAGATCACAGAGGTTAATAACATTGCACATCATCACCCACAAGCCAGAGGGATTAGGAGTTTCAGGGGGAGCGAGGATACACATTGCAAACGGTAAACGCTCTTTCACAGTGACCGCTCCAGGTGATAGGCCACGTCGTCATCTCATCTCTCCCACAAAGAGGAAGTGTGTGTGTGGGGGGGGGGGGGGACTCGAGCGGACACCATCACCTACTGAAAGTGTCAATTATCTCTTTCCACCATGTAATGGGAGCACTTTTTTGATACTGAGACTCCTCCCCCCCCCCACCTATTTACCTCCCTTCTAAAAGCATACCGTTTTAATGAATGTAACCTTTCTGTCCCCTTTTCCATGAGCTGTGCTCTCAACATGATGTTGATGGTGTTTGTGGGCGTCATGCTTCACACCGAGTAGGGTTATGTCACCTTGTCGTTTGTCAGGGGAGTTGTAGGATTACATGCTTATCTTATTCTTGCAAATAGAAGTTACTCAACCAGCACCCCCCACCCACCCCCACCAGCACTTCCTTACATGTACACTTCCTCTCGGTTATATCCCAACATTTCCTGCCAGCTCACTGTTAGTGGTTCAAACTCAACTGTGAACTCTGTACACTCATTCCAAATATAATCTGGAGCCTGCAATGAACATTTTGAGTTTTTTTCAGGAAGCTATTGATCGTCCTCTTCTGATTCCAAGCCGAAGCAAGCTGCCAATGTGAACCAAATTCTACAAAAGCCACTCGATTTGCAATGGAAATTTGTGCAATAATTCCATCCAACTGACAAAATGATTCACTTTCCCTAAAACCTGGATTTGAAAAATCCAACACAATAGTAAAAAAAAAAAAAAAACCTGTTGAAATGGGTTTTATGCCTCTTCTTTTGTCTGCAATGATGGGAGTCTTTTTGATGATTTCAACTGCAGTCAGATGGAATTTAACAGGGTGCCATTTATGTAAGGCGTCATAGTAACACGAGAGATGAGGGATGACAGATGTTTGACTGGACTAAATATGTTTTTATTTTATCCAGAAATTCATCTTTGATGTGCTTTTTGCACTACTTTGAGGGGAATCTGAATCTGTGTGCTGTCTGTTTCCACATGTGTTCATGATGTGTGTGTGGACTGTAAGCGCTGGTCGTTACATATTTGAGAGTGTGTGTGTGTTTTTGTGTGCCTTCATTTATTTGATTTTCTATGTTAAAACACAAAGAAGCCCTCTACTGTAGCAGCCCACGATACGCTGCAGAAATAGATGGCATTCATACTCTCTGTATTCTACCACCACCACCCTTCAAACCCCCCTCCCTCCCAATCCCCCCCAACCCTACACCAACACAACACCATCACAACTACCACGGCTTCCTCGCCGACTCTCTCACACACACACACACACACACACACACACACACACACACACACACACACACACACACACACACACACACACACACACTCCCACTTCCCTTTTTTCCCTCCTCTCTCTCTCATTATATCATGTGGGCATGAACCAAAATAAAACGGTGAATAATGGTTGGATTTGAGAAGCTGCAGAAGCTCCATCGGTTATGAAATGGATGGGTATCTGGCCGGTGGAGGATAAAACAAAAACCGATGCTGTCATTTGAAACACAAACTGGAAAAAGCCTGCAGGGGTTTGCGTGTACTCTCTCTCTCTCTCTGCGCTTTCTACTGAATCTTTGTGGATTTTCTCACTTTATGCACCATCAACAACATGCGAGTCCAGCTGAGACGAGCGGCTTTCACATCATTACATCACACCAAGTGACACTCCAGAGGCCTCTGAAACCAACATCCAAGCCCCTGTATACAAGCATCTTTTTTTTTTGCTTACACAAGCCCCACCCACACCTTCTAAAAGTCAGACACACTATACACAAACGGCTGTAATGAGCTGTCCAAGAAAAAAAAACTTACGGAGGTTTGTGGCCCTGGAAACAAAGTGCTGCGAATGCATCCCGAGGGCCTCCTCCCCCCGAAACTGCTCGCCTGGACACCCGCCCTGCAGCACGCTGGCTACGGCCCTGTCGGACAAAAAAAGTAAAAAAGAGGAGGAGCGATGAGGAAGAGGAGAGAAGAGAGACAGAGAGGCGGTGAAGAATTAGGGGAACAGACAAGAGGAACTGTGCATAACCTGGTTAATTGAATTATTCAGTCAGACAGGCTGCACTGCTGTACAGCATCCTACCATGAAGCTGTGAGGTGCTGCAAAGTGGAAGAAAATATGATTCCCTGAAGAATGGGAAATGTTTGTTTTAATTTTTTTTTTTTTACTGTTGTTACAGTAATTATTGCACAAACACTTCATTATATTGCACAATGAAAGTGTATTAAAGGGTTTTTCTGTAAACGTCTCTCTCTCTTTTACACAATGCTGCACAATGCAATGCATGGCGCGCAAATGTAGTGAGAGACACCACCCACCACCTATAAAGAGAAGAACACGTTATGTTATGATACACCTCAATGGAGAGGTAGACTGGAGTGCAGAGAGCATGAATGCACTTTTTTTTTTTTAAATTTGAAGTCTCGATGACATAATTGGATCTGGTTGCCAAGAAACAACAAGCCTGTGTACGAAATATAATGTGCCAAAAACATTCATGCAAGTTGCACTTTTATCATGTTTAGCTGCAGTGTATTTCAATCATAAATGTCTGATTTGAACAGAGGCAGATGAAAGAATAAACACATATTGCGCGCTCCAGATGACTGGATGCGTAGGCTACTACTGCAAGTGTCTTTGTAAACAAGCGCACTGAGAGAAGCAGGGAGGCAGAGAGAGAGGGAGGAAGAGAGAAAGAAGAAGGGCTGGAGGGAGATACAAAGCGAGAGAGAGAGAGACACCCACCTGGACATGTTCTCTCTCTGGGGCCGGTGCGCCTTTTCCAGCCCCAGTTTGGTGAAAATCCCCACAAGAGCCATTATGGCCACTACTCCACAAATGATGTAAACAATTAAGTTCGTCTTGTCTTTGGTGCTGTCGTGCAGCTTGTTCATCTTTTTGTAGGGAGTCTGCCCTGTCTTCATCCACACCGGGGTGTCGTAATTTTTGCAGGTGCTCTGGTCCAGCCGCGAGTGCTTGTAGGAGCAGCAGAAGCGGAAGCCACAGGTGCCGCAGCAGTACAGATAATTCCCGGTTTTGCAGATGAACGGCGGGTCCCACTGGCCCATCACGTCGTAGTAACCCCGGCATCTGTCTTCCGTGTGCGGCGTCTCCTCGGACACGCTCTCCTCCTCCCTGGAGCCGTTGGAGGTGGCGATCATTACGAATCCTCCGAGCAGCCCCGGCTCCCCGTCAGCCTTGCAGACAAGAGCCATAAGTTTGAGCACCAAGAAGCCGAGGAGAAAGTATTTACCTCTCATGGTGCTTTCTCCTCCGTTTAACTTCACGCAGACAGGAAACGACTTGGAGAAAGGGGGAAAGGCGCGCGGTCATGGTATGCTGAAAAGTCCACAAACACGCATCCGAATTGCGCCGCACCTTCATCCACGCAGGCGAACATCTTTGTTTAATCTATCATCATCATCCAAAAAATTCCCGCGCAGATAAAAGTATCCTTGGTTTATAATGTACTTCTCACTGACTGTTCCCTAACGCGCTCTCTTCTGCGCACACGTCTCTTCAGAAAGGCATTTGAAGGCTCAGATTTCGCGTTGTCAGGAGTGCATCACTTCTCCATCGGTGCGCTCTTACGCACAGGAGTAGGCAGAGACACATGCCGCACAGAGGATGAGAGCGCAGTGAGCGAATAGAAGAGCCGAGGGTGGGAGAGCCTGGTTCGCAAAAGGAGAGGAGGAGGAGGAGGAGGAGGAGAACATGGGGAGGGAGAGAGACTGCGAGGGCTGAGGAGAGTAAGAGAGAGATAGAGAGAGGAGGGGGGGCTTTATTGTGAAATATTACGATAAATGCCCCCAGATTACGCACATCACTATTCTGTTATGCCGTCGAGGAAAGGCGTGGGAGCCTTTTTCCCCCCAGTTTTTCACTTCATGCATTCCCAGTTGTGACTTTCCATTGTTTTCGAAATACTTAAAGCACATGCAGCTTATTGTGCTGCAACTGGGCTGGCAGAGCTTCTTAGGCAGGGATTGGAGTTTTTTTAAAAAGTGGATAAATCACCAAATAAATGGCCCTGTGACACAATAACCACTGTATGCCAGGGGACTTCAAACAATGTGTAGAAAAGCACAATGAGACCCTGCTTTTGGTTCTTATGTAAAACAATAAATCCTTGAAGTTACCGATACAATACTTGACAGATTTTTTTCAATTGTAAAAGTGAGTGATAGTTTCTCAAATGGCATCTAAAAGAAAAGTGTTAACATTTCCAAAACAGTGCCCGAGGTAAAGGGCAGGTGGTGTAAACATATTTAATTAATTATTTACATGTTGTGGATTTTTCAAGAGTATAGGCTACTTTTTTGCCCAACAGGTGAAGAAATTAGCTCTACAAAAACCTAATATAGGCATGAATTAATATGACCTATGGGCATACATATATCAGAATCAGATTTATATGTAATAAACCTTTTCTTGATTTGGTTATAATCCTTCTGACTTGTTTCGACACTTCCTCAATTAACCCTTCATATGTAAGAAATAGAACATATTAAAACTGATAAATTGTCTTCCCAGCCATGAGGGTGATCTGGATTAAGAATAACCTTTCTGCATACTAATGAAAGACTCATGGCCTCTTTGTAAATGTGTCTCTTTGTGAGGGCGAGGACACGAAAAGCAAAATGATTTAGTTAACTTTACAAAGGTTTATTCGGAGGACAGTAAAACAGCCGGTTTTAATAGCAGAGCAATTTTGCATATTCAGCAAATTGGCACACAAGGTTGTTTTTCTTGCTATAGCCTACATGTTGAACTAACGTATAGCCTGTGAATATATATGCAGGCTATGTAGAATAGAATAGATGTTTATTGCCATTTGCACAGGTACAGGACAGTACAGGTACATTGGAATTCTTGTGCGTTTCTCCCTGAGTCAGCTTCTACAAAAGAAAGTTTAAATTATATAGAAAATAGAAAAAAAGAGTAGAAAAGTACAAAAAAAGTAAAAGTAAAAATAAAAAAGTTGTAGTAACAGCTAAGTAAATAAAAATAAACTGTACAGAAGTTATACACTGTATTAAAGCAAAGATATAATACAAAAAAATAACAAAGGGGAACTATGAACTATGAACTATGAACAATGAATTGGAAATATAAACATGTTTTCTTGTCTCTAATGTATGTGATCTAGGCTATTTTGTAGGCATATGTAGACTATGTAGCCTATGTTTCTGTAGCCTATGTATGTGTATGTAGGCTATGTAGGCTGCCTACTATTGTAGATTTGCACACTCTCGCAAAAATCGTGCTGCCGTTTCACTGTTTTGTCAGCGTTGACAGAACAATGTGTGTTTATGGATCCTATGTATGGATGTTAATGTGGGACAGCCTCACTTGGGGCCGCTGCTGAGAAAAGTCCCACACATCCACAGACAGGCGGTGCAGTCGACTGCCGATAGCGGAGTGACCAGCAGCGTCAGAGACAGCTGGGGACACCCACCCAACAGCTCCACAACAAACCTGCTTGGAGGCTCCCTGACCGGCTCACAAGTCACGACATAGTTTTCTCTGGGAAAACTCTGTAACCATTGGAGCTCATGGCTGGGAGTGAGGAGACCTTTCTCAGGGCTAAACATCGGACATTCAGCGGACTGAGTGAAGGTAGCAGACTGTGTGTGTGGTTTATTTGTTAGCCTGCTTACAGGCTAACATGTTAGCTAAGTGTGCCTCACTCAGTCGTCACACAAGTCGTTGCCTGCTGCAGGTTCAGGGTCTGACAGCTCAGTCCATTGACAGCTTTGGTCGGAGAACTAGGTCGCTGTTGTAAACACTGTTAGCTAGCTAGCCCGTGTTTAAGAAGTAAACAACTCAAAACAAAACAATGCTCCAACAGGCTGTTCATGTTGTCGTGAAGTTTGTGTAGCTGGAAAGTGATTATCGATGAAAGAAAGATAATATAATTAAACTTGTTGAGCAATGAGCAGGAGCATTTCTGCTTTTTTGAGGACGATTTGTACTTGGCTACAACTTGAACTACTTTCACTTTGTTCAGCCTTATTTAATGAAATCAGTTTACATGTGTTGTTCAATAACACTTTTATTTCATCAGTGCGAGTTATTCAAGGACTCAAACAGTATTCAACCCTACCTGCTGTGTAAATGTGCTGCAGCATGCCTCCATTTCTACTTTTCATGCCTGTTCAGTCTAAATAAAAAAAAGGGAAGCTACTATTGAGGGACTGGAAACCTTCAGTTTTTTTTTTATTATTTGCTGCAAAAGCTTCACTCCCCCTGTGCTTTCATCTCAGATGATGATTAATTTGTTTGGAGCTCAGCTCACAATGAGCCACCTGAGAAATGTGTGCGAGGACTGTTTGAAGTTGGTTTGGACCACAGGAGCCACACAAGGCTGCTGCTTCTTATCTCCTGTCAGGGGAGCGCTGCAAGTCCTTGTTGGGGGGGTTTTTAACTCTCTTTTTCATTTGTCAGAAAAAAAATAGTTCACACATTTGGTTCCAGAGAGAGTCATTCTACTATGAAGTATGTATGCAGTGTAACAAATTGAAATGCAGAATTTATGCGAGTGCGCCTTACAGCTTTATGAAATCTTTACTGATTTACAGAGGAAATTGTTATTAACTCATAGAATAGGAACGAAATGCATAGGGGGTATGCAATATGCATGCACATTTACATGTCTGTGTGTGCACTGTGCACAATCAAACACTTCTTTGCAAACAAGAATAGGACTACACACCTCAGTAACAGTTACCTGCATGCATACTGAGGTGTGTGTCACTGCTAAGGGAGTTTTATATGCAAACAGAGCTGAGAAACTATTGTGAGCTGAAAGTTTAATATGCAAATGTAGGCTCTGATCTGTGTCAAACATTTTTCTATTTTTGGAGATTTCTCTGATAACTTTCACGCCTTCCTGATGCGTAGTCTCATACCGAAATAGAAGCTTTTTTTTGTAAACAGCTGGAGATTATTTAGAGGGTTTAGTGATGGCATTTGGATGCTTTTGTAGGTGTGTGTCCTGGCTCAGTACAAGAGAACTCCTATCTAAAAACAAGCTAAACTAATACAAGCAGCCATGTTTAGATGCCACTATCATTTGTCTGCATTGTAAAAACTCTGATATTTTACTAAAAATGTTTTAAACAGTTTTAATCTTTTAAAAACACATCCATGAAATATATAAACTGTGCATTTGTCACGTTTGACTCCGAGAAGTATTGTGAGATTTTCAGTTTTGAGAGTCATGACTATAGTTGTTGGTGAATTGAATCTGTTCAGTGCATGGTGTGCTCTTATGGTCACACCGTTGATCAACACACACTAAAAGGAACGCAACAGTTTAAATCTATGATTATTCTTCGTCATGTGTGGGGTCTCACATTTTCAAAATCTTTCAGTGTGGGCCTGTTATCTAAATTTAAGTCAGATATAGTTTTTTAGACTTTTAAGCTACAGTCACCTGACGACTCCAGAAAACATCTTACTTAAAGATACTACAGGCAAAAATATCTTCCAATAGGGCAGACTTCACTTGTTAAGTCTCTTGAAATGAGATGTAGTCACTTATTTAGATCATAGATCTGATTTGAAATTTGAATTAAAAAAAAAAAAAGAATGATATACATTTAAAAAAAAAAAAAAAAAAAGTATTTACTTTATAAATCCCTGAGGGAAATGTACACTCTGTTATTGAGAGACATGCTTCTCACACACTGGCCCGAATCACACACATTGTGGACATGCATTAGTGGAGAGATGTCAGAGTGGGGCTGCTACAAACTGCTACCAGAGCTGTTGGGGGTTCAGTGCCTTGCTCAAGGGCACCTCGGCAGCGCTCGGGAAGTGCCCTGGCACCTCTCCAGCTACCAGACCAGACCTCCCGTTCCCAACCCAAGTCTGAGCTACTGCCGCCCCCTTTCAAGGCCCAGACTTGTCAGGTGAATGTGGTTCATTATAATTCATGATGAGACATGTTTGTTATTAGAATTTAAATGGTAAATGGACTTGAGCTTGTAGAGCCCTTTTCTAGTCTATGACTACTCAAAGCTCTTTTTCACCGCAGGTCACACCTACACATTCACACAGTGAGTGATGTAAAGAGTCCATCAGTAACTAATCCCATATTCACATGCCGCCGGCAAAGCAGCAGGAGCAACCTAGGGTTAAGTGTCTTGCCCAAGGGGCTGGGGATAGAACCGCAGACCATCCGGTTGAAAGGTGACTCTACCACTGATCCACAGCCGTCCCTTTAGACAAATACACTCACTAAGATTTGAGTTTTTGCAGTGTAGAACAGATGCATTGATCAGAATGGCATTTCTGATACTTGTATCTTTGTCCGACTCTGCTGCGTTGTCAGCCTTCTCTCAAGATAAACTTTACTCCAGGGGTCAAAGTAGCTGTTTCAATTGAAAAATCATCAACAGCCGCAACTGTAGTCACACATTAAGATCAAGCCGAACTAGTTTACTGACTGAAGGCACTCTAAAGTAATTCGATGTCTAAAGTAAAAGATGAAGACGATAATAATTAAAGTGTCTTTCCTCGCATGGTTTCATAAATGTCAATTACACCGAAGGGGGAATAGAGGGGCTGATTGTTGAGCTTTGACTCATCTGGTGTGGGGGGGTGGGGGGGGTGGGGGGGTGGGGGGGGGGAGACGCATGACGTGTCTCTCTTTGTGTCTCTTTTTTTCTTTTTTCTTCTTCCATCTGCAGAGTTTCTCTGGAGGAAATAATTATGGTGAATCCATTGGGGATCGAGATCAAATGGATAGCATGTTAAACACAGACAACCTCTGAACAGCTTTGCTTGTTTGCTGTGAGAGAGGGAAATTGTACCGGACGTAGATGCAGATTCTATCCTCTACACATGTGGAGTATGAAACTGTTTTAACACCCGCCCTGAGTGGATGTCCATTTGCAGGCAACATTTTTTATTTACTTAGCATGAACATTTTCTCCGGTGCCCGTCATGTCAAACCTCGTCATTACCATCAGCCATGCTGAGTGCCTGCTTCCGTCCTTTGCCTTGTTAATGAATATTGGAGAGTGATTAGATTGCAGGGCCCTTGTGTTGTATAATACCAGGATTATGCAAAACACTTGTTCTTTGCCATTCATGCTCCAGCATGCGGTTGTTTGTTTGTTAATTATTTAACATGAGTTACTCATGGGGTGAGCATGAACTACTTTTACAAAAAGGATTCACTTCATATTTCCCTGCACATTAAATTCCCAGTGCTCCGTCCTGATCCTTTTCTTCTTTTATCTTATGTTCATTCCCAGGCTTCTGCGAGAAGCTTTCACAGCAGGCCTCATACCACCTGAATGACTAAGGCTGTAATGACACGTAATCCCTAAAGCTTTTATGTTTCTGTGTTCTACTCTGTGCAGTGTTCTGTGCGGGCATCCTGTGTCACCTTAACATATTGTGATGGAAATATTTAGATGCTGCCTAAATGTGACAGTAATACCCAGAAGATAGAACAAAAGGTCAACTGCTTAGAAAGGCTTTGTACATCAAATAAATGTGTGCAACAAGTTTGAAATCTAGCAAAGTGAACTGATTATAAGAAACTGTGAAGTCGCACCAGTATGTAAGATGCAGTCTGTTTTTTTGGGGGGGTCTCCCAGAGGGGGGGGGGGGGGTACAAGCTGTCTTCAGTTGTCTTCTGTGAAATCAACAACCTGCATTTTCTGTGCAGCTCTTTCTAGTATCAATCAATCATTATTTGTGTAGCGCCAATTCACAAGTGTTATCTCGAGTTTACAAAAGAGTATATGGGATAATATGCAGGAAGGATTCCTCCTTTGTATATTCCTGTATATTCCTTGCGTTCCTGTTGTCCACACTTCCTTGCAGGCCGTGCATGAATGAGGACGGCGGTGGTTGTGGGGACGACACAGTCCCATGGTGGTTGCTGGGCGTCAGTCGGTGGTTGTGGGGCGACACAGTCCCAAAGGTTGATGGCTGGGCGTCAAGCCGTGGACGGGACGATACAGTCCTATAGTACCACTCTGAGTCGCATTACCCACTACCTCTGGTTACTTGTTTTCTTTTTAGAAGGACTTCAATCAAACCAGCTCTCCTCAAGGTCTATTAACAGTAGTTTTGGGCAGTTAATCAAGTTTCAATTTCAATTATGATTTAGGCTTCTCGAATCATGGAAACAATATACAATATAATCAAGATTAACGACGAATGTGCTGCTTGCTGTGTTGCGCTTGTTTTTTCCTTAGCTTCTGTCATGTAAGTGTTTGTTGTTATATTTTAACCACAAATTGATATCAGTCCTGATTTTAACAATCAGTGCATCTCTACTTTAAATATATGTTGACCTCATATAGCGTTCGTTCCTATTCTAAATTTAAGACACGTCCCGTTACAACTATAAGATTAATGATTTCTCTGGCTTTGATAACTGTTGGAAATATCTGAGATAATGTAAGTTTTAGTCCATTTTTTATTATTTTACATATTTTAATGTAAACATCAAATTCTTACATATTGTACGTTTTATGAATTGAAGTCATGACTTTTTTAACAAGTGTTCCTTTCATTCCTTTCATTTCTTGCATAACATCAACAATGTAAAGTTGCTTGCTTAATAAACAGATTAAATTGTGCTCTTAAAAGTCAAAGTGGCTCCCTGTCAACACAAACACTAAGTCCACTCTTGTTCTTCTTTTGTTTCAGATGCGGAGCGCGAGTGGACCGGACCTTTTTACTTCATCCAGGCCGCCGACCCGCAGCTCGGCCTGATGAAAGCCTGGAGGGTGGGCGACTCAGATGGCGGAGGGGACGAATGGCAAGAGGAGGTGGAGCTCACCAAGCTGGCCGTGGAGGCTGTGAACCAGCTCAGACCCAGGCCGAGGTTCATGGTGCTGTGTGGCGACCTGGTCCATGCTATGCCAGGTAGGGATGGAGAACGTAAACACCACTCGTATCACTTAAAGAATTTGAGGAAGTTTTGTAAATTGCAAGAACAAAAAAAAAAGGGCAGACAAATATCTGGTGTGTTCTCGGAAGAAACTACAACAGCAAATGCTTACGACCGAAAATATATCAGTGAGGAGCATTACTGACAATTAAAACAAGATATTGGCATCAACCAGGGTAGCTGCCAATTATCTGCCTCCTGTTTGAGAACATAATGTGATCTCACAGATGCCAGATTCATGAGCTTTAACTCTGCTCAGACTCTTCTCGTCAGACCGAAACCACACAGCAGTGGGCCCACAAGCGTCATCTGAAAGCATCTGGTGCATCATGCAGGCTCATGCAAATGCTGCTCTTGCTTGAAAGTGTTTGGAAGTACACCCAAAAAAACCCAGGAAAAACATGCTGGGGTTTTAGCACTTTTCAACTGTTACACCGATCAACTTGTTTCTTTTGTGTGCGCCTATTTTGTATTCAGGACTCTGCAGCCACACGTTGAAAGATCCCCCCCCCCCCCCCCCCAAAAAAAAAAAAAGCTGAGAGTTTTACATCAAAGAGATCAAAGCAAGATTGAGGGTGATGTAGGAAATGATTAACAAACCACCAGCAGAGCACTGTAACATCATTTAATAATGGATCAGTTCATCAGGCATCAAATGAAGTCGTATCTTTCTTTGGTTGAATCATAGACTGTAAATATTAATGGAGGAATCCTGAGTGACGTCATCCATCTGTTACAGCAGGGGGGTCCAGAGGCTCATCAGCAGCAGCCGCCATGCTGGAAATCCTGTCTCAGCCTAACTTTAAGTCAACCTAACGACAGGCAGAGAGCTGGAGCTGGGGCGGGTTTTAAGCCTCTAGACCAGTGGTACTCAGCCTTGTTAGACTTAAGACCCACAATCCAAAAAACCTCTTTCTTTCCTAAAGTATGTGTGGGAAACACAGTGACATGACTTGCAAAGAATAATTTCTGCTGACAATGTTTCCCTTTTTTTTCTCCAAGTTGGACCTAAAAGAGTCACAACTAGTCCCAAATGAGCCACATGTGGGCTCGAGAGCCTCGGGTTGAGTATCACTGCTGTTACATTGCACCCACCTGTCAATCATGTCAGCCAATCAACTTATTATGGATATCACCAATTGTTAATAAAATCAAAACGGATGCTTGATTATGTCAAAAGTCATAGTCATTATTTTAATTGGAACGCCGGTGCACGCAAACATAAGCTAGTTTAGCTAATGCTAACCCTAAGTCCCCACACATGCAACCTCAGCATGACCTTATTGAGACAGGACAGCTGAAGATAGGAAATGTGGGGACAGAGTGCAACGAGGGCTATAGCCTCTGTCAGTGGTGATCTAGCTCTACCAACCGAGCCAAACCGCTTGACCTGTTGATTTGTAGTCCTAAATTATTTCACGTGTGCCAGAAAGACTTTTGGCTGTAAGGAGCGAGTTTTCAAACCCCTGCCCCACTAAAGCTTTACGTCTGAGTCCAACGCTGCAGAGTCTCAGCTCTGATGTCAACAGAAGCTGAGCAAGATTTCTGACAATCATCAGTCTGCAGATTCCAGAATATGTCTTGTAACATACCGTAGATGTATTGATCCATGTATTCTCCGGTGCTCTTGGAGATAGTCCTAATCTAATTCATGCATTCTGTTAACAAGGCCAGCTTTTGCAAAGTCGACTACAGAATATTCCTGTTTGAGTTATGTTCAAGCATTAGCCTTCTCTGTTTCCCATTAGAGTCTGTAAACAACGCTCTCCCCTATGACAGCAGCTGATATTTATCTATGAAATAGTACTGGCCTTCTGGCTGTTCCCAACCAAGCTTTGCTTCTGTGCAGATGAATATTTCAGCTGTTGAATAAACAAGACTCACTCTAAATTCTTCCTCAGTTCTTACAATCTATATAAGCTTTTGGCAGTGCTGGTTTCTGTTGCCAGAGTGCTGCAGCTGAGAGGAGTCGAAGTTAGTTCTCCTCATTGTTAGAAAACATTGGAACCCCATTATGAGAGCATGCAGTATTTACCTTTTAAATATATCTAGTTGTTTTCAAGCTATTTGTAGGATTGTAAGATTTAGCTTTTGTTGAAGTGGTTCAACAGTTGAATACCGGTTGCAGATCATTTAGTTTGTGAATAATGCTGAACAGTGCCGGGCATCGGTTTCTCTCCATCACTCTTACTCTGGGAGTTAGACATGTTAGATTTCTTGGAACCAGGACAGCGAGCCGAGTCAGCCGACTTAATTTTTTCTCGGTGGCAGCTGGTTTCCCCAATTCACCAGATGCTCCCTCTGTCGAGCCAGACAAATAGATTTTTCAGAATAGGTCTGGCTTTGGAGAAAAAAAGTTCAGTTACCTCCAGAAATGGCTTGGACGAGGAAGCAAACAATCGCTTTTGAGCTCGTGTTTCACTTCAGTTGGAACTGCCACATTAAGTTTGAGTGTTCAATTGGGCTCCCTTGTGTCGGTCTGCATCTTTGTAATGCTTGTAGTGACAGATTTGTGATGTTTAATATCGACCTGAAAACATAAACCAACCGATTCCACTTCTCATTTTAAAGATCTGTTAAATCTGTAGACTCTTGCGCCTCAGTAGAGAAGTGCCACACATAGGGCCTTGTTCACAGTAACTGTAATGAAATGAGTTACAACAGGGGAGGGGGGTGTGTATTTTTCAAAGTCCAGCTGCCTGTTTGATAACAAGGAGAGATGAACAAGCTGGGAGAAACCCGCTGCAGAGTTAATGTTCAGCTAAAAGAGCCACAAGCGCCCAGCAAATGCTAACTACCTCTGCATGGAAATTAGCATGAGCTGCCAGGAGAAATGGGAACCAAAAAAAACAGGTCTGCAAGTGATACTGTCTCCCTCTGTGCCTCTGCATTTCGTCTCTATGTCAGTCTGTCTGCTCTCATGTTAGGCTGCGTCGAGATGAAAGCACCCTGGCCTTGATAACCCATTTAAAGATTACGTAAGGTACCGAGCAGAAGGAGGATATTTTGTTGTATGTGGTGCAGTATGTCAGCTGTGAAACGTCCTTGGCCCCTGTTTTTTTTACAATTTCACTCAAGGCAAACTATTTATACGCAACACAGATTGGGCTTGGCGTAGCCACAGAACAACTCTTGCCCTCCTCTTCCTTTTTTTTCTTTTCTGGGTCATTATGAGCACCAATTTTAGCTGTGCATGAACCCTCCTGGAGCTGTCCGTCCCCGTTGTCTTTGATCCATGCTGTAGGCGTCCAAGTTTCCCTCTCATCTCCATGACTGCACCATTTAGACCGAAAACATGGCCGCTGTGCATTTTCCCTGATTCCTCCCTCGCCTTCGTCCGATCAGTCGCATTTATAGGTCACAGCGAGATCTATTTCAGATGCACAGTAGGATAGTAGATTGTGTTAGCATGGGGTTTAAAACCACGAGGGCCTCGGGGGACCTTTAAACGCCGTAGCGTCAGCCCTTGTTACTGTCAGCCCCAACAGAGCAGGTTGTGTGTGCCATCCTCATTACTCACCACGTCCATCACGCGCCTTGGCAACCGGGATGGAGCATCAGTCGGATGCAGGGTAGAGATCTTTTAGCCGGAGCCGCTCCCTCAATCTCTCGGCTGACATTTCCCCTTAAACTGTTTATTTACAATACAGAATGAATGGGTGGCGGCCAGGGGAAGCTGGCTGTCAACCGGCATTGTCAACACTGCTGGCTGCCGGCGACAGGAAATTGGCAACTGTATTTTCTGTTCCCACGGATTTCACTCTCCATCTCTCCTCCTCTCCTCGGTCACTCGAAACGTTTCTCTATTCCTGTCTGTCTCTTTCTCTCTCATCTGTCTGCTCCCTTTAGTAAACAGCTGTGGTCTCATGCCTCATACCTTATTTTGACAACCTTCATTTGCAAGTGTGACAGTACACAAACACACTGATTTATTCCTGCCTCTGATGAATCTATTTGAAGCATCCATTTGAATTAAATCTGAAGAGGAAAGAAAAGTTCTGTTTGATCTTGTAATTGTTCTGTTACAACAATAGGGAAGAAACAACAGAGGCTGTCGAGTTCGTCAGTATCGGTTTGTGCTCTGGACCTTGATATGAAGCAGGAAAACTCAAGGCTTTCTACCGTAGTTACATTAAATACATTTAATTTCTTATCAGAGGCGATGTTCTCATACAAGTTTGTCCTTTTGAAATACCAATTCTTAAACATATAGACTTTTGTGTCGGTGGATATAGAGTTTGTCACATATGCGATAGTGAGGCTGAAACATGTCAAACTGAGGCCGAGTCTGAAACCACATACATAAAAGATCCAAATAGAGTGTAGGACTCAAAAATGCAATCAAAGGCAGAGTTCAATCCAAGTTGGTACACAGGCAATCAATCAGCAAGGCAAATGAATAACAAAGAAATGAGCAGGTAAAGAAAAGTCAACGGTCAAACTTCATGCAATGGCCATACACTCGGAAACTCACTAAAAAAGAATGCCTGAACGAGGTGACACTTGGTAACACACAACAAACTGCCTGCATGAGGGATTTCCCCGACAATCAGGGGAAAACGAGACGAAGGCGAGTACAATCAGGGCTGGGGAGGGACAAGGGCGGGAAACACGAGGAAGTTGTAGTTGAGTCACCAAACCTCGAGGCCGAGTCAAACTTGGGTCCCCAGAGCTTGAGTCAGAGTCTCTTCCCCATTACCTGAGTCCGAGTAGTAGTCCCCACTATCTAGGTGCAAGTCGGAGTCCTCAAAGTTGAGTATGAGCCGAGTTCTAAGATGGGCTTCAGTTCTTCACTTTAGCACATTAATCTATTTATTCCGAAGCTTCTTATCTGAGCTTTAACTCTCTATGATCACATTTTCACATCCACACTTCCCTAATCCATTTCACAAACATTCAATGACTGTGCCATTGGGAAAACTTTGGGGTTAGTGTCTTGCCTTAGGAGACTTTAAGATATGGACTGACGAGCCTGGGGATCGAACTGCCAATCTGCAGATTGAATGTCGACCTACTCTCCGAGCCACAGCTGCCCCTGGTGAAGTGCTGATTAGGAGAGAAAGAGAATCCCTGGTTGGCGTAAAGGCTTCCATTTGCATCCCATACTGGGCGACAACCACATTCCCTAAAACGGAACCCGCCTGCTGTGGAGTTGCTCGCCTGCACTTTGTGCCATCCAGACCTTTTCCTGGTACGATGTTCCTTGATCCCAATTCCCCGTCTGCACTCCAATCGAAGCCAGCCCTCAAGAGACACTTTCTCATCTCAAGGACTTCCTTCGATCTCGCGTCTCTTCCTCCATTCCCTGTCGCTGCCTCTCCCTCACTCACCCTGTCTTTCTCTCACTTATTTTCCAAAGCTGACAAATGAAGAGGATAAAGAGCAGGGAAAGGGGGCGGTGGCAGAGGTGGAGAGAGAGCAAGATACAGAGATGATTAGATTAGAGAAACATGCCGGACTTAACGCTCTCCTAATGAGCACTACAAAGGATTCAAGCATAGTCTCCTGGGCTTCGTGAGGGATGTTATGCATGATACAGAGAAGGTCTGAAGTACATGTGTGCCTCTGCATGTGTGTGTAAAACTTACAAAAGGTTAAGTAGAGGTTGCCTTGGGACGTCCCTGTCCTTCTCTATAACTGTGGACAGCTGTTTGACTGCAGTTGATGGGGTATAAAATGGGGCTCTCAGTAGGCTTCTGAAGCAGAGAGAAAAGTACCAAAACTGCCCTGAGAGGATTTGTTGTTGGGACACGTGGAAGCATTTTGGATTTATTTTTAGAGGCGGACCGTTTGGAGATGGTGTGTGTTTATCTAAAGAGATGCTCCATTGGTGTGTGGGCAGTAATAGGTCTGCCAGGAGTGCAGAAGTTTGGAAATGTTTCAGTATTACCATTTCCCCCACCACATTCCCAAACGAGCTGGGGATACTTTATTCATCAAGTGTGCCCCCCCCCCCCCCCCCCCCCCCCCCCCCGGGGTCTCCTCTATGTCGGACGTGCCTAGAAAACTTCTAAAGGGAGATATACAGGAGGAATTCTTAAGGTGCCAATATACTCATAAATCAGAAATGCTAGGTGCATGGTTGAATAATTTCAGAAATCCCCAATCCAATCCAACACTTGCATTGGTGGGGATTACATCCTGAGAATTTCTGCAATTTTCTAAGGCAGACTATCTTGCATTCACATGCTCGTCATTGGGGGTTCAGGCAGGTGTGTGGGGGTGAGCCAGTTGGTAGAGTTTAAACAGTGTTGTTGGGGGGGCTTGGAGTGTTACGGCATGGCAGGTTTAGAAATAATTTAGTTCATTAGAATTTTTCATAAACAAATGGTCATAAATAATATGATTATTCCAATCAATCACTTACCTTAAATATAACTTAATGTCAACATTAATAACCATTATATATATAGATTCAGTTGCAGGGGGTCAAGTTAATAAAATAAAAAAAGGCGGAAAACCTTTGGCAAGACAGTTTAAAACTTTTAAAATGAAAGCGTAAAGGTCAGACTTATCATGTTCTGATTGGACAAGAACCCCAAGTGATGGAGCGTACTCAAGGAGACTTCAGTAGAAACAGGAAATATCTGCAGAAGATCCTCCTGCGGTAGCATGCCTAAAAAGTGTGACTGTAAGTTTTATTGCACAGGTGTGGGTAAAACAGTCTGAAAAACTGAGGAGGTAAGATGTAAAAGAGACTCTATGGATATCCAAGATGGAAGACAAAGTGACAGTCTGATGTGATAACTACAGTTCTTTGCCTTTATGTTCGTGCCACGTGTCATTGGACGTATTCACAGTATTAACAAATGTGTTGGAAAGAACATACTGTTGTGCAGAAAAGCAGCTTCATAGTAAATGTCCCCCCAGCCCTGAGTTTTTTGTATACTATGTTCACACATCGGCTCACCAAGATTCAGGCAGAGATGTTACCTGGGGGCTGGAATAAAAATGTCAAGGTTAAGTCAGGGTGAAAAATTTAGCAGTTTGCGTTCACACATGCAGCTCGGCCATGAAAGTGAAAAATTTGCAGGAGTTTTGTGAATGTGTGTGAAGAACAGCTTTTGCGTCAAACTATGTTCCTGTCGCTTTAAGGAGAGACTCACTGTTTTGGTGTTGAATGCATTATTATCTCCATATCCAAATGAAATGTCTCCCTCTAAATGGTTGTTCCAAACTACTATAAACTCTTTTTTCTTATTATGTACAATCAATACACAGCATACAAACCAGTTCTGCTGTTGCATAACAAGACCCCAAATTAGACAGCAAAACCCCATCAGTGGATTTCTTTGAATGTGAAGGATGTTCCCCTCTTAAGTTTGAGCCAAGCCGCTCTTTTGGTCATTCACCAAAACTTCTAAAACTATATTAAAGTTGGAACAGTCTAGCATACTGTAGTGTAACAGAGTTGTGTGTGTGTGTGTGTATGTGACAGGTTGTAGCATACATTTACAACAACTTCCTCCTATACTACCTCGTCTCACACATCCACGTCAGCGCACCGTGTCAGTGTACAAACTCCAGTTAGTCAGGAATAGAGGTCCCCACACGCTGAAAGTGTTTTAAGTGCAGAGAATGTATGCGACAGGAGGGACCCCCCCCCCCCCGCACACTCGGGCCTGTGTGCAGTCTCCACAGTCTTTAGAGGGAAATTGAGAGGAGAGCTTACAGTGTTGGACAGGCTCAACGAGAACCTGCCAAAGTCTCCTGTCAAGGTCTGAGAATCACAGTGTGGCAATCTCATTAAAGGAACAAGGCCTTTCAGTCAGAGCTGCAGAGAGAGAGAGACGGGCGCTGCATTGTGGTTTTTATTTCCATATATACCACTCTGTACGGTGTGTTGCTTGTTTAAAAAGAAGAGGGGACGCCTGTACTGTAAATGTATGCATAGAATGTCAAATTAGCCTCCATTATATCCTGTGCATATAGAATCCTGCTCATTTATGAAAGTAACTGTTGTGCAGCATTGTGATGCTCCTTTTTGCATTTTTTTTTTTAATGTAGATTTTTTAAAAAGCGCACACTTAACAGGAATGTATTCTTATCACCAATCGTCTGCTCACTATTCATATTGGCATTATTACCAGTGGTAGAGGGGGAATACAAATATAAACATCCTACCAATGTTAAACTGCTGCTGCCTTAATGGTGTCATGCCCATAACCACTCCCCATTCATCTTAAGCAAAGGGGTATTAAATGTAGATTGATGGGGCTCTGTATGGTTTGGGATTGCTTTGCACTTTGCAATACAGTTGGATGATTCATGAGTATTGCAATCCTGGTGGATGGCTGTAGTTGGGGGGGGCAGGCAGCTGGAGGTGTGAGGAAGCAGAAGGCAGCACAGCGTCCCCTGCACCTGTGTGTTTGCCTACCAGCGCTTTTTTTTTTTTTTTTTTTTTTTCCAACATTCATTTATCCAAAGAGAGCCCAGCCCTGCTTCACACTCACTCCATTGCACAAATTCACACTCTGGTGGTGTCAAGCATAAACCATTTTTTTCTTCTGTTTTTAGATCCCGACCAGCTCCACTGGAGCAGCTGACAAGGTCAGGTTTCTTACTAAAGGGAGCATTGATGGTGTTAAAGAGACAGTAAAGCACCGATCATTCTCTTCCCCTTTTAGCTGTGATTGTTTTGGATTGATACTTTGAAAACAGGAAAGATTTTCTACATGTGAATAAATTGTTAAAAATCAAATTGTGTGTAACAGCAGGGTTAGTGGGGAACTATCTGCAGCAACTACTACCATATGCAATACATGACCCTCGGCCTCCATATTAAATCACAATCATATAATGATACATCAAATATCTGATTAACTGAAATAAAAACATTTGAACGTGCAGCATTAATGTATATATTCATTGCAATTTGGCGTTAGTTTCACCTCTTGTCATACTTCATCTCTTTACTTCTTTTCACAGCTGTCTGAAAATATCCTGCCGTCTTCTTCTTCTTCACCTACAACTGTATGCTTCTGTCATCTTCTATGGCCATTAACTTCTGTTCACATTACACTCATGTTTGACACAAGTGCCACCAGGGGGAGTTATAAAGTGGGGACACAGTGAGTCAAATTGAAATCTTTGCAGAGCACCCTTTTTTAATCAAAATATGAATATTTGGCACTTGTCGTGAATGAACGAGCCGGCTCTTTGTGAATGAACGATGTGAGCACTCTCGTTGTCTTTCTTTTTTAACTCTTTTTGTTGTTGTTATATAATGAAAAATAATAAAAGAATGGTATTTTCTCCAGACCCCTCAGCCACAGGCTCTGCCAGTGCTTTGTGGTATAACATTAATGCACCTTTTGTAATGTCAACACATTGGTTCATTTGGCTGATTTATTACAAACCAAAATGGCACAAAATGAAGAGTTTTTTGGAAGCTGAAAAAGTCGGCCCTTTTTCCCGAATGAGCTGAGCGAAATGATCCAGATCACTAAAAAGAGCTGTATTTCCAATCCTTATTTGGCACCAGCATTATATCTGTATCGAGTCAGTGTATATATATATATATATATATATATATGCTCACTTGACATATTGTTAGTAACATATTGTATATTTCATGCAACAGTACTACCCTTTGTTGTGATGAACTGTGTATTCCTGCCAGTTACCCGTTCACCGAGGATATTCATTCCTGTGAGGAGGTTACTCTACAAACCTGAATAGGAAGCAGAAACAAAAGTTTCACACAATAACAGAAAGTCCTCCATCTCTTCCTTTGTTATTTGAGTGACTGTTAGTCTGCTGTTCTGTCAATGTAAAGTCTGACAGGTAGGCTTAATTATAGAAGAAAGACGGGTGAAAACAACGCCCCACCATTTGTCTGGATATGTTTCAGACTACAGTCTCTCGCTCTGTCGTGAAGCCAGATGCACTGTCAGTGGAGGCTCTTATGTAACGAGCCCAATCCAAACACCCAAAGAAACGTTTGCTCCAAAAGTGGGCCAGTAAAATAATTACTCAGATGAGTAAAAAAGGAAAAGACATAAGTGAGGATGGAAAAGGAAGGAATAATTTAAGAGCAGGGGCTGCCAGCTTTGTTTGATATACATTCTAAATTATGAATAGATCCGAGTCTCTGCCATTCTCAGCTCCTTTACCTACACTGGGACTGAATTAAATTCACTTAAGACATTCCCCTCCTCTCTGCACACTTCTCCTCTCAGTGAACTCCAGGTTTAGTATCTTTAATTCTCCCGGTTTTAAACACAACAAACAAACCTGAACACACTGTGTAGGGCTTGTAAAAACTAAGACCCTCATTTGTCTTAGGCCAATGAATCTGATAAGATTTGTAGCTAGCAGGGTTTGCCGTGTGGACCGAGGAAGCTTCCACCAGAACACAACTCATCGTGTCCGTAACCATGGTGATGTAAAGTCGAGCTGTACAGAGCATTGATCGTTCCCTGAGCTGTCATCATTATCGTCCAAATAATCCCCCTTCCCTTAGGCGACGCTCGCCTGTAGCACCCTTCACACTCTCAATCTGACACTTCTCATCAGCATTGGAATATATTACTTGTTTTATTCAGTCCAGGTAAGACGTTATTATCAATACTAATCATCAAGCATTGATTTTCTGATCTATTCCATATTTAGGTGTGGATGTTGAGCTTCACATTGTGACCACGAGTTCCCCTTTTTCCTCCCCAGACACCCCGTTCAGAGAAGGTCAGGAACGAGACCTTAAGGCGGTCTTGAAGGGGACGGATCCCTCCATCCCGCTGGTGTTTGTCAGTGGGAACCATGACCTGGGAAACACCCCCACCCCAAGGACAGTGGAGCAGTACTGCAGTGCTTGGGGCGACGACTTTTTTAGCTTCTGGGTAAGCTGACATTGAAGACATTTAGGAGCAGTAGCAGCAGCAGGATAGCTGGTTATATTGGCTTTAGCATGGACAGCTAATCATGACCACATGAACACCTGCTAACAGGATACATGTTCACAAAAGAACAAGTCCAAGCCAAGAAAAAGCGCTTACTGCCAATTTCC
This sequence comes from Labrus mixtus, assembly GCF_963584025.1. Lineage (NCBI taxonomy): Eukaryota > Metazoa > Chordata > Actinopteri > Labriformes > Labridae > Labrus > Labrus mixtus. Next base: position 20,455,587 of record NC_083632.1, read on the forward strand.
GCATAGTCCGAGCACGTGGTCGGTCCCTGGAGCGTGCCAGCAGCACCACAACCCTTTGCTCAGTTTCAAATACGCTTCGAGTCTATCTTCGATGGAGCTTGCTGCAAGCACGCATCAAGTTGGACAGAATAGGTCGACCTGGACAGGAAGTCAGACAAGGAAACACAGAGAGCATCCTTTCAATATCAAAATAAAACACCGTAGAATATAAGTTGTTTGTATTTAAAAATCATGGAAATACTGCCATAAAGTTACTGTAAGCAACTCCCAAAAGACACACTCTATTAAAGAGAGCCCAATATGTACTGACTCTAATTCACCAGTATGTGTAAAGCTTCAGAAACACCAGGTCCTACATTACCATATAATGCAACTGAATCGTATATTTTCTCTAAAAAATATCCTTGTTAAATCCTTGATAAATACCCCATTTCTAGTTGGAAACATACGCTTAATGACAGAAATGTGAGAAAGCCCAGATGACATCATCATGACATCAAATCTCAGATTTGGAGAGCTTTTTCCAGAGCAAGTTACATAGCTTCCTTTGACTAGTGGAGTAGGACTAATCATAAAGAAGACCTACCTGACATTTTTTGCAATGTAATGTAGAGCCGCAGCTAAACAACGCAAAACATAATACAGGAAACTTCAAAATCAGACTCAAAATAAACTTTATCGTCACTATACCAAGCGACAATAAAATATACACCAACCTTGACATTCTTGCATAATTGTCAGGCCCGCAGAAATGTCTGGGCCCCTGAAAGGTCGAGTTAATGGGCCCCACTCAGGATATTATTAAGTATGCATATTTGATCAGTAGTGTTAGCGCTAGCCTCCTGGCTAACATTAGCGCCCTCTGGGCCTGCGTACATCCATAACATTACCAAAAAAAAAAAGGTGATGGTATTAGTATGAGTATTTAGGTGTGAAAAAAAATGTGGTCATTGTTCCTTTAATGTAGGATGCCCCATGCATTCATTGACCTCGGTGGGCCCTTCATATGTGACTGGGCCTCAGAAAGCTTTCCCCTTTATCCCCGCTTATGTGGACCCATGACATCGTCAAAATATATTTTACATGTTGGCCAGCTTGTGCACAAAGAATCTTTTTATTTATGTTTCTCCACCCATGAGCAAATCTTTTAAGGTCACTGACTCTGTTAAGTTATAGAATTTTTGATATTTCAGGGCCTAAGTTAAGCCTCAAGTCTATTTTCCTTGCTTGTGTACAATTTAGATTTAGTATCCAGTATTTGTACGATGTAATATAGTATGATTACTGTATATAGAAAGTGGCACAAACAATAAGCGTAGGAATATGAATGTAGAGAAGGTTGAGAATGCAAAATGAAATGACCCTTTTCACAACTATAAAGGTGTTGTAATTGTAATAAGGTATTGTTTCTTCATCCTCCTGTTGTCTCAGGTGGGCGGGGTCCTCTGCCTGGTTCTGAACTCCCAGCTGTTCTACGACGCCTCAGGCTGCCCTCAGCTGAAGGAGGCCCAGGAGACGTGGCTGGAGGAGCAGCTGAGCAGAGCCTCCTCCTCAACGGTAATACAAATGCATCAGTGACATAATCTGAAGTCATTGTGTGTCTGGACGTTTGGAATAACTGCTGCCGTTCCGCCGCCATTCAACAAAACAATTCAATTTAGTTTATTTTGTTTTGGAGAACTGCGCCTCACATCTATCTCCGTTTAGGAACCCAAACCTAAGCACGTCCTGGTGTTCCAGCACATTCCTCTGTACCTGAAGACACCTGATGAGGAGGACAACTACTTCAACCTGCAGAGAGAAGTCAGACAAACCCTGATAGAAAGGTTCAAGAAGGCAGGTAGGAAAACAAATGAACGACTGAGTATGACCTTTTTTACCCTCTGGTTGTTTTTGTGAGCAGGATTTTCTTTGGTGTTTTGCTCAAGGACACTTCAACACAGCAAAGAGAATGTCTCATCTTTTCTAAAAAAAAAACTAAGTCCTGTCATGTTAAACTTTATTAAGAAGTCACAAAAGACTTTAAAAGTAGGAAAACAGGGGGCGCTGGTGGCACAGTGGTTAGTGCGCGCCCCATGTATGGAGGCTGTAGTCCTCCTAGCAGGCGGCCCAGGTTCGAATCCCACCTGTGGCTCCTTTCCCGCATGTAATTCCCCAATCTCTCACTCCCTAATTTCCAACTCCATCACTGTCCTATCTCTCCATTAAAGGCACAAAAAGCCCCCCCCCCCAAAAAAACAGTAGGAAAACAGAGTCTTATATAAAGCCTATAATGTCATCAGTAAATTCTATATGGATGGATTTATTCTACTCTAACGATCTAAAGTATCTTATCTTAATACTTCTTAGCGGTTATTCGGTTTTAAAACCCATTCACCTCCAGCATGTCTTTCTAGAGCCCAGTTTACATCTCAGCCCCAGAGGATTAATATGCCATTAGCGGAGACCGCAGGAAGGAACTTCTGGCACTCGCACACAACACAGAGGCGTAATTCAATTAATGAATGCATTCACTCCCTATAAGAAGAAGTAATTACACAACCGCAATCCATTGCCGTCGGCTTATAGGAGTCTGACACGAGGGTATCCGACTTCTCACAAGGACAGTAACGTCTGCCAGAAATAACGCGTTGCACATTGCTCTGTACGGACTCTTCTGCACCAGCTGATTGACAGGACGGCTAATACAGACACGCGTCTTTTTTAAAATCATGCATCAAGGTGACTTGTTCGGTAGGGGGGGACGGTTTTAATTTCATTATCATACTATTCCAGCATGTGTTTAACCATGTTGGCCTGTTTTGGTCGGACGGTCGTCTTCTCTCATAATTGATTGCTCCTCTAAGCGAACACTGGTTAAAGATTTAAAGGGCATTCCGTACACGCTTGTAGGATCAGAGTGTGTGTGTGGAACATGCTCTACACAAGTGTCCTTTCTCATCCCCATGTCTTGTTCACACTTCTGTCTGCAATTATGAATTCAGACCTGCATACATGCACTGCGTATAGTTATTAATAACTGATAACATACATGCTCTTACTCTCCTGTAAAGCTGTGTTAGCTACATGACTTCCTCGTGTTGGTTTGCACATGCAACACATGTGGTGTGAGTACAATGAATGTCACTTCAGATTCTGCTGTGATTCAGTGCAGTGATTTATCTTCAAGCAGTCATATTTTGCTCATGCAGCCGCTCTGTCCGGTTCTGTCCCATCCATAACAATCGGGCTCCGGTAAAATGTCAAGCTCTCCCTCTCTCTTGTCTCTTGAATTTATCTGCACATCTCTGTCTCCCTACAGCTGAGATGGAGAATTTTAATTTTACTGAGAACTTTTTTGCCGTTTTGGCGTCCTTAAAAAAGATTCAAAGTCGTTCAGATCAATTGTTGGAAGTCTTTACTGTAAGTAGGGAAGAAAGTCTGAATTTATATTTGAACATTACAAAAAATTGCAGTAAAATTCCAAACAAGCTGTGTCATTTTCCGTGGCTCTTGAAAAGTCAGCTTTTATGAATAAAAACCTGAAAAACATCAAATCCAATGACTTGACAGAAAAGTCGGCGCTCGCACTGAATCGGAATCCTTCCCGTTATTGTTGAATAATCCAGCTTTTGTCTCTCAGTTTCTGTCTGTTCTCCTCTGATCCTCGAGTTTCTCTTTCATGCTCCTTCTCCCCGTCTCCCCTTCTCTCACTTGCAGTTTCCTCGGTGACTGATGCTGTAGCGTCTGTACCCTGAGTCTACTACAGTATGTCCTTGAGGCATGATTGTAGAATACACAAGCTGTGTTTACCACTGTGCTCTTTGTCACTTTATGGAAGAGTTGCTCCTAGCACCAGAAAAGCTGTTTTTTGATTTGAGCAGAGGAGTTGCTCTGTTTAGGAGAAAGGGCAGTCGGTGGGTAAGATGGTTGAGTCGCATCCCATTTTTTTCATTGTGAAATGTCATGGTAAATATTACATCGCCATGCCAGTTACATGTCGCCTGGTCTAGTATACGGATTGGCACAAAATGTGGTACAGACATTAACGCTTTCCTACGGTGGCTGGGAAGTGCAAAACAAAATGACGCAGATGTAAATCACTTTAACAAGCGCCGAGATAAATGAACAAGGGGTAGACCACTTTCACCAGTCCCCAAACAAATTCACAAACAACAGAATCTTGACGGAAAGGGAATGAACCAAATGGCGGAAGTTTTTTTTAGAAAATGTAAATGTGTTTTGTCTTTGGTAAAAGGGGTTTTGGGTTTTGAAATTTTTCTTTTATTGAATGTAAAAATGTTTTTCAAAATGTAAATGTGTCTAAAGCTTTGTAGAAGTGTTTCACACTCTCTGATTTTGTTTAGCACTTCCCAGTCACCTTAGTTTCCAGATAATGTTCTACTGCTGCTACTTTAAGGAAACCCTTAAAAATAACAATGCGTGCTGGAATTTGTTATGAGGAGTTTTTTACTGGTTTAAAAAAAAAAGAGAGATTGAAATAAAGCTATAAGATTGATTATTTCTGTCTAGTAATTTTCAAAGGCTGCCACCAGGTAGGTGTCAGACCCAGAGATCAGCTGCCCACAGCCTTGTCTTATAATTTTCCAAATAAAATGTTTTTATTCTGCACATTGACAAAAAAAAAGAAAGAATTGCATCAAAGATGTGTTTGTCTGTCTCTGTGTCTGTGCATTGAGCGGCTGTGTGTCCTCTCATCCGTGCTAAATAAGGTCTCCTCTGGAACCTTGGCTCTGGTAATCTTTTTTTTCTCTTCCCCCCCTCTTTGCGTTGAGTTATTCACGCATCATGTGCCTCCCATGTTGATCTGTGCTCACCGCTGCACCCTGTGATCCGAAGGCTCCAGATGTGCTCTTGTACTCCGGTGATCATTACTGTCATTACAGTAAAAGGGCAGCATCATTAGCCCCAGACACACACACACACACACACAGACAGACACACACACACACACACAGACAGACACACACACACACACACGCACACTCACATTTCCTCATTGGAGGACAGTAAAGCGTTGGAAAGGATGTAGCGTTCATGCCATTTTTCTTGTGAGATTTTCATTAAAGTGAACAGTTGACAAGGAAAAGTGTCTCTGTCTGTGCAGCCAGATATAGCATCATTTTTCCTCTAGACAAATGTAGCTTTACCAGACGTTTAAAACCGATATGTTAAATCGTAAAATAAAAAAATAAAGAAAGGAAATAAGCTTCAGGGTGTCTTATCAGAGGTACTTTATACTCTCTAGCTGTCTGTTTTGTTATCAATCGAACACTGACGTTTTTCAAAATACTCTTCAAGGATATCCCTCAAAGTTAGCCGCCTCAAAGTTCTTGTACACGTCCGTCTCTCAGCTTAGCTCACGGCCGTCTGGCAGCAACAAAGAGGTTCAAAATTGGATGGCTTTTTCTCGTTCCCCGTCACGTACCGGTAATTTCTACAGAAAAATGAAATTGAAATGGACTCGCTGGATGTTTCACAAATGTGTCTCTGGCGTCACATCACACCTCATGACACAAGGTGCTGTGTGTCTGAGATATACGTCCACTCTGAAGGTGTCTCTTTGTGGTGTCGGTCCACTCACAGCAGCTGAGGAGGGTGAGGGTGTTAGAGCTGCTGCTGCTGAGTTGCTGGGTTTGTGCACCCCCCCCGCCCCCGGGTATGATGGAAATAGAAAATATCGTCCCCTGCAGATGCAGAAATACATGTAATTGATTTTCCTTCACTGAGGTAGCCTATTATTTTTCATTTCTCCCCACACTTCTTCCTCATAGCATGCGGAGATGTTTGAGTAATTGTGCACTCGAGAATTGTTTATTTCAGACACTTTTTTTTTCAGCACGTGTTCGCATATAAATCACTTTTGCACTTTTTTTCTCCACACACGATGTATTCTACTGTAAATATCTATATGTTATCTCAGCCTCACAGCTGCACGCGGGGAAGGTGTGACACCAATTAGTCTTCCTGTGGCTCATCAGAGCGAGCGGCTCCTCCTTCGGGGGGAACCGTTGACTGCATTCCAGCTCGTATTAATGATGCTCTGTCGCTGCGTGACGACCCCCTTTAGGTCCGGTAAACTATCAGGCCATCCCTTTTATTTATTTATTTTTTTTTTTTTTAATTGCACAAGCAATTACTACAGTTTTTAATTCGACAGTGATTTGATTCGATTAAATCTTGGACTGTAATTGTCCGTTTGCTCTCTGTTTGGTATCATTTGTTTTCAAACCTGATTAGAAAAGAACATCTTTGACCACATAAAAAAAGATGGATTAATTGGTTTTCAAAATTTTATGATAACCAGCAAACAAATCGTCAAGACATATTTCTCTGAAGAACACTTTCCCCTCCAAACAAGTCGGTGTGTTTGGAATCACTTAGCCCTGAAGACCCCAGAGGAAGCACTTTACTCGTATTATGAGTCCCACTGTGCTACCTCATCACTGTCATACCCGTAATCATACTAAATCAAGATCTCTGTGGCTTTCCTACACCAATTTAGTGCCTCTCAGCCAGCGTTTATTTTCTTCAAGCAGAGGAAGGAACAACATGCAAAAGTCGTCAGTTGCACATTCAATGAGGATGTTGAATTTCAAGAGAACAGGGTTTGTTTGTTTGTTGTTTGTGGCTTTTTGTGCCTTTATTAGAGAGACAGGACAGTGGATAGAATCGGAAATCAGGGAGCGAGAGAGTAGGGGATGACATGCGGGAAAGGAGCCACATGTTGGATTCGAACCTGGGCCGCCCGCTTTGAGGACCACAGCCTCCATACATGGGGCGTGCACACTAACCACTGCCCCACCAGCACCCCGAGAACAGGGTTTTTACGCACATCTGGAATCTCTTCAGAGAACATTGGACTCCCCGCACTGGTGTCTTCTTTCCAAGAGGCGAGCGGAGGAGCAGAATCCCAGCAGTGCTCTCCTCTCCTCTCCTCTCCTCGTAGATGGTAGGACTGTAATTAGATTTCTATGCGCCCTTCTTCCTCCTCCTCCTTCGCCTCCTTCAAGGTTTATACCTCGCATTCAGCTTACCTTCAGCCCGTACAAACAAGGACAAATGAGAGCACACTCACATACAGACAGATACACACTTCCAAGCTGCCTCCAAACCCTGTTTAGATATCGAAAGAAAGAAAAAAAAAAACCCGAAAGTGTAGCTGAGAAAATTTATTGTAATTCCCAACAGCGCTGTCGGCTGTAGAGTTGTACATAAAGTAGCTCATTAGAGGAAGAGATAAGCTGTGTGCTGCTCTGCATAGCCGCTCTGTCTTTCTCTCCTCCGTCTCTCACTCTTTCTCTCTTTCTGCCACCGGTTGTCTTTATCAGCGAGGGTCCTTCTCTGTTCAAAAGCGAAGACACATTTATCACCCACTGGGGATTTGATAAGAGGCCACGGTTAAGCCTTTAACCCCATTGTTTTAATGATGAGGCAGAATACAGTTTTTTCTCTCTCTCTCTCTCTCTTGCTCTTTTTTTTTTCTTTGTTCCGCTCTGAAAGCAAAGGTGAGGGGTTAGTGGGGACCACTCTCCAGGCGTTTAGGAATAAAACAGGGGGCTGGTGTTGGTGTGATTCCAGGTACGGGTGTTAGGATATGATACCAAGAGGCTGGTGTGAGTAATAGATTCATGACTCTCGAGCCATATCGGAGCTCGAGAGTCACCGTGGTTTATAATGCTGTGAGGATGGATTTCTCAAACCTGGAAGGTTATCACTGCAGCGGGCATCTTATTTGTCTCGGCCACAATCAGCGAGTAAATAAAAGCAACCTTCCCTTCCCGAAACACAGCGTGATTTACTGGGAATGTCTATTTATTGGCCAATATAGTTCAGTGTAGTATACAGTTAGATTGCATTGAGTTGGCAGGTTTCATCAAATGTAGTTTTTTTCATATTTTTGTATCTTGGTATGAAGGCGGTGTTGTTTTGGAAAAGGTTTTAAAAAATCTTCAATATATTGACAGAACATATTGATTTGTAAAGTTTTTATTAAAACTGAAAACAGCAAACGTTTGAATAGCTTCTGTATTGGGGGAGCTTAGTGTAACTTCAAGTTGAAGGAAGTTTAATGTACAAGTGTGCTAAGAATTTTATAAAGCTTCACATAGGTCAAATCGTCATACGCACTTTTAAAAACCATGGCTCTATGGCCCATTTTCCACCAAGCCAGTTCCAGAGCTGGTGCGGAGCCAGTGCCTAAGCTAACACCAGTTGCTAACACACACACACACACACACACACACACACACACACACACACACACACACACACACACACACACACCCCCCCCCCCCCAGCGTAACACCGGTTTGTCAGCTGACTGGAGCCTTGAGCTCTGCGACGACAATGGGCGTGTTGGAAGGGATGGTGGAAGAGAACATCACTACTGCTACTGAAGTCCTCCTGAGTCATACAAATAAAGTTAAAGTCAAATATTACCCTTTAAATTGTATCAATCAATTGTATTTATATAGCGACATTTCATAACACATTTTATCTCAACATGCTTAACAAAACGAGCAGGTCCAGAGTCCAGACCTTACAAAGACCCAACATTAATCCACCATGAGGCAGAAACCTCGTGCAGAACCAGACTCATGTTGGAAAGCCAGAAAGAAGCGAGATGGATAGAGACAAACTGAGCAACAACAACAAACAATTTGAGTGGATTACAAGTGTGGAAATACTCAGTATGTACTGTACAAGTAGGCATATGCTTAAATTGTACTTATCTACTTTTCTCATCAGCGAATAGTCGTACAACTGTAATATAGCAACAGTCTATTTTACTATAGTCATTATTGGGGCTGGGTTTTGCCAAGAACCTCACAATTCAAATGGATTTGGATTCTTTGGGTCAAGATTTGATTTGATATTGATCAATATGCTTTGATGTTGATTCAATTATACTCATAGATGGCATAAATAGCCAGATAATTCATTACATTACCTTCTGAAATGCTTCACGTAATAATGGGTGCATTGGTTTAGAACAAACAGACTCCAAAATGTTGTTTACAGACGTTGTTTAGTCCAGTGGAGCCTCTGTACAGCGCAGATTTCAGTATGACGGCCCCCACAGGAGTGGGGCTTCATTACAACAGGAATAATAGATTTCAGGGTTTTCTGAATCGATACTGAATGAGGAAAACACTGTTTACCAAAGCATTGATGAATTGATTTTTTTACGCAGCCCTAGTCATTATTCACTCAACTGTAAGTTTGACTTGAGCTGATACAAGTTCCCAGGCTCCTTCAAAAGTCCCCACATTGTTTACTGTTCTGCCGTCAGCTCCACTCAGCTACCGCTCACCTCTGCCCTCCTCGCTTTCTCCCCTGCTACAGTTCAAGCAGTGCTCGGATGTGTTTGAATTTTATACTGTATCTACACTACAGTGTTTGTGTTAGAAGCTGCGAGTGCTGCCAAAACAGGGCTGACTTACGTTCAGCCCTTTGCTTGAACACCTCCAGTGTAGTCAGTGTCAAAGGACTGAAGCAGCTGCTGCTCTGCTCTCACACTGCTCATGCTACAACTCCTGATTAGAGACTGTTGAAATGTGGACAACGAATAACTAGATATATAATCACTCACCATGATACCTAGGTTTGACTAACTTAAAAAATAAGAAGTGTTAAAGACGTAAAATCTTGCTCCAACACCTCATGGAAAAAAAAAAAAGATGTAAACTAGTGAAAGCTGCAGCCGGACTGGATATTTAAGTAATCAGTATTACATGTTATTTATAATATATAGAACATTTGAATAATAATCTTAAAGCGCAGCATTTTTCAGCCGAGCTGAATATTCAAAATGAAATCCCTGTGAGGAATGTGAATGTCGGAGGACAAACGGACAAACGCTCTGCAACAACCTCCGAGATTTCCATCAGGAGAAACGGGCTGAATCTTCACAAACTGTCCTGTCCAAAACAACTGCAACAATGAAACACTGTACAGGAAAAACACTTGGGTATCACTTTAAATTAATGTCACAATATTCACCATTAACTTGTTGCTCATTAGCATGCTAATTAGCAGCACACTGGCTGCTTATTGGTCATTATTAAGTGCTTATTAATACCTTACTCTACATGACCATAATCTCTAGTTAATATAGGTCATTAACTAAGAGTGTGCCCTCAAAATTCTCCTAATTCCTGCTCATTAACGATATATGTACTGTATATGCATTTCTTCTGACATCTGCAAAAAAACCATTATTTTTTACGTATAGTTTTTTGTTTAAGTATTTGTGGTACTTTGCCCCTTTTTGAAACTTGTTTTGTTTCTGAATTTGCCAGAATCAAAAAGCTAAAACACTGTATTTAAAGGCTTTATATGCAATTTTTTGATCCAGCAGATGTCGCCCTTGAGCACCAGCATGAAACCAAAACAACTCGCGGTGCATTGTTGTGTTAGCATGCTAATGCTAGCGATCTTTATTATGCTCGTATCTTCACACTGCATGTAAATTTACCTGAAATGAGCGTGATCTAGAAACACAGTTAAGCAGTGAGTACAGTATGTTATTCTTCTTTTCTCTAGTCCCTCAATTAAACAACTTTTATACACGAGGGGAGGAGTCAGCCGGCCGTCCTAACGAAGTAAACAAACTGAAGATAGGACTCTGAAAACTCTGAAAACATCACAGACAGTGGGACTCAGGTGTTACACCCATTGTAGACAGTCATGACTCACAGAGTTATTTTCAGAGGATATACTTGATTTATATTATATTTAAGTGTGAAAAATCACATAGAAAGCCTTTAAAGCTCCCAGAAACTTTAATTGCAAAAGCTACGTTTCGATCTCACTGATCTTCTTCTAGGCATTATGAACCCACAATGTATTTATCTCAATGAAAATCTTTACTGCCGTTGCGGTGTGTTTACCCCTCATCAGCAACCTTAATGTAAAAAACATCATAGAAGATTTTCATTAAATTATGCATTCAAGGATTTCAGATCAAAAAGGAGTATCAACTCCTCTGAAGATCTTCTCAGGTTTGGGGCCCAGGGTTTTCCTGCTCCCCTCTCCACAATACCTCTGTGCGTTTGTTAGATAATAACAGGTCCAAGGCCGGTGATACTTTGAGGAACGTTCAGATCATAGATTGCTGAATGCAGGATGATTAGGTACCATGTTGGGTTCCCAAAAGCCCAACAGGCATGTACGCTCTCTGAGGGATAGATGACACGCTGACTATACTTTCATTCCCAGCTCCCTTTGTGGTTGTGTGCATACATGTGCGTTTGATGTGTGTGTTTGTGACTGGAGGACACGGGGAGGGGATGCTGCGCGGTGACTGATGGCTGAGAGTGATTTATGGGGAGCCGGGGCTGCAAAGATGTCTCACCACGCTACATCATTTTCTCTCCCTCTGTCATGCAAATTGTCAACAGCCAATCTTTTCATGATAAATTATTACCCAGACCTGCACTTAAATGACAATCGCCTTTCAGTACATAGCACACACACATTGCATGTTCACTCCTACGCAGGTCTCACAGATGTGTAGATGACAGCTCTTGTTCAGAGCCGCTTTGAGAGTTTTGGTCAATGAGTGAAACCGAGGAAAAAGGGGCGAACAGCCTGAAGGGAAATGGCTTCTCCTAGAGGTGATCACTGATAGGAGGAGGTTTTAAATCGCAAGATAGGAACTTAGCTGCGCAATTAGCAAATCCAATCAGTGACCGTGAGATGAAAGGAAAATGATGGAGGGCGGGAAGGTAAAGAAGGAGAGGGCGACTGAAAGGAAAAGGCATCAAACGTGTTGAGAGGTGGACGGATGTTTCTTCACTTCCTTGAATCCCTTGATGTGCGGTCCACATCAGTCCAAACTATTAGCATTTAAATAGCAAAGCAAATTTTTCAAAAGCATCCACCAATTAAGACGAATTGAGCGACTACAGAATAAAAGACTGGTGATATAAAGAAAATGCAGTTGCATATTCTAAGCCCCCCCCCCCCCCCCCCCCCCCCTTTCGGTGCATTTCCATCCCAAATTCAATTTGACTGTGGGTAATTTTCCGCCGTTAGCAGTCAATATGTTTTCATCATTCTGACTGCTTACTCTGTGTATTTTTCTGAGCACTCCTCCAACACCCACCTTCACCGCTTCCCACAATCCACCACCTCTCCCACGTCCTCCCTATTCCCCTCACAGCCCCCCCCCTGACTCTGTCTGTCAAAGCAAAGGCCAGTTTCCCCAGAAGGGAGTCTTTATCACAAAGAAAAGCACAAAAGAACCAGCACTGTTTCAAGGCTGACAGGTAAATGGGATTTCCACAGAGACAAGACGTGGAATTATCAGCACAGAGAGAAAGAGAGAGAGAGTGAGTGAGCGTGTGTTTTTTTTAGCAAGGGCACCCACTCAGCAAGAAAAAAGGGAAACGGAAGAATCCAGTAAAGCACCGCACAAAGAGACAAAAGCTTCAGGAAATTGGACATTCTTATTGAATGTGAAACTGCTACCCAACTCTCTTTGAACACGTACTGTACCGGACCTCCAGTCAGGGTGAAGCACAGTGGGTAAAGCAGGATATATATTAAACCATATGTTCATCATCTGTGTGGCTGAACGGGTTTGGCATGATTTCAAAATAAAATAAAAAATTACTAGTCTTTAGATTTTCCCAAAGATCAGAGCCCTGAAGCAATGCAGCAGTTGTGTTTAAGGTCCCACCAGGCGAAATGCACTGATTGTTCTGAGAAGCACTCTGGAGAACAATGCACAAGGATGGAGTGCTTTGATTAGAGTGTAGAGTCAAAAAAACATGTCGTATTTCTTCATTGTCAAATCAAGGCTATTTTCGACAGCAGTTGTTCTACGTGTACCTTTCTTTTTCCTGGTTGAAGGGAGGCACATGAGGTTAAACCAACCTGCTGCACCGCTTCATGATGAAGATTGTCCATGGATTCCTTCCCAACAATTACTGACGCAGAATTTTAAAGAAAGACTATAGGACAAAGGTTTGCAGTTCAAATCCAACTTATCCTGGGTTGAACAAAAGTAATTTTTTCCCAACTCAATGACCATCATTGATGGCTTACAGCAAAAAAAAATCCCAAATCTTTAGTGTACCTACTTGTCAGAAGGCTAACATGAGGTTTATAAGCTCGATCAAACAGACAACTTGAGCAACTGTTGCCATCTGACGTAGGTTATAAACACTTGGAAAAGTTGCCTTAAATGATGCAGAAGCGGAACGGCTCTCAGGATGCCTATCTCAGCCAACCAGGTGGTTTCTCCATTTTTGATCTGGACTGAAATTAATCCACCGCCTTATGATGGATTCCCATGAAAATTGGTACTCAGTCGATCACATTTACAGGAACCTTTCAGCGCTGTAACGTAATCAGCCTTTAAATACGCACTCCGAGGGATGCAGCCCTTCAGTTGGGACATGGGCCAATTTCAGACCAAATTTCTGCAATTCTTACGTGTAAATTAGCAAATGTTTACATGCTAACATACAAAACTAAAATGATACACAACATGCATGACAAACACCGGCATGTCAAATTAGCTTTGTGGCACATTACCCATGGAGTAAATGATCAAAGCCCGACACCTCATTGATCAAGTTGAACCATAGTAAGAACCTGGGCAGTCTCAGTAACCTCTTTTTGAAGTGCATACAGTATCAGCTGAAGGGCCTTACAGTATACTCTGTATACCACCTGAGTGGTGTTTGACCTGCATTTCAACCAGGTAAATCAATACTTTCAGTATATTCCAAAGGCTTTGAAACAATGCCAAGGTTCTCAGGGGTTTGGATTTTTTTTCTTTTTGAATATATATATATTTTTTATTCACATACAGGCAATCTCAGCCTCCACACCTCACTTTGAAAAAGAAAATTCTTTCCTGCGTTCAACTTCTGGAAGACAATTTCAGAGGTCAGCTTCATCTTCTGACTGCACTGGAAAGGGGACAGCTTTCTTTTTGCTTTTATATGCTTTTTTTTCTTCAATAGTTTATCTTTTATTCATGCACACAATCTTTGAAGATGGAAAATGCTTTTCTTTCTCAGACAGGCCGTCATTTCTTTTAGAAAGTGTTTTTTTTTTGGGGGGGGGGGGGGGGGGGGGGGGGTTAGCAGACAGGGAGGAGCGGTTTGACTTCTAAAGGCTACGTAATGATGCCACTCTGAAAGGGACGTTTTCAAATGAATTCAGGTCAAGGTGTTATCTCTGGGCCTTTGCTAAATTGTTTCTGAGAAATCAGTTTTAGAGCCAGTAGGATAGGCCAGTAGACCGAGCAGATTCATTTCCATGACAGAAAAAAATGTCCGTTTGTTCAGTCTACTTCAAATCTCAGCCATGCTAAAGACCTTGAAAGAAAACCTTTCGTGACTCGTGAAGAGGAGCCAATTTATCCTGATAGACATTAAACAGGTTAGCAAAGTGCAGCTCTCTCAGGGGCTCTGAGCCTTACAGAAGGAAACTAGGCGGTGATAGAGCACCGAATAGAACAATTTATTCTGCTATTGAATAGTAGCATTGGATAAAAAAGCCCTTTCTGATGAGTGTATATATTTTCAAAAACACATTAAGATACCAGTCAAGTGCAGATTCAAGCAAATACAAATCAAGATAGGAACACTTACTCACTCAGAAAACTTTCCTGTACTCAAACATGTACTGGAAAAAAGACAAGCAACAAGATTGGAGATACTACACAACCGGAAGCTTCTCCTTCACCACAAAATAGACTATAAGGGATACATTTAGGAAGCAGTAACCTTGTGTAGCTCTTACATTGTAGCAATTGATTTCTACCATGGAGAGCTTACAACCAGGATGGATGGTAGCAATGCATATCCAAAATATTTAAAAGAACAAGATGGCAGCAACCAAAATGCCATTCAATAAAAGTCCAAGAACCAATAAGAGACATCACAACAGCTGTGTCGACTTTTAATTTAGTCTACTACTACTATACCTTTATTCTCAAATGATCACAGAAGGGCTCTTTGTGACGTTGTTACTTCATATTTAAAGCTATGACAAATAGCACCAGTCTTGTATATGCATGACAAATATGTCACATACATAGGAGAAGCTCACTGCTGGTGTCATGTGCTGAAGATGTGGGAAATGGATCATGAGACACATGGCGACAAAACTCAGACACACTGGGACATATATATATATATTTATATGCACACTTACACTCCCACATACTTTATTTAGCCGCATGATTAATCGCATCGAGTTTTAGAAGCAGATCAGAAAAAAAAAATCCATCTTAAAAACAGGTTGTTGTTTTTTTGCTGCTGATTTTACTCATCATTACTATTACAGTAGTAATTCCTGTCTATCACGTCCTTACTATTACTGTCTTGGTGTCTTCCTCCCACCACCTAATTTCTCTGGGGTGACAGAGTCACAGCCCTCATGTGGATAATGTAACAAATCCAACATTTCCACAATCAGCGTGGCTAAATGAGTCATCAGGTGATCCCATCAAACATTTTCACTGCTTCACACTTCTGCTGCCGCTCGGCTTTGTTTTCGTTTGCAGAGTCTGAGTAATTGTAGATGTGTGGAGCTGTGTGAACCCTCGTAGGATAGATAAAAGCACTTGCGTGTCTTGCAGCAGGGACAAAAGACACCACAGATCCCACACTCAGCAGACTAATGATCATTTGCTTTTGCCTCGAGGCATTGAGGACATTTGCGACCCTCTGTATTAAAAACACCAAGCACATGAAGGCTAACACACATGTTGACACAAGGGATGTGTGCAATTAGTCGATGAAACAAGTGAAGGTCGTCAAGCTCGGTAGTTGGCATCTAATGAATATTTTTATTAATGTAGGCCGCACAATGCCACTTAAATGTTGCGTCCAAGCTGTAACACAACAACCCGCCACTAGCCGGTGCTGTAGCTCATGTTAACAGAGCTGCTCTCCTCACCTTACTGCCGGGATGCAAACCAGCACAGTGGATGGATGGCATCTCATGGGAGCAGCAATATTTGGGGCTAGAAAATGGAGATAAAGTTGTATGTAGGCCGCCATGGAAGGTTAAACTGGCGTGTTACGACACGACTGGAGCAATGCGTTACCGATTTGACATACGTTGATCCCGCTTGATCTAAAAAAAAAATAGCACAGCTCATCCCAGCAATACCAAGATATACAGAGCTGAGCCTGACCAGCTATGCAGTCACCATGAGCAATGGCAGGGTTAAACAAGGAGCCAATATTCCAGTGCCACACACACACACACACACACACACACACACACACACACACACACACACACACACACACACACACACACAAACACATGAAATGTGTGGTTAATAATAATAATACAGCTGCAGGTCCACCCACAAATCTCACACGGAGCTATTGCCCCAGGTCTTAATTATAATTGGAGTGAATTGAGTCATACACACACACAGGCATTACTTGTCAAGTGAATGCAACCAGTGTCCACCCGCAAGCCTGAATATGAATTATATTTAAGTCATATTTGTATTCTGGGGCTGTTTGACTGTGTAAAAGGAAGGACAGGAAAAACAGTGGTTTGACAGCTATCAGCTGTGGATACACACATTTTCAAAACAGATCCTTTTTGTCTTTGTTGTGCAGATGCTACTTTGTCTTTCTCGTACACACACTGCATTATATACTTTTCATTCTTTAGCTCAGAGTATATCAAGAAATTTTGTATCTTGCAGCTGGATTTACCTGGAGGGAAAAACTGATTCTGTTTTCCAATCGACACGATCCCCTGTCGACACGTGTATGCAACTTTGAAAATGCAGGCTCATGCAGAGTTAAATCTTTGAATAAAATTGTTTTTTATACATTATATTAATACAATTCCTTTGCCTTAACCATGTCCTTTTATATTACTCACCACTACTACTACTGAATTAAATGTCCTCATAAAGCGTAACATCTCTTACAACCAACTCTTACAAACATTACACTGGTTATTCAGAGGCTAACCTTCAAACTGTGAAACATGCCCATTGGCCATTTGAAGATTTCAGTCATATCAGCTGTAGTTACACAGCATCACGGCCGCGGTGCAGGGTCAAAGCCTCGCTGCTCCATTAATGATGGTGTGTAATCGAATATTAATGTAAATTGCGCCTCGTCTAATGTGAGTGTCCCTGGATTTCAAAATGTGCAACAAGTGGAAGGCCTCCAAGGTTTATAATCCCTTCGTTTCACCATTTTCTTTATTTTTTCTGTTTTCGCTTGGTTATCTTTACTTTTTTCCATTTTTGTGATGCGCAGTGCATTCTGGGTGATGACTCTGTTTGGAGTGTGTCTCTGACGGATCTCCTTTTAAGGGGCCAAGTAGCCCTGACACTTCACCCAACCCCTCCGCTGCAACAAGAATCGGGACAAGGGCTAAGTGGTAGGGGTAAGGGGTGAAATGGGACTGAGCCTTGGTGTGTGTTAACATAAACACTTAAAAATCTTGATACCTGTTCATAGCAATGTCCTAGTTTATATTCAGCTAAGGATTTGTTTTGTTCCATCATTTGATGCTTGGATCTCTGTAGGTTCTTCATCGATGTAAACTCAACACTCAAACACCTCTATCACTTCCTCAGGGGTGACGGCGGTCTTCTCCGGCCATTGTCACCGAAACGCTGGAGGCTGTCACGGCGGCCTGGACATGGTGGTGAGCTCGGCCATCGGCTGCCAGCTGGGTGAAGACACCCACGGCGTCAGGGTGGTGGTGGTGACTGAAGACAGAGTCATCCATCGCTACTACCGGCTGCAGCAGCTGAAGGAGCGAGGGATGGATCACGACCTCACCGAGCTCCTGCAGGCCTAAGGGCTGAATGAAGGAACATCAGGAACACTTTGCTTTTTGTGTTTGTTGTTTTGTTTTGGTTCTGAAGTCTCAATGCCCTGCTCTGAGAAGCAAAAACAAGGTGTGTAGGGAAAGATTGGACAACTTGAGACAGAAGGTTTATGTTCTACCGGGACCTTGGTCTCATCAATAGCTTTGTAATTAAACAACAGTTTAATCTAAAACATATCTAACATGTTGTCATACCAACCTCTTCAAATATGCATCCAAGATCAGAATAATCCAGCGCACACTGGGATTACTGGGCACCCAACAATCTAATATGTAGCTTGGTCAGTGGCCCTCAGCTTCAAATACGACTATCTTGTTATCACTCTGCCTACATGGACAAGACTCTGTAGTCAAAGTAGCAATAATAAATATACAACAACTGGTTAGACTTCCACAATAAAGCTATCAAGTTAGCGATAACAGATAATTAACATTTGGTCAGGTTTTCAAAATACAGCTTGCTGTGTAAGGTTTAGGCAAAAAGGTCATACTTCTACTAACATATGCTCACTAGTTATATAATTAATATCTCTTTCGAACTAACCCACTGTAAAGCGAGTGATGAATGTGCTTAATTTCTATTTTAGCTAGGTTATATGAGACGCAGTCTAATTTTGGGTTCTCCCAAAAAAAAAGGTTTAAACTGTCTTCCTGTGTTCCAAAGTTCACAGCGTGCAGTTTCTGTTCAGCTGTGTAGCTCTTTCTAGTGCAGTCTGTCTTCACCATGTGGAGTTTGCAATCCCTGCAAGCTACTGGTTAAGGAAGTTCAGCTCTCTGCCTATGGAAACATTGAGAGTTGTCAATTACGAACACACAGCTCGAGACCAATTGGCCTGAAGTCATGCTGCCCACCTCCGCTGATCATTTTATATGAAGAGTCTTTTCAATCAAACCAGTACTCCACAAGGGTTATGTACTCTTCAAAAGCGTCGCTGGCAGCCTGGTCCGTGTCGGTATGTATCCCAGCGCATTTCGAAAAGTGAAGCAGCTTCTTGCAATACACTATAACTGGCAGGGAATTTGAAATCCAGTCAGGTGGCGCGATGCTCGCAGTCAATACGGGGCATGTGTCAGCATGTGATATTGGTATATTGGTTGCACAGGTATATAAGTTTAAGGCCACTTTTAGATGAAAATAAAGGTCTTAAAAGTAGAGCCCGACCGATTAATCGGCCATCGGAAAATATCGGCCGATATTAGGGTATCAAGTGACTATCGGCATCGACTACTTATATCACAGATATGAGCCGGTATTACTTGATTTATTCACCTCATTTTTCTCCTCCTAATATTGATATCGATATCAACCCTAAAAATCCCATATCGGTCAGGCCCTAATTAAAAGTGTGTCTTACAGGATAGAAAATTTGTTTTTATATTAGAATCAAACCCTTGTCTACTGGATGTTTAATTCATATATTCCCCCTATCACCACTCCAAGCAGACCGTTGGTTACTCCACATTAGCTGACTACAACAGCAGATCAAGCAATAAGCAAGAGTCCGAAAATAATGCTCCCTACAGTGTCAATCGTATTACTGACCAAGCTGCTGTATTTGACCACTTGAAATGAGAACGACCGGAACATTCTGAGTATTCATTCAAGTGTAGATAAAAAATGTACTGTATGTATGAATATAGGTAGAGAAAAGTAGTGGAGTTATAAACAAAGAGAAGATGCCATTTCTTTCCAACATTATCAGACGAGCAGAATGTTGACGGGAAATTAAAAGAAAGAAGTTTGTTATCTCTCTCTTCTGAATGTTTCCTTCTTCCAAATGCATTTCTGGAGGAACAGTTTCTTTAAACTCTATGAAAAAAAAACACAAAGGGCATTGAATGTGTGCTAACTTTAGTGGTTCTTTTGTGAGGAACTTTATCACTTCCTGTATCACATTGTTAAGTAGACCAACTTCAAGTCAATACACTTTTATAGAATTAGATGTCAGAGTCACTTTAAAAGTATTCAAACTAATTAAAGGAATATTGCAACTTTAATATTGAAACCTTATTGAAAACAGCTACTGGAGGTGGTCTGATGCCTGTTTTAAATTAATTTATATTAAAAGACTTTTGGACCGTAAGTTGAAACTAAGTATTCAAAATGTTAAATAGACACAGTCCACTGCTGGTGATCCTTCTCTTACCTTGTAGGTATATTAAAAGATGGTGTTTCTCTCGAATCATCCAAACATATCCAGAAGTTGTAGCTACTTGTAGTGTGTTTTCTGTTGCCGTTGTCTAATTCCTTGGTAGCCATCCTATGCAAACTATTCATATTATGTTGTATGTGTTTTTTCATGGATGTGGTACATTGCTTTCCTGCCCTGGTAGATGGTGACCTTTCTGATGACCTCTGATCAGACTCTTATCTCTCTGTCTGAAGCCCCCCCCCCCTCTGCTGTGAAGGCAACAGATGAATAACCCAATGTTCTGTATTACAAAGTCTTTGAATGTGTGTTGACTTGAGAAATAATTATTCTTAATTTATATCACTAAATCAAAAACTTTTTTTTCTGACTACATTTGATCTTGAATGAATAAATCTTCAAAGTCATAATCTTGAAGATTTAAAGTGCATGAATGTTAAAGGCCTTTGCACACCGAGTCGTTTTTTTTCTGTCAGAAACTGACGCACATTAAAAAAGAAATACGAGCTCAAGTTATGTCAATCATGTTTACACACTTATTCATAAACTTACGTCCGTCATTATTTTTTCGGAACAGGTTCGATATTCTGCCTTTTTTCGCATCCATCCCTGTGTGTGTGTACCAAAAAAAAAAACGGAGTGCCGCGTGCAAAGGCCTTAAGTCTTTTTCTTTTTCCTTCCGAGTTAATAGGAGCTAATGCCATTTTACAAAAGCCCTTGCATTTGTGTTTGGTTTCACCAACTAACCGGCAGCTACATTGACAGATTAATAAAAATCACAAATTACTTTCATCATACATCCATCCATCCCCTCGAGAGTTTGTGGTAGAGGCGTCCTTGGCTAAAATAAAAGATGTCAAATTGATGAATAAAAAAAAAAAAAAGTGAAAATCCACACGAAACAAACAAATCAGACATTCAGATGAAGACAGTCAGAACCTAAAAGAATTGAACTGATACGACTGGCCCAAAGATTCAAAAAACACAACTGCGATGTCAACTTAATACCATTTTTGCCACCAAAGACAACCAAGCTACGATCTTCACAATATCCTTTTTAAAATATATGTAACTCTGACACCTAGTGTTTGAAGTGGGTACTGCTGTCCAAATTCAAACATTGTAGAGCGCTGTCTCCCCCCGCCCCCTCCTCCCTAGAGTCAGTGTGCATGCGGGTTGCCATGTCGTGGAAACAGAAGCTTCAGTGTTTAGCCAGCTCTGTATAAGTCTTGAAATCTTTCTGCGGTCTAACCTCTCTTCATTTTTCCAAAGCTTCTCCAATATTTATCAGTAAATATCTCACATACTGGACCTTTAATAATTTTCAGTTGACACCTGAGACACTACACTAAACTGATCCACCTTGAGAAGCAATAACAATCTCCTACTATTTCCATCATTTCACATACATTATTTCATGTGAATTCCCTGTGTGTGAAGTAAAGCTTGAACAGAATACAGAAGTAGCAGACCCCGTCTCTCACAAAGGAAAACTGATACACAAACGTGAATTCAGAAAATAAACGCATTGAATGAACGTTGGAGAAATGATGGGACCTTAAATTACCTCAAAAATGAAAATATGAACATGATCTCAAGGATCATAACTATACTTTTTATTTCTTTGCCTGACTGTATTGCAGACGTTATTTGTCTACATATCATTACTTCTGCATCGTTTTAATACGGATAAATCCCGGTGATGATGAAGTCTATTTCTTCATGCTACTTGTTTCTGAAAGCGTAGCTCAAACTGACTGGTGCTCCTTCACTTGGACGATTTTTGTGATAAAAAATCTTTCATCATTGGATCAGAGTTTAAATCAGAAAACGTATGATGCAACACACATATCAATCACATTTAGTGGGTTTAATCTGCTGGGGATCCTTAGTGTGAACCCTGCACAGAGACGCCTGCGGAGAGTAAGACGAATCAAGTGAGATGTGTTGTTAAATGAGGAGCTCAAGGACTATTGTCAGGCTAGTAAAACACTTTGATCTGTCTGTGATTAATGGTGGGAGTTGAACAGTATTTCCTGAATGTTTGTTCATTGCCGAGACGTCCTCACAGTGTTAGCTAGCTGCAGGCTTATTTGGAAACCCACAGTCCTGAAATTGTCTTTAAAATGGACATTACTGCAAGAAAATGACTTTCCCTGTGAGCCCTAAATGACTCCACTCGATTACACTTTCCACACACACTCAGACTCGTACTGACTGACTGGGAATTTAAGAAAGTTGCCATGGCAACCAGTTAGCAACACAGACAGTGTTGAAAAAGAAAGTGAACCCTCTCCACGTCTGTGTGTGTGTGTATGTGTGTGTGTCCATGGTCTGGAGGGTAGAGTAGGTGAATTTCCATCGGAGACGCGATCGCTGACCTCATTTCACACTGACGGATTCTGTCTCTTCCAAAAATTCAGCATGTGATGGAGGGAGGAGGAGGGGGCGTTGTCTGAGAGGAATGGATAATGAGTGTTATGTGTGAAAGGCGACTCAGTCCATCGCCTTCATTTCCTGTTTGAGAAGGAACCTTATGTCCTTATCTATTTTTATATCCTCATGGTAGCTGCGCTCAGTCACATTGTTCCTTATCTCCTTTTTGTGTTTGTGTTTTAGGGCACATTTGCTCTATGAATTGGGGAACATCACACACTTTGACTTGTTGCTGTGTTGAATTCTAATGACTGACCATACCGACCACCGTGACTGTAACATTAATAGTTGTATTTTTTTAATAAATGTTGATTTTATCTAATGATTGCAGTGTCTTATTGTGTGTTCTGGACTTATTTAAAGACTTTTAGATGCACATGTTTCTCAAACTTATGAGACATATGGCCTAGAAACACTTTTCAACTTGAGGGCCTATGTCCATTGACACAGCTTCTTTTTTCTATCCAAAACCAACACAGTTCAACGTTTTCAGTGCAGAGAGCGCAACAACGCCCTGAGTGTGAGCTGTTTTTTGATGCTGCGCTAACAGCACTCTCAGTTCAAAACAGTTCACCTTTTGGAACTGGCGCAGGAGAACGTAGTATAACTTTTTGAGCATACAATTTCAATATCTAGAGCTGCTGCTCATGCCAGGATGATTCCTTTACATTATTCTCATATTTCCTTTGGTGATGCTTCCTTTAATGAAGGAAAATATTTAGCATACAAAGCTATAAAAACGGTCACTACCGGGTGAAGCAGAAGTTACATTTCGTAATGTGAATGTTAATTTGAAGAATGATTAGCTAAACATTTAATTTCCTTTAAATTTGGTTCCCGTAATCATTTTCATTACTTGAATCAATTTTCACCAACTCAAGATAGCCGACGTCACATGCTCCTGACTCTCTGAAGAGACGACTCGGCCGACCCTGTTTGTTATCCATTTTTTCAACTAAAAGATCTGCGTCATGTGTGATGTAATGTAATAGGTTACTACTCAGGCTCTCATTGGCTGGCTCATTGTTTGTCGGTGCGTGGTCTGACAGATGTGTAGATTGTGGCTGCTGTGTTGGTTGGATCTTGAAATGGTTTACATGGTCAAAGTCACAAGAGTCGTTATTTTCCAGCGTTGTACAGCATAAGTGCTAAACACAGAAGAGCAGTAGTTTAGGCTCCATGACAGCGATGATGAGAAAATACATCCTGCGGGTCAAGTGAGATGATTCATGAAACAAAATGTATATCATTTATAGGTTTTCAACACAGACACGTGTGTTATTTGGAGTTTTTCTAAGACACCATGGCCACTTAACAACTTACATGTATTGTCATTGCAGAAAGCTGATGTTTTTTGATGTTTTTTGATAAGACTTGTTACATTAACTTTACTTTTAACTATTCCAAAACTGTTCTTTCCACCTCCTCTGAAAAGGAACGATGTATGGTGAGATGGTTGTTATGGTTGAAATGAACCCAAAACATTGAATGGGTTCTTCCTTTCAACATTATGCTGCTTTATTATTCATAGCTACCTACTCAAGAAATCAATAGTTACACAGATAATAATTCTGGAATTATTTGTATCAATATCGTGAATTTAATGTCTTAACATTTGAATGAGCCTTATGTCATGAGGCTTTGAAAGTCTGAAATGTGGTTTTTCTATTTCACATGAAATGTTTCACTCCCAATGCCCTCCCCTACAATATTATTCATGGGTTCAACAAGTTAGCCATTAGCCACAACTTGAGCCCTTGCAATCCTCGTAGCCGTAACTTGTTTTCAAATAGAATTTCACAAACGCCTACAGAAATCCCATTGCTTTAACCATGTTAAGTGTTTACAAGTATATGGTTGAAATGAACTGTGTGGGAGTTACATCACCATGAGCTCAAAACAAGAGAATGCCAACACACGGCTAATTAGCATCAAGAAGACAACCAAGAAACAGAAGTTTAGTTTGTCATGCAGTAATTCTGCTCATGCTACATGTAGTCCTCTCCGGAGGACTCCTAGGGACGCCTAAGAATAAATCATTGCCTTAAGGATGTGGGAGGACGAGTAAGTGCCCAGCACCATGATTTGGCTGACCTGCACCATGCAGACAGAACGCCTCATCAACCTCTGAGCATAGGAGGGAACAGTTTGGCATGGACACTCCTAAAAAGGAAAGCAACTAACTTTCTCAGCAATCAGGTGTACGTTTAAAAAAAAAAAAGAAATTGCATCACACCTACATGACCATCAAATGACTTCGATAAGGTAGGATCCAGGGAACGCTAATGACTCCAAACTTTGATTGTGGCTGATTTTGCAGTTAAAGGGCATTCACATTAAGAACATCAAAAAAACAGTGCTCTCCCAAAGAAATTGTCAGTGACTGCAAAGAAAGAATTTCGAAAAGATTTGACAACATTTGATATCCCTTGTTAGACAAAGCGTGTTTTTCTCCATTCCAATAAAATAAAAATAAGAAAATGCATTCAAGTCACTAAATAAAGCTTTATGACACATCAGTTCTTTGGCAGTTACTTTTAATGGTTTAATCATCCAGCACATGTTAGATGTTTTTTGTCTGATACTACCAAACGTTAAGCCTGTCTCCTTCTCTCTCTCTCAAAAGGAGTGTGTTCGCTTCTGTTGTCCTATCTGTGTGAACAATGGCTACCGCTAATTTTATATTTCCCTGTGACCTAACATTGGGCAATGTGTTTTAAATGTAAGCAGAGGTAAGGAGGCAATTTTTGCCACGTAGTCTTATAAATAAACAACGTACAATGCTGTTTAAGGACCACCTTTTCATTTAAGAGAAAATGATGAGTGAGAAACATATCGTCTATGATGATAAGCAGTGCACTTGTGTAAGAAATCGTATATTGTGGATTGGTCTATCTCTAACAACAACAGAAACATGATTTGTTTCTATATAAAAAACACTTTTAGTTATCGTCTTGCGTCGACAGCGTTCATAACAATCAATAGGTATAATTTCAGAACCCTGAACAATTCAGATTTTGATATTCTTTAGCTATGGTAGATTTCGCATACATTTAGCTTTGTCTATATACAATAGAGATTCAAGATTAGATTTGTTTAGAGAGATCTGGGATGCATCAAAGCAGACTGTAAAGTTGCTATGGCAAGATTGTAGGAGGAGCCAGTGACATATAGAAAAGGGTCCTCTTCATAAAAATGTTCATTACAGTTGTTTGGCAGAGATAAAATTGTTTTACAAAAGAGGACAAAGAAGGGACCCTTGTGGAACTCCAGTACTAATGTAAAGTGAACTGTTGGATACTGATGTCTACGTAAAGTCATAAAATCATCCAGTGGATTTGGTTAATCCCGTAAAATAACTGTAGGCACAGATAATGCAGCTGTTGTTGTGCTATGACTTGATCTAAATCCTGACTGCTCTGGCTGTAATAGGTCATTTAAATAATGTTGTTTGACTCCAGAAAGAGTAGAAGTAAGGAACACACTCCAAGCCTATCACCCAAGCCCTTGTTTTCTGAGCCTCCTTTATCAATTAGTGCACATTTTTCTATGTACAATCATCAAATTTTAACAAGAGTGTGTCTGTTTCATTTCTGTCTGGGTTTGTTTAAGTATTCATGTGACACAGTTTGTGTGTGGCCTCATCAGAAACCAGAAACATATCTGACTCCAAAAACCGCCCCCTCATTTCTAATTGCTTATCGAATCATGATGACTCTGACATTCATCTATCCCTTTAAATTTTGTCTCTCCAAGCGTTCTGTCTATCATAACAGACACCAGTCTGGAGGAGATGTATCATCAGCTATGCAAACAAAACATCAAAACCAGAGGATACAAACACACCACACCAACGAGGCTGCTGATAAGATGTGGCATTTTCACATGCAAATATCAACGCAGTCATCTTGGACTAAACTCATATTGCATTCATATTTTTTTCCTTCTCTCCAAGATAAATCAGAGACTTACTCCAGTGGAGCTGGAGGGCAGTGAGCAGTTGGGGACTGCTTGCTCGGGGACTCTACAGGCAACAAATGGCTGTTATTGGACAAAACAGCCGAGACTGAATGTGGGACCAACTGCTTACAGGACAGTTATTCATTCACAAAGCCCGTCACATCAGGGCTCATACACAGTTTGAGGTCCACTGCTCTGATATTAAGATTTAGTCCTTTAATGGCTGTTTCAAAAATCAGCACACTTTTCATTTTTTTGACATAAGATGAAAGCTCGTTTTAGAGATGTCTGGAAATCGTTGATCCTGCAAAAAAAGAAAAAAAAGGCAGCTTTCCGGGCAGACTTGAGGTCAGTGATATGGCCTTTGCCTTCTGATACGTTCCTGAAGGAGATTTATTCTCCTGTGACAGATGAAAGCTCGTTCCTGTTCATTGATCCAAAGTGCTGTCGCAGTATCCCCTGTGCTTTCATGCGTAACAAAATGCAGACATACACGCGGACACATGTACACAACTCACATAAAAGCACATGTATCTCTCGACAACACTTTCATCAGCGGCCAGGGTGTAAAATCCACATATACCGATGTTTTTCTCAAACAAGTGCACATTTCAAGTGCATTAAGAAGACTCAGGTCAAAGGTCGCTTGCTTCTGAATGTACACGAGAGGCCAATATACAGCCTGATAGCAAGAGGAGGATGTTAACATTTCACAAGTGAGCCTGGTAAATCACCAGAGACACAACAAGGGGCTTATTTGATGTTCATCAGAATGTTTTGGTTCCTAATGGAATCCAAGAAGTGATCATTACACGGTGGCAAGATTGATTTGGCCATTACATTTTTTTTTTTTTGGACCCGTGCTGTTGGCTCTGTAAAGTGGGTGTTTGAAGAAACTTGCAAAGAGAACTGTTGTATCCAACATACTCTAATTTTCATCCAAGGCTCATCAAAGTTTTCAAATTCAAAGTTATGACAGATGAGACAGTTAAATTACATGCATCACAAGTTAGGACTCCCATTCCATCAATTTTAAAAGCACAAATCTTCTTTGGTAAAATGCCTGAAGGTGTAAATCCACTTTTGTTTGGTGGCCTCAAAATTACACCTTGCTGCAGTGTTGGCAAGGCAGTTTTTTTTAAATATTACCTTTAACAACAAGGCAACTAAAGTGCATAACAACACATAATGAATATATTCAAATTACAAGAGTTCAACAAAACAGATAAAACAGAAGAATATGAATTTGTAAAGTTCATGTTTACATGTTAGGTGTGAGATATGTGGAGCATGAAAACTGAATGCTGTTTCTCTGTGTTTTATTTTGACTCAGGGGACAGTAAGCAGACGTGTCCCAGAGGATGTGTTGATGTATTTTAAGTGAGGACTTTAGCAACAGTGTTCTGAATCAGCTGCAGCTGTCTGATGGACCTTTGAAAGCCCCTTTCACACATGCACTGCACTCCTAAACATTTCCAGAGTTTCCCAACATTCATCACAGAGAGGTGCATGTATGAACTAAAACAAGCAAATTGGTTCACTCTGACTTCATGATGACTTTTTCCTGCTAGTGCTGCTGTTCCTCACATATTGCCTGTTCAAGGCAGGATCTCAACTCCCCTGTCACACCCGTCTGCCATGTGTAATGGAGGCGGATTGATGGGGCAATGTCATTCTACCCCTGCTCCATCATCTACAGCAGAGATTTAACAGGGAGAGACTGGGCAATGTGTAACATCAGAGCCGCCAACAGGGCGTAACAGTGCTGTGATTGTGTGTGCATGTCTGAGTGTGTATGTATGTTAAATCTCAGCTGTGTGGTTACACGCTGTGTCTTTAAAATCACACACTGGGGCCCCAAGTACGGTAGGGCAGATGCAAAGAGGAAGTACGAAGGCGTAGTGACAGCAGAACTTTGTTATGGTAGTGTTGCAGAATTGTGATCTAAAGGCCCTGACAAACCAAGCATATGGGAAAGAACTAGTGGCTACAAAGGCCTCCTGTGTCATCGCCTCACGTCGCCGTTTGTCTTGGCCAAAAAGTTGCACTAGAACACACTGCAAAGACTATAGCCGACGGCCAACCACCACATTCTGCGCATACGTGAGAGGAAACGACTCTCCATGCCAGCAGGTGGCGGTAGTCTGCTGTTATGATACGAGAAGACCATTTTCACACCGCTGTCGCTCACCACTCCTACAATAGGTAGCCTACTAATGGAGAATAATAAAAAGAAATGTTGAAAATGGCGCTGGCCCTTGGTCTTTTAATGGAAAAAGAAAAGAAAAGGCGGAGGCAACAAATAAGGAGAAACCACACTAATGGGTACAACGGCATGCTCAAGGGGCTTTCCCGAACCTGTGTCGAGAGCTGGAGATAAATAAAACCTCCCGAACAGCCAATCGGAGAGATTCCTCTCACCAACCGCCAAAAATAAGTCTGACGGTGGCCGACGGGTAGCGATGGAGTGACACACCGTAAAAACTAGGGCGACGACCGCTCACCGACGGTCCAACTAGGACTGAAGATCTCCTTGGTGTGTCAGGGCCTTAACACAGAACACCTCTGTCACATACAACACACCCCTACCACAATCCAGACCAAATAGTGTTTTAAAAAGCACAGCACACACACAGTTAAACTCCTATCATGGGGTACGCATGTAAAAGGAAATTCTTGAAGAATCAGGGCCTGAATGACTTTAAATGATTTAGAAAATGATTGAGTTCATGTGTAAAGGGCTTTAGATAGACTTTTAGAAAATGCAGCAAAAGATTCAAGCCTTGTGAAAAATATGGTAAGACTTCATTTCAATTGAGACCTGAATGCTCTTTCTCTGTTACTTTCCTGAAGGTATTTTGTATTTTCTTCAGAACTCTCGAAATTCGGGCCCAAGATCATGATCAGACAAGAAGGACAGGTTTGTGATTAAAATACTTTTAACTTAAGCTGAGTTTTAAGTTTCAGCATTTTTCATATGGTCCAAAAACTTTTTTTTGTTTTATCTGGAGTATTTCCAAACCTAATTTGTTCAATGAAACCACTCAGGGATGTTTAGGAACACAATGGACTTTTTATATTGCTTAAATGTTACTTTAGTGTAAATGTGTGTTGTCTACATAGTCATTTTAAGATAAATGTTTTTTCTACAATCTATATACATTTTAAATGAAAGTGGTCTCAGAATGGAGCCTTGGGGAACTCCACAATTTATTATGTTTTGTTCAGGTGTATAAATACCCATTGAAACAAAGTAGTCACTGTCCTTCAAAAGGGCGTAAACTACTTTATCACTGTCCTGCTACTTGTGTGAGACATGTCCATTACCAATTATGGGGTAGAGGAGCACAGCCCACTGTTTACCATTGCTAATTGTATGCAGCTACTATTCTCTGTTGTTCTTTAGCCTGAGGATTCTGAAAGATATGTTTTCTTGTCAGGTTATTTGATGTATTTTTATTTTACTGTTGTTGGCATGTAAGAGAACTTCAAGAACTATTCAAATAAAACTCCTATAACATCCTGAAGGCAGCAGAGTAAAGGGATCTCTACAATATCAAGTGGATTTATGTCAGGGTGCCAGTATGTATGCCAGCCTTCAATGTTTATTATTGAATAGAGAGAGAGAGGGAGAGTCGACATTACATATTTCGCTTCCATACAAAAGTTTAGAAGTTCTTCTACCATTAGATCACCGCAGAATAACTGAACCAAAACATTTGGGATGTATTGTACTGAAACACTGATCTCAAAGAAACACAAACACCCTGTACATCAGAGGTTAACTGCAAAGTGGAGTCATTACTTGTCTTTCAAACAGGGAAAATTTGATTGATCAATTGCTGAACCAAAGATGCTGAATGAAGAAGCTTTAAAGTACTCAGAGAAATTGAATTTAAAGTTTATAGTTTGATAAAAACTGGACAAATTCAATTGGTTTTGGATCAGATTTTAAATCAATCTTGAACTAAGATTTGTCATCTTGTGTTTTTAAGATCTAAACAAAACCCTCTCAAACTAAACAAAGTAATCCCTCTCTAATGCCTTCAAAAGGGTTAAATCAGTCAAAACAGCATCCTATAAATAACCCCACTTGGCAAGTGTTAAACCTAGATTGACTCTTTAAAAGAAAGCCAAGAACATGAACTGACACTCAGCCCCGGCTCCAGCATCACCACCCCTTCATTTCTCCACACAGTCCACAGGTGTTAGAGGGGACACAAATGAAACTTGGCGTATCCAATCATGGCCTGACGTCAGGGTGCCGCCCCTTCTGGGGGTGAGCCCGCTGAAAAGAGCGAGCCATCTGGGCAGCAAAGAGCCAGCGACAAGCCCATCCATCCCTGTGCCCTGCCCTATGGGCCCACAGCCAGCGATACAGACTGGGAGAGCTGGCAAGGATCAGAGATACACTCTAGCATGCCAAGCTGGAACATGTTCTGAAGATTTTAGCATTCAGTGGGGTCAAAAATATACTTGATTCACATAATGTATTGCAAAGGGTCGGTTACAACAGATTTATCCCACCTGTTGAATCATAAGCCATTAATTACATAGTTTAACGTAAATATTAGGGCAGTCAAACCATTACATCTTTAATCATAATTAATTGCATGTTTGAAATTTCATTATTTTGCACTTCAAAACAGTTTTTGTTGTGCTTTTATTTTGAAAATATGTACTGCCTTACACCCAATTCACACATACTCCGTGCGCGCCGCGGTCCGTCAGCGCCACGGTTTTGCTCCGTCGGACGGCTCGCGCCCATTCACGCTGGATCCATTTCTGGGACGTCAGCGCAGCGGAGCGCACCCATGACACGTCACAGGAGAACTACAAGATCCCACGGGAATAAAGAGAAAAACATGCAAACAACATGTTGCTTTGTCTTTCTGAGGATGCATTGTTGTTAATTCGGTTCCTGTTTTGACGTAATGTTGATAAAGTGATGAAAAATACGATCGTGAGTCCGTATATTGTGTTTTATTTTGAAATTGACCGGATGCTCTGTGCGTTTCCTTGTCTGACTTCCTGTCCGGGCTGTCATATTCTGTCCAGCTTGAAGCATGCCTGCAGCGTACTCCGGCGAAAATAGACTTGCTGCGTATTTGAAACGGAGCAGAGCGTAGTGCCGTCGGTGGCACGGAGACGGACCGCAGCGCGCCCTGTGTGAACACAATGACTGACTAGAGTAACAGCTAAGTACAACGTAGTGTGCGCCGCTGACGGACCGCGGCGTGCTCGGAGTGTGAATTGGGCTTTAGGCTTGGGGTAAATTACTTCCTGTTTGGAAACAAATCTTTTATTTTGAAATAAATTAAGGTAGTTCTGGTAGATCAGGTTACAACATTAACTTGACCACTGAAAAAAACCTGCTAGAGATTGAAAAGTAAAACAGCAAAAGGAAACGGTATAAAAGTGAAATATGTGATGGCACAAGGAGGAGATTACTTTGGACTCGTCATCTGAGCTGTCTGGAAAAAAAAATCAAAAGAAATTAGCCATTCAAACGTGCAGCAGGGTCGTTCTTTCCATCACTGTGACTACAGCGAGATGCCGTGGTGGCGTACCTACCGTGGCTTACCTAGATTAATGCGATTTTAAAAATAAATGTGTTACATTAATGCCTTTATGCCGACAGCCCTATAAATATGTATACGATAAGTATTTTTATATCGACCAGTGATCTATGGTAAATACGATAAAAAGAAAATACTGTATATGCTCTCCAAATATGTCAACAGCTATAAGAACTCCTCATCTTGTTTTTTTCTCTCTGATGCATAGAATGTGTTAAACATGGGTAACTGTGAATCATTTTGACATTGTTTAGGATGGTGTTGATGCTGCTAAGATCTCTCAAGAACAGCTGTCGATGTTGTGCTCTGCCTCTGTGTACTGCCTGTCAGCAACGGTATCAAACTAAAAGCTGTTTGTTTTCACTTACTGATGTTGTTTCCTTCTCTCTAGATCCTTGCTTGTGTTTTTGTTTCTCTCTGATGCACGTTGCTTTGGATAAAAGCACGTCTGCTAAATGAATTGTAGAATTGTAATTTGTTCTCTATAATTACAGATTATGAATTTTTACACTCAGCATTTAATGAATATTTCTACAACAATCAAAAAGGTATTTAGGTGGGCTTTTTGAGAGCTAGGACAGAGTCAGAAATCAGGAAGAGAGAAAGTGGAGAAAGGAGCTACAGGTCGGACAGCCTTGGTATATGTGCGCGTACTAAACATTGCTACAAGCCCACCTTTAACAATCTGTTTAAACATCACAAACTCATGGATAAGCTGGGTTTGAAATTATCCTTTTAGACTCTAAATGGCATTTTCATTACTTTCATGACATGTTATTTTAGTTTTATCCCCATCTCAGATGATATATTATGCAAATACATCATTATGTAAATGTATGGGTTGAAAGATGTAGGTATAGAAATGTTATATTTCTTCAACTTTCAGTAAGATTCATAATAAACATTTTAGACAGCAAGACGGAGAATTTGTGTAAGTGTAATTAATGTAATTAAAACAAAAAAAACAAACATTTTTTTTCCAAAACTCCTTGAAAAAGGTCAACCACTAATACAAATTCAAGTATCTATTTAATCGAAGGGGAGACGACTACAGGTCCTTTTTCATTCATGCTCTATAAGGGGTGTGTTGTGCATCAGGGAGTTAATTAACTTTTTTACCCAGAAATCACAGCCTCAACACCAAAGGGAGACATTGCTGGTGGAGGGGCAAAACATCAATGGAGGCAAAGACACACAACGTGTTAAAGACTTTAAAAAACCTTCAGCTAGGATAATCATGGTTGAGGGGAAAGTACGTGCACATAACTTATTGAGTTCACTGGATAATAATTGGGAGGTGGAGACCGGGTGTGATGAGAAAATTAAAATGGTAATTGTCTTCCTGCTTGAACTAAAAGCTTTCTTTTTTTTTTCTTATTTGAATTTCAGAGGAA
This sequence comes from Labrus mixtus, assembly GCF_963584025.1. Lineage (NCBI taxonomy): Eukaryota > Metazoa > Chordata > Actinopteri > Labriformes > Labridae > Labrus > Labrus mixtus. The sequence continues at coordinate 20,488,953 of NC_083632.1, forward strand.
AGTTTTTTTTTGCTAAAATTTCCTCCTATAAGCAGCACAGAGAGGAGCTGTGTTTTAAGCATTCATGACATCAGGCTTGCCTCCCTGCTGTGGCTTTGAGCTACATACTGACATGTTCCACATACAAAGGTGCTGATCTGTGGCAAACTGCTGGTTTCAAGGACAAGAGCTCACAGAAAGTGTTAGCTGCACATCTGAGGCCTAATTATTGAACTTTAAACTATTTCACCTGTCCAACTATGAGGCTAAAAGATAACACGGCCCAGTAGATGTCCGTTGGTCTTCCACCAAGATTGATTGCACCAAGATTCAAACTTTTGATTGGCCCAGGCATTTAGTCTTCTTAATTGTTCAAACTGTTTCCCCTTTTTAAACTATGTTATTAACTTTTTCACAACTTGCTGGAGATTTTTCTTTGAAACATTATTATACCAAAGCAGTTTTTTGTTTACCTTAAATCAAATGAAATCTGAAAAATTACATTTACATTGATAGCTTACATGGAGAGAGAGAGAGATTGTCGGTAGGCAACATGTATTGACTCTTAATGAGAGAGAGAGAGAGAGAGAGAGAGAGAGAGAGAGAGAGAGAGCGATGTACTGTGCGGGTTAAAATTGTACATGTTAACCAGCTGACATTATCTGAAAGCAACGATGTGGCTAAGTAAAGTGTCACACAGCAGCTAGTCTGTCTGTAGACCAGTGATTGAATATAAAAATGGACCTCACCTTCCATGTTGCGCAAAAGTGAAGCCAACATCCCCCTAAATGCCGACATATTCGTTACTTTTCATGTCAGATATTTCGCAATAGGCGCTGGCTGGTGTAGTCGTAGTAATGACATCCTGCTAACCAAAACACACATTTTAGTAACTGATAAAACAGCAAAGATCCCTCCAGTCAGCACAGTCTACAACATAACAGAACTCTTGTTTCAGACTCCACACTGTTTGCTTGACATTCCTTCCACTGCTGATAAATACTAACAAATGTTCAAAGTTTAAACAAAAACACATTGATACATATCTGGCTAATTTAGTGTTTATCAGCCCTTTATTATATTTCATCTGACTGGGCGCTGATACCATGAATCTTTCTCCAACTTATAATGATGCTCAAGTCAAAGTTTGAGGGGTAAGAGTAAATCCAGTTTTTCCTCTGATATAGTCGAATCCCTATTGGACGGGGACTTTCTCCCCTTGCATGTATGTGTTCCATCCAGGGTACTCCGGCTTCCTCCCACATACCAAAGACATGCTCGTTAGTTGAATTGGTGACTCTAAATTGCCCGTAGGTCTGAATTTGAGTGGTTACTGGTTGTCTGTCTCTATATGTCAGCCCTGTGATTGACTGGCGACCAGTCCATGGTGTACCCCGCCTCTCTCCAATAACAGTTGGAATCAGCTTTAGCCCCCTTGACCCCAAATGGGAAAAGCGTTGTAGACAATGGATGCAAACTTGGAAATCTATTCCATCCATAACATCCAACCATCACAATGCAATATAGGTTCTACAAAAATGGGAAGCTTGCCATGTTTTTGCCAAAGTCAGGCAGACAAATCATCAATGTGCCAGACTGCACCAAAACCTGTGTTCATGTATTAATCATAAAATATTAGTTGCACAACGCTAGTGACAGTCTTCAGTCCTGACTGCATAAATCATTCTCTGTCCCTGAGTGCTGTTGTCTCAGTCTGTTATCAGAGCAGACAAAGTGGTGGATGTGCCCGGGGATTTTTTTTTTTCTCTCTCTCTCTCTCTCTCTCCTCACTTAGTCATATATGGAACAGAAGGCTCCCTGTGACATTTACCCACAATACTGTTCTTCACACCACCACCACCAACTGGACACCCACTCTCTCACAGTGAAGATGGGAGATTGTTTCAACAGTTTGTTTGGACGTAGAACACTATCCCTCCCCGACAACGAGCCACCTGCTGACTAAAAATGGCCAAATGCTGCTTTTCTGTCCCCGCACACAGGATGTGGACGTAGTGGCTGAGAGGCGGAGAGAGACAGGAGTGGTTCATCAGGACAACAAGGAGCACCTGTGCCCACCTAGCTACACAACACTGTGCATGAGTTTGGGTTTCTCACTACGTGTGTGTGAGCAAGCAGCCAGGACAAAAGTAAGCCCACAATGCATTAGTGAAAGGTACTGGATGACTTCCTAAATTAGGATCATAATTGCTGCATATGAAGGGCTGTAGTTTGCTGTAATAACAAGTTTGATCAAGGTTTGGGGAGCAGAAACATTTTTTTGGCTCCATTAAACCAACGTTGTGCCAGTATACAACAGTTTTGCGTAATTTGTGTCCATCTGATGTGTAAGCCCCACATGGTCCCCTGTGATTCCTGCGATCGCAGAAGCACAGTTACAGTTTAAAGTAAGCCCAGTTCTCACCTACCGAAGAGCCACAGAAGCCTTTTAAGATGTCAGTGTTTTCACACATGGCTGTTTTTAGATCACATGAACAATGGTAGCTTTTAGAGGAGTTATATGTTGATTTACTGCTGCAAGTGCACAAGAAACCCAGCCCAAAAAGAAGGAGAGTTTCAGTTTCAGAGGTTTAATATTTTGATATTCCATCTGGCTTAGAATAATTAATGAAAACTACATTTGCATTACAAAAAAGCACAATCAGGCCTGCCAATTTGCGCTTTTTCCATGGATAATTGCATGGTTCAGTTATTAGTGAATTAGGACTTAATTACAGAATGATTATGATTATACAATCTTCACCCTGAAAGGCTCTGTTAACAAATTCACTTTCTGCTTATCCTCTGATTTCAGCCACAGAGCTGGCACTATCAGTCTGTTGTTTGTGAGTCGGGGCACCACTTGGGTTCAGACTGACATATACAAAACAACCTTACATACAACTTTTGGAAAGCTGGCTAAATTGGACAATTCCTGCAGCGTGCCATCCTGAGGTTGACATTTGTGTTGTTGAGAGAATGTGTTGCAAATATCAGATCGATTACCACAACATGTGCTACAGACTTTCATTCGCATATAAATCCCAGCTGTGCCTCAGAACAGCAGGTGCAGGCATCCTGGAGGTTATTCAGAAGATATTGGGGGGGGGGGGGGGGTTTCTTTGTTTTGCTGTCAAAGAAGTCGGTTTTGACTCTCCTTTTCATGGACTCTACAAACCCAGCATGATTACAACAGATAAGAGAGAAAGTTCAAGAGAAAGTAATTTGATATCGGACGAAAT